>NW_022147483.1:384769-984769 GCF_002938485.1 Sitophilus oryzae | reverse complement strand
TAAAAAGTTTTTGTAAACAAACTTAATTTTTTTTATTAAGCCTAAAAAACACTAAAAAGGCATTTAGACATTCATCTACAATTTACAGAAAGCTAATAAATAGAATAATAATAGTAGTAGTGATGTCTTGCCTCCACCCACGAATGCTTTTTATCCGGAAGAGATGCTGCAGTACACTGGTGCATCTTAATTTCATTTTTTAGCTTAGGAAACCAGCAGACTCCATCCTCCTCCCACATGTGAGATACTGGTTCCAATTCTTATAAATTTTGTATATATACTATCTTAAAAAAGTGGCTGCCCATTTTTTTTTAAGGAGAAAACAAAAACTAAAATATAGTTGCACAAATTCACAAATCACTGATACGCAAAGTGAGGTTACGTGGCGTACGTTGGACTTATATACGTCATAATACGATTGCCGGTCGCCCGGTTTGATGACTTCGGTCGTGTGAGACGACTAATGTTGGAGACCCGGTCGGAATTGGTATATTGGTAGTTCATATTAAGTCGGACACAGGAATCCGCCATTCTTAACAAGTATCTGTCAGCCATTTTAAAATCGTTTTTTGTTTTTAAAATTTATATTCACATTCCGATTTCTATTAGAATAATATTGATAAGGTTGAGTTTGGGGGGAACCACAGTACAGTTTTATGATTAAACCAGCTAGAAAATAAAAAAAATATTTTGCGAGTTACTTTTTTATAGATATTTTTATTTCATAAATCTACCTAATTTTGAAGGCGCTCATTGTTTTCCGGAGTATTTTAATCAGACATATCAAAAAAGTGACTTCCGTTGACAAAACTGATGTCTGGATTAATGATTCAGAATTATTATAATATGAAATTAGGTAGGCACTTATAGTTATATTCGAGGAGGAGTGATTATGAATTCATTTGTAATTAGGTAGTTTGGTTAGGTTTTTATGTATTCTTGGTAGAGAATATGAAACCAAACGTAACGTAAGTGCTTAGCGACGAATTTTAAGTGACTAAAATCCAACGTAATATGACGTTGGTAATTCGTAGAATTACATTCCCTATTAGGTCAGATACCGACGTCGAGGCGACCCGAATCTGTATTCCCCATTTAGGTGCAAATAAGGGTCGTCAGGCGGTCGAACCGACGTTGGTACCCGACGTCGAGTTTATTGGAGGCGACGTATACCCGACGTTAGATAACGTCCAAATGCTACTTGGGAGAATATATGAATATAAAATATTTTTTTTGCAATAAAAAGGGCGCCTAAAAGAGCGTCTAGGACGTGACCTCTCCAAAATTATCATCGATTGTCATTTCCCAGCCGTCTTTGACGCCGTTTTTTTACCGTATTAAATATTTGTTTTTTTTTTGAATCACCAGAATTATTTAATACTTTACTATTAGAATATAGGCGGACTTGCTTCATATAGACGGGACTTCTACGCGCGAAAAAGCAACGTGTATAGACAGCCCGCACGCTGTTCCAGAGAGCATAGTAAAAGATATATCAAAGAGCCACATTTCTTAAAATACTTGTTTTCCCGACGTTGCTAGCTCTCGGACTATAATACTTATGATATAGACATAATATGTAAAACTTATTATTTCAAAGAGAATTTATTCTAAACCATACACAAACGCATCAGAGGAAATAAAACGGACAAAGTAGAACTTTTAGCGCACTCCAGTAAAACAATTTATTACCTAGGGCATAATCGAACATCGTAACGTCTAATTCCGAAATATAAAATAAGGAATTTTAGTGTCTAAACTCTGGCGAAGAGAGTAAAATACGAGTTTTTTAACGATAGAAAGTTTGCGCGCAAAATATACGGCCGGATTTTTATTGGGCCAGGCAGACGCTGAAGGAAGGAGCAGCACGGCTACCCTCTCTCGCATACTATGTAATATTTTAACATTATAGAATATCTATAAAAATATGTTGTCCATAAAATTTTATCGATTGTAAAATAATGAAATTGGAGAGAATGTGCGGCCGCCGTATGGGGGGCCGCCATATTGCATTTTAAAAGCGGGGCAATAAAAATCGCCCGGACTCGCGTAAAAAGTTAACCAAAATGTTGCCGAAAGTGTACGAGGAACGATCGCAAAAATCGTCAAAACTATTTAATAGTCTCTATATAGATAATATACTGATGGGAGCACATTGTATTATTTTGTCTTTACTTTTTTCATGATTTATAGATCTTATTTCGTCAAACTTATTAACTTAAATAAGATTGAAAATATGATTTACAAAGTCAAACTCCAAAAAGGAAAAATCGAAGGTTTTCTAAATTTCATTGCTTGTTTTTGGCTTGCGGTAGAGATGAGCAAAATTGCGATTCTCCAAAACGCTATGGTATTTCGTTTTCATTCTTTGATCGATTGTTATTGATAGAATTTTAATTACCAGGGGATTAATTGGGCAGGGATATTCGGACACAATATTATCGGGCCATTGTTTCTTACGCGAAATTTAAATGCAGAATATTATTTGGAACTACTCGAAAATCATATTTTACCTGCTTTAAGGTGGGTTCATACAGCCAAATAAAATAAAATAAGAATAAAATAAAATAAGAAATAAGGAATTCTTATTTGTGTGCGTTCATACAGTCAAATAAAATAAAATAAGAAATATATATTTGCTCATGCGCAGTACGATGAGGCTGGATAAAAGTTAACTTTTACGATTGTTTATAGTAATTTTACTATTTATAGAATATTTATTTATTCGTTGCCTACTATATTATACATTTTACTTATGTGAAATTATAAAATAAATTAAATCCAAACTGAAAATAATTGTAGGTTAGAATTAAGCGTGCGCAAAGCCGTTTTCACATAAAATAAAACAAGAAGTTAAAAGATAAAGACTTCTTATTTTATTTGTTATTTTATTTGGCTGTATGAACGCATGTACGGTATCCCATATAACCAACTTTCTTATTTTATTTTATTTTATTCTTATTTTATTTTATTTGGCTGTATGAACCCACCATTACATGCTGCCGCTAGGGAAAATCAGGAAGTTTGGTACCAAATGGATGGCTGCTCGGCACATAGTACCCTGGCTGTTCGAGAATATTTAGACAATAGTTTTAACGGAAACGTTATTAGCCTAAATCATACAGTAAATTGGCCAGCAAGGTCTCCTGATATTTCGCCAAATGATTTCTTTCTCTGGGGCCAATTAAAAAACAGGATATAGAACGATAAAAAATTCCCAAATCTAGACGAGTTAAAAAATGCTATTTCTGCCGAATGCAATAGAATTTCAGTCATTACCAACTAGCGAATGTAAGAAGAGAATTTTATGATCGCCTGAGTTATTGTCTAGCAGTCGATGGAGGAATATTTGAACATCTTCTTAAATCCTAAAGTTCTAACAATTTAATAGTACCTAAATTAATAAGTTATTGAATATTGTAATAATACTATAATTAACCTTGTAATTGATTACTTTATTTTACTTTAATTCATATTAATTTTTATTTATAAATACATCTTTAAGATTTCCGATGTAGGAATGAGTTTTCAATAATAATAAAGCACTAAATAGGTAAATTTCTGAAATGACAACTTCATTTGACAGTTATCTTTTACCTTGACTGGGGCTCATAAGTAAATACAGGGCCATAAGAAAGGAGAAATATTTAAAAAGAAATCGGCGATAACTCGTAAACGAGCTAATCAAAAATATCTAACGTTATTCTTTTGAATGTGGGTTTTAGTGCTCTTCAATAAACCTAAATAGAATTATTCTCTAAAATAATTAGGGAAGCCAATAATTGACCCCATTAAAATTTACATGGGATTTCCTATGTCCCGTCCGACGATGCAACACCCGGTATAGGAGGACATTTTTACCAGTATGTACGTGCACATTATACCGGATGGTGACATCGTCAACCAATGCAAATTTTGAACTGTTTATTGAATGAAGAGAGACAACGTTTCTCTTAAGACATATTTTTTTTTGTTAATAATCGACCAGTCATTTCGTTCCAATATTTTCTTATTCTGGATATCCCCCAATATCAAACCATTCACTCCCTCCTTATCCCCCCATCGTCTTCCTCCTTCCTTCACATCCACACGGGTACGACGACCGGCGCGGCGTAGCAGCAACCGACCCCGAAATTTAAATAATTGAATACATGAATGGCTGATAGCGAACGAATGCATACTGCATGAGAGGCAAATTTGATAATAAATAAAACTAAATAACGTCAATGCCGGGCCCGAACTGACGACCGAACCAAACCGTAGACGACGGCTGGGAAGGGGGACTAAGGGGGTAGGTCCCTCAGTTTTCATAAATATTTATGGGGTTACAGAAGGCAGAGAAGAAGTATAAGGGTGGGTGGTTGGAGGTAGAGGTTTTTCTCGAGTTTGCGATACATACAGGAAAATGTAGTGTTTGGAGGGTTGAGGAAGATTGATGAGGGGTATTAGGGTACAATGAGGGAGTGGGATTAATATGATGTGTGGTCGAAAATTGTTATTTTTTGGAAGATTTTTATGGTTTTTTGAACTGGTCTAGATTATATGGGAGGGAGGAAATTAGGACAGTCTCAGTGCTTTGACAGAATCCAGTATCTGAGACGGTTTTGCAGGGGTTAGTTCTCCATCTCCGATATAAGTACACGGAAAAGAAGCTAAACTGGCTTAAAGATTATTAATATTGAACCAACGATATGCTAGTTTCCCCATTCCGCAAATCTAGTTATACTTCTTTTCAAGAAAACCTTATCCTTAGAAGCTAAGAAAATTTATCTTTTATTTAAGATTTACCTAGTATTGAAATTAAGATTATAACTACACTCCAGACAATTCGAGATAAAATCTTGTTTCTAGTACTACTTATACTTATTTGTAAATTAGCAAATTATTGCATTAAGTATAGAAATTCTTTGTGTACATGTAATAATTACTTTATTCAAGTGTAATATCATCTACTATAAAATAAAGCCTCTTCTTACTTTTAGGTTAGTTACTAGACGCGCCGACTAGGTAGTTTATAAAATTATAATTTTTTTTTGTTATCGTTTGTGCTTATGATATGTGAAAATGGAGGACCTTCTTCAGGCATGGGAGATGACGATTTGATCCCAAAATTTCAAGGTAAGTTTAGCAATAATCCTACATTATTTGATGACATTGGTTGGAGGTTAGGGGGACTCCATTTTAATATGCATTATTTTTTATACACTGGTGGTAAACTATATAGGTATGTACGCGTTTGGAAAGATTCAATTTTGTTTTAACAATTTTTATTACTGTCTCTCGTTTTTAATTAGTGATGCCGCTGTCCAATATCTACCTATATTGGGAAATTACACAGTTTTATTGTATTTTCTTATTACGAAAAGCATATAATTTGGTAGGTGATGTTTGGCTAATCTAATTTAAAATGTATTAACCATATCCGGGTATGGAATATTGAAATATCACCAGAATAACCCCGAATATGGTTAATACTTTTTAAATTAGATTAGCCAAACATCACCTACCAAATTATTTGCTTTTTGTAATAAGAAAATACAATAAAACTGTGTAATTTCCCAATATAAGGTAGATATTGAACAAGCGGCATCAGCATTGAAAACGAGAAAATAATAAAAATTGTTAAAACATAATTGAATCATTCCAAACGCGTACATACCTAATTTACCACCAATGTATAAGAAATAATGTATATTAAAATGGAGTCCCCCTAACCTCAAACCAATGTCATCAAATAATGTAGGATTATTGCTAAAATTACCTTGAAATTTTGGGATCAAATCCGTCATCTCCCATGCCTGAAGAAGGTCCTCCATTTTAACATATCACAAGCACAAACGATAACAAAAAAACTTTATATAAAGTACCCGGTGCGTCTCGTGTCGCAGAGGAGAAACAGAAACCAAATGAAGATAGGAATCAGGAATGCACTGTTGCGTTGTTGCTGTTGGGGATGGTCACTTAATATAAGAATAGTAACTCTTGGAAATGGGGTGTTATTCTCGCGCCGAGAATAATATACTTATTTAAAGTCTTAATACACCGATTTCAAGTAAAAGTTTTAAAAAAAGTTAAGAATACTACTTATTATTATATAAAAGAATTTATACTTCATTTAATAATAGTTTCTTCGTTGCTAAAGGATTTATTCACTTGATAGTAATATAAGTTTTTCTTAAATATAAGTCATTTTATTCTTTTTTTAGATTCAAAATTACTTAAAGTGACTATAACTATATTTAAAAAGCAAGTGTAAAAGTAAAATAGTTCCAAATATTTGTTGTACACATGGAAAGAATACTATCCTTAAAGAAAGTGTAAAATTTTAAGTGTATGATTGTTCTTGAATATAGAAATGATTTTTTTCCGTGTATATCCCCTTTGGTAGTTCTGTAAGGTCGCGGTGGATTAACTCCCCTAACCTAAATATTCTACATTCTGCATCGACCAAAAGACTCACCCTGTATAGATTCATAATTCTCTACCACTTTCAAACATCGTAGATATATTAGAATATTCGAAAAACTAAGGCATTATACATCACCAACATCAGAATTTCTTTCCAAAAGCACGAAACCCCCATAAATATCGTAGGTAAGAAAAGCCTCGTCTCTGCTTCATTAATAATTAATAAACGACTATTAAATTTTAAAACCTCATGCATTATAGATGGATGGGACAGGACGACCCCCTTAACAGGCGCCCATAACCTCAAAGATCCAGATCATATCTGTTGATGCCCATTCGGTCGTGTTCGTTTATCTCCCGGTGTCGTCTTAAAGATATAAAATAATTTTAACGATTACCCCTGTTGCCGTTTTTTCCATTTTTTCTTCTCTCTCTAATCGATTCGTTTCGATTTAATCCGTACTGGCGGTGCAGTTTGTTTCACCTGTAACCAGGGTTGGTGTCGTGTAGTAATTCTTATTTTTTGTGACATCAATTTAACGACAAGCGTTAGTTAAAATTAATAAATTTAATAAAACACGTGTTTATAATTATTATAATATTTATTATAAAGGTTAATAAAAAGTCACAAAACAGAACTTAAATGTGTAAGATACTCATTGCCATCTCTCCTTGTCTAGAAGAACCTTACTGAAATAGAAACAAAATGCCATTAGATACAAAATAAAAAAAATACATACAAGAAAAATATATCTTATCAAAACATTCAACTTACCAACTTAGAGATTATGTATAGAGTCTTCTACTCCGATACTCTGTTAAATTTTTCCTCCCAAAACACAGTCTAAAAGAATAAATAATAAAACTTAAGATATGTTGATATAGAGAGATCATGGAACAATTATGTTTACATAAAAAAAGCTAAAATTAAAATGCAAATAATTATAATAAATGGAGATTGTGTTTTCTAAGAGGGCTGGCTTTATATTTACAAAAACTACATATAAACATAATTAATTTAATATACTTACCCTTAAATTATAAAAACACTAATCACCCACGCTCTGAGACTTTCTCCTAAAACGTTCTTCGTCTTTCCTCCTAACTACGTTTTCAATCGATTACTTAATGCGCATCAGCTTTACAAGAAATCACGTGACGTGGCGTCATTTTTTACTAAATATATTAAGATAAACTTACACAAGTTTTGTGAATATATCTCGACACATGCAATTTTACTACAGTACGTCTGCTGGATCTGTGTCTATGAAAGGAATGCGGACAAAAAACATTTAAATAAACAACAATATATTTTATACGTCGACTTGACGAGTACGTCACCGCAAATCGCTCCGCCCACTCATTTTATTGACCACTTGCAAATTTGTCGAATTTTTATTGATGGGACACGTCGTCTATTTTTTTACGAAAAACATCGAGAGAATATCGTTTCCCCTCGTAGCTACAGAACGGACAGACGTACTGTACATGATTGTATTTCTGATATAAATTTAATTTTAGTATCAATATTTTTTTGTAAAATTACTTATATTTTTTTCAGTGTACAAACTGAAGGATGTTTTCCATAAGAAGATATAATATTCTTATGTGTAGAATACACGTAACAAATGAAATAAAAACGTGTCATATTATATACCCATCCCTGCTGGGCTGCTATTCTACCTTTTTTAATCGAAGCTATTGGAATTTAATCTGAACGGGTATTTGTTTCGCACAGTGTCGTGTAATAGCGCCCATTAATAAAGATTTACTGTTAATGGGGCATATTTTTTTAATTAAAACTTAATGTTACGACGCTGGGGCAGGCCAGTGTCGTGAACACAAGAAACTTGTCTCCCGTTCAAGCGCTAATGTTTTCGTGTTGTTTAATTTATATTTAAATATCAGTCAACACAGTTTTCAACCATATTATTTACTTGATTTTTTTGTAAAATATATAAAAATAAATTACAAACTTCTTAAGTTAGTGCCATTAAAAAATAAGTACCTACGGACCAAATAAATGACGTCTAGCTTGACTTGGTTTGACCAAGAATTGACCTCGTCAAAATTGTCATCGATTGTCGTTCCCCAGCTGTCGTTGACGCCGTTTTTTTTTCGATCAACAGGTATTTCTAATGTCGTAGAGAAATAAACTTTGCTGAAAAATATTATTGCTTCCTTAAATTTATACAGGGGTACCAAACATTGCTGATCTATTTTAAGGATATATTTTATATAAAAAGTTCGTTATTTCAAATAGAACAGCCTGTATTTTAAAAAAAATCCTAGCAGATTTAAATGCTCTTTCAAACTATATTAGGGTTTCCTATACCTATCTATCTAGCTCAGATTTTGAATAAAAACGATTTTTAAATAAAATGGCAATGAAGATGACTGGTGTCTGAATTTTCGAGTGGCAGTTAGTAACTATTTTCAAAATCTACATTGGTTTAGGGACATTATTATAAAAATAATATAATAAATGCCTTATTTTGTGTCCAAGGATCCAAATATTTCATAAAATACCGGGTGTTCCATAAGAAAAAAATATAACTTTGATGTGGATCTTAGTTCTGACGTACCCAGAACATTTCAAAATAATTTTAAATTATGCAATATTAAATTTCCTTCCCACATATACCCATAAAATATTTTGTTTCTACATCTTTCCGTTTTCGTATAATCAACCGAGACGAATGAGGTGCGCCACCCTGTATATAGGTGCCAGAAAATCGAACAATTTAGCTAAAAAATTGCTTAAAAATCTACTAATAAAATTATTGAATCATAGAAAATTACACTATTCATAAACTTTTAACTTCGCACCAGTTACCAATTGATACCGTTGCAATTAAAACAACCATGAAATAACGAGCCTTACATGAAATTTCATTCTTGTATTAATTACACCCCTAACTTATTTACACCCACCCCCTTCACCTGATCTGACACATGACACATGTCAAATTTTTTCTGCACGAAATCAAGTCAAACTGACACCATCATCGTGCGAACGATTGATTAAAATTCAACTCTATAGTTTCAATGCAGCGCAAAGTTTTGGATTTTTAAAGAAAAGCGGGGTGGAAAGCGTAGAGGAACTGGAATAAACATGCGTGATCCGGATTTTAATAGCTAATTTAAATTTCTGCTAATTCTCGCCGATCACGAATAACACAGACCGATCCTGGTTTAATTATAAGCAATTTGCTAACTAACTTTTATTTTGTTCTGCTAGTATGTCTATCTCTAATCGTTATTATTTTCCAGGGTTCGAAAATATCATCATGATATATATGATATACCATACGATCGAAAAAAAATGGTGTCAAAGACGGCTAGTTGACCATAAGAAGGTTGAAAATTGAGTAAAAATGATTTTTAAATGATGCAGTTTAAAATTTGAGAAAAAATATTTTTTTTGAAATAGATTTGTGTGTCTGGAAACGGGGGGCATCATCGATTGTTATTCCCCAGCCGTTTTTGACGCCGTTTTTTTTCGATAATACTGTATATTAACATTGATATTGGCACATCCTCATCTGATGTATTATTATATCAAGAAAAAATGTTATTAATATCAGTGATACTATAACTTCAGAACCTATATAAGGCTATAAATATCATGATATGTACCGTTATACAGGGTGAGTCCTAAATAAGTGCCCTTTTTCAAATAAGTCCACAATAACCGAGTTATTCAAGTTTGAAAATATTAAAAAAAAATGATTTGTTTTTAAAAAAAAATGTTGGAAGCCAGTGGCTTTTTTCTGCATTTGTATTTATTTTAGTGAGATCAGAGGTTTAAAAAGGTTTCTAAAATATGCAGGAAAATTTAATCGAAAATTCACGATTTTTAACATCTTTTTTTTTGAGAAAAAAAATTATAGACGTGACCCGGGTTCGAAAAATACCACTCTTCATCAATTAATTCTCAAATATTTTCACTTATTTAAGACTCACCCTGTATATATTTTAAAAAAAAAATATGAATTTTGGACATAATTTGTATAAGAATACACATACATAATTTTATATTGTTTTTGATTAAATTGTAGGCAAACCAAAGAATGTATGCTTTCGAATGTCATTAATACTGTTTTTTGTTACAGTTTATAAGGAGAACGTCAGATGGGGTGAGCAAATATTAAATTAATTAAATACAATTTTTAAATTTTTTAGAGGGATTTTAAAAAAGAATTTGTTGAAATTTGAAACATCGAAATTTATTTATTGAAAATAGAAGATATTTTTTTCGTTATTAAGTTTGCATTTTTTTTAATAATAAAAGTAGTACAATAAATGTAGAAAAAATAGAACAGTGTTATTTTCTGATAATGTATTTATGGCAAATTAGTACATAACTTAACTTAATTTTAATATATGTCTATAATAAAACAAGCAAATAAATAACAAAAACCATACAATATCTTCAACAACTCATTTTTCGTGTTTCAATGACAAAGAATAATTTTGAACGTTTTTAACTAATAATAAACAGTACTTTACAACACGAAAAAAAAAACAAACTCGTTTTTAAAATACCGTGAAATATCAAGCAGCGATGCCAAAATTACACCACTTCAACCTTGCCCTCTTGTAGCGCTCAGAGACAGAAAGGCCTAATTTATTTTAATCTCTTTTAAATTTATACAATTCCGTCCGATGGAAATATTAAAATGGGGCCTGTATAGTTGTGTTTTCGTGACGTTTTGACCCCAAAACATCCCCCCCCCTCTCCCCCGCCGCCGCGCGTCCTGCAGGCATTATCCCGTTTCCTGGGAAATTTCGTTGCGAATTTGTCGCCCTTCGGAATATTCAAGTGGGCTGTGCTGGGGCATTTGCATTTTGTTTGACATATTAGCGCTGTCACTGGAACGGCCGCCGCCGCGTGGATTCGAGGGCCATGGCAAGGAGCTGACATAATAATGGACAGATAGTATTTATATCCATTAGTTTATTTAAAAATTATATTTGTTTAGAGCTAGATTCTATACACCCTAGATTATAATCAGTGGCGGCTTGTGGTTATTATTGTAGGGAGGTCAATATTTAAAAATATTGCGTAAAATTAAAAATCGATTTTTGAGCAAAAAATCGATTTTTAATTTTTTGTACCGCTGTGGTGTACCGTTTAAAAAAAATTCCCGAGCTCATAATTTCATCGAAAATTGAGTGAGGAATTCAAATAAAATAGTTTCATATTTTTACGTTTATCGTAACATGGTTAAAAATTAAAATTAAGAATAAAACCTCGTTTTTTTTAGGTTCTTGCCAACGGAGTTTCATCTAAAGTTTACAAATATTAATACTCTGTAACTTTTTGATATATTGTGTTTTAACTCATTTAACGTCAGTTTTTTAGGTTAAGTTAAAAATGCATTAAATAAAAACTAAAAACTTGGACAATTATCTGTAATTACGTGATAATTGTGAAAATAGAACGACAGACATCGCTCGCAAAACGCAACAAAACTCATCAACGAATCCAAAGAAATTTCCGATCATTTTTCCACCGATGCCAATCAAGCGCGGCGGTGGCCGCATCACAAACTCAGAAAACCGTTTAGTCCCGATTTAACAGTAACTAAGCTCGACCCTTATTTTCCCCCCTTTCCTCCCCCTTTCAAAACGAACATGCAAATCTATTATCGATCAGTAGCACGGCTCCGTTCGACCGACATACGCGTCGTGGTCCCCAGTTGCCCGGGCTTCCCCCCGTGTCTCCCCTAAAGTGCACTTTTGCACTTCGGTGCCGATGCGTACCAATCGCTGTCCCGTCTCCCCTACCCCCTACGCCGCTGTTTTAATTAGGATCGTGTACGCGGATATGGAATATCGAATTTAAATGAGGGCATATCAAGAAATTATTGAAATTGATGGCAGAGACACGAAATATATACATCTAGAACATTTTTAAAAATTTGAACCATTTTAATATATGAAGTTTGAACCTTTTAATATATTTTTTTAAATTTCATGAATTTTCTATTCAAATATTGTTTTTTCCGATTTGCGTTTTTGAACCTTTTTAATTTTTTCTTTGAACCACCTTAATCATGTTACAGTTAAAAGAAAAATTCCACATTCCTTTCAATCTCTTAATTTAAGCCTTCGTAGAGTTTAAAGTGAATCTGAACTCCCTTACGCATTTAATTTAATTATTGAATCATTTTTATTCAATATTGAACCTATTTAAAGTATGTCGTCTACTTAGAGAAATTTAGATAGAAACCAACATTTCTTTCAATCTTCTAATTTAAACCCGGCAGTTATTTTGAACCTTCGTTGAAATTAACTTAAAGGATTAACTTAAATGAAATTTGAACCATTTTAATACGTTTAATTCATGCATTGGACCACTATTCAATTTTGAACCTTTGTAGAGTTAAAAATGATTGGAACTATCTCTTAAGAACGACCAGAACATTTAACCGTTTTAATTTGTAATTTAAAGTACCTTTAGAGAGAGGAATTTGAACCCGTTTAGCACATTTTATTCAAGCATTGAAACATTTTCACCTACCAATGTTTTAATTAAAATTTTAGGCGGATCTGGCATATCAAATTTAAATGACGGATATCAAGAAATGAACTATATTTGTTTAAAATTTTGAACCCTCTGCACCTTAAGTTTTAACTTTTTAATACGTTTTTTCGCCTAAACTTCTCTTTTCAATTTGTGATTTTGGACCTTTTTAAAATAAGGTAGAGTTCAAAATATATTGCAATCATTTAATTTGAACCCGGCAGTTAATTATTTGAATCTTCATAGAGTTAATGCAACTTAAGGAGAATTTGAACCCTCTTAAGTAATTTCATTTGCTTGAATAAAATGGTTCAATGCTTGTTGAACCTCTTTTTAATTTTTAACGAAATTTAAACGGGTTCAAAATCGAATTAAAATGGTTCAATAATTTCAATTCGATTTTGAACCCATTTAAATTTCGTCTGTTTATAGTAAGATAAAGAAAAACACAACTACGTCTCTTTTCAAGGAGAAAAAATGCAAATAACTGTGATTTAATTTGGTTTTCGGTGCTCCATCAAGGCCGACACGGGGCGACCGTAGCGCGTGGCTTGTTAACACGTGGATTTTCGGCTTTTAACACGTTGCGGCTGCCCCCCACTGTTGGACGCGTTGTGGGGCGGGCAAGCGGTGGAAAAACCGCCTCCAAATATTTACCGTCGATTAAAAGTGCGTTCGCGATATCGGATAATGCGCGCCGCGGCCAAATTATGCGATCTATTTAGCGCGGGGCTACCGTCGAGCTGAAAAACGCCGCTGCAGGGACGAAGCATTCATCATCGTGTATAAATATAAATACTATTTTATTATTTCTTATTGAAGATTACTACCATGTTGTATATCAGAGTTCGTTCTTTAATTAGGTCCGCTTCTCAGTGAGTGTAAAGATTCGGAAACGATCTAGAAAAAGATTGAAGATTGTATGAGAAGGAGGAAATTAATCACCGCAACCTTATGGATCTATTGTGCCCCCCTATTTCTTGAGTTATAACTCATCATACAGTCTCGGTGCTTTTACAAAAGCCAGTATTTGAGAGGGTTTTACAGAGGTTCTCTTAGTGATAAGATGTTCTGGTGTTTCCTCCTTTTCCCCACAGAATCTGCATTCTCCGTTGTTTCTTAGCCTCAAACCTACTGAGGTGTTCATTGGGGAGACAGTATGTGCTGTTAAAAACCCCGTGACAATTCGAAGATTGTTCTTATTTAAATCTTTGAGGCAACAGCTTTTATCAATTTTAATAAAATAAGTAATTAATTGGCGTTATCTGAAAACTGTTTATGTCAGCTTGATACCAGTAGCAAAAATGTGACATTTCTAATAAAAAAAGCGCTACACTAGGCTTACTTGATTTTATTTATTATGTATCGTTTACAGGGGAATATATGAAAAGTTTTAGCAACAGTTTCATGCAAACATTTTGAAAATAATATTTCTAAGTAATGACAAATCTGGGAACCACTGTGCATTGCATCTAGAAAAAAAAAACACGCTGATGAGTCCCTGTTTAGAGCTCCCCGACGCGACACGTCACACGCACCGCGTGCCGCGTCACAAAAACCACTTGTTGTGTGGCGGCGGCCTAAATAAAAGCGCGCCCGCCGTCGGATTTCGGCGCCCAAAAAGCCGCATTTTTCCGCCTCCCACACTCACCCCCACGCCCATCGGTCGTTTGACACCTGTTATTTGCGGCACTTTTACCGATTCCAACAACAACATTAGCGCCACCGTGGTCTAGGGATGGATAGCCATGCGGGTGTCGATACTTTATATGTGGTTTCTTTGTGTAGTTGTATCGATATCTATTTTTATCCATTTGGTGTATTTTATGTGCACTGATAAAAAAGATAGACTTGAACTGAAGTCGTCATCGTTCTTGAAAAGAAAAAATTAGTGGTAAGAGAATTTATTTTAGCGTAAAGGAAAATATTTAGCCTGAAGAAAAACTCTCTTAACTCAAGAAAACTTGTTCTCTTGAAAAATTCGAAAATTTCTCTTGAATCTATTTTCATTCAATCAAGTGCAAGTTACTTGTAGTTATTTGACTGAAATAATAAATTTGGGAAATTTTTATTTTTTTAATTAATCATAAATTTTTCTGCGAAAAAATGATGATAAAACAGTTTCTGTTGAACTTTTGGCACAAAAACATTTCAAGTTTATGATTTCAGTCTAATAACTATTTAGTCAACATGTTTAATTTATGTCAATGATGACGGTATTTTTAATTTCGATTTTTCAAATATCTCGAGAACCATTACTCGTAGCGATTTTTACCAAGACACTTTTTTTACGTAAAAAAAGTCGTAAATGTGTATTTTTTTACTCAGTAGTTTTATACAGGTACGAACAGGGCCTATTTTTCATCTGGTCGGGCCCTAAGGCCCAAGCAAAAATTCGGGCCCTCTTTTCCAATAAAATTCAAAAATTCTTGTGTTAGTTTGGGTAAAAAAAATAAAACGTTATTTTTAGATTGGGGAATCGCCGGCGCCGGTGTCGGTATCTTTGATATAAATTTATAAATAATTTTAAAAAATGCATTAATTATATCAATCTAAAGGTTATTTTATTTAATTATATTTTCCTTATCAGAGGTAACTGTTTCTTTTTCTCAGCTGTGTAAATTTACATTTGAAATTATGGATATTTTGCAACGTTTAACGGGCCCCCCAGACCACCGGGCCCAAGGCCCGGGCCTTATGTGTCTTATGGTAAAATAGGCCCTGGGTACGAACCAAAAGTTATTACTCTTCAAACCAGTTAACAAATATATAGGTGGCGCCCTCTACAAGTAGGAGTCATATTGACATCAAAATCAAATTTCTCATGTCAAAAAACTCCCAGACACCAATTTTCATCCAAATATTGACGTTACTTCATAAATTATTTGGAAAAAATCGAACTTCTACACTCTGCATTTCCAAAACTAAGCATTTTAGGACATACATTTATACAAACTTTTTTACTTATTTTTATCTGCAGAATACGCTGCCGAAGTTTCCGCAATACAGTTCGGACCACCCTGTATAGTAGGTATCACTAATTTCAATCTCAAAATTAATTTTTCTTCAGTAATGTTGAGTATATGTAGACCTAAACAGTATCTGGATTTTTTTTCCAGAAAACTGATTATTTGATATAGTCTTTTGTGTTCACAATTTATTTTTTTTATAATTTTTTATTATATTGTATCCTATTAGTGAAGACAATAAACTTATTTTATAAGACACTAAAGGAATATAGTATTGAAACAAAACTATCGACAAAATTATTTTTATCGTTTCATCCCTACCTAGGTCCGATTTAAATCACCCCCACCCCCACCCCCTCATCATTGTTCGCGGCCCTGATTAATTGTTCTGTTAATTGCCGCCGAACCAGTTATATTTTCAATTATATTTTCGATAGGGGTGCTTAGGTGGGGGTTAGTTACCCACACACACCCCCTCGGCGGGAGATGCACGCGTTTAACGCAACAACAACAACAACGTTTTTCGGGCATTTATTTATTATGTAGTGGGGTTGTCGGGGGTGTTGCATAACACGCCGGATCGGCACGCGACTTCGTTGGGGATTAGCGGATTTATAGGTGGGGTATGTTTACCTAAAAATGGGTAATAAAATAAAAAATGTTTGGTTAAATTTTTAGTTTTTGTGTGATGGTTTTGTAGAATATGTTGTGATGCGTCAAGTTGCAAAACCTGCCTTATCAATTTAATAAAAAATGCCTAATAACTAATAACATATATTAATAGTGGGACTATGAAATCTACATAAACATAGTCCCAAACTTCAGCAAAAGTCGCCTATCGATACTAATATACCTGTATAAAATCCTTAAGTGACTGACATACTGATTAATCACGATCCTGCTCAAACCACTGAACGTAAGAAGCTCAATTTTGGCATACAGATTGATTCTAGGGTGTAGAGGTTCGATAAGAAGGTTTTTTTCGAAATTCCAGTTCCAAGAGGGTGAAACCACCCCTCAAATATTACAATATTTTTTATTTAAAAAACGGTCAAGTTTCCGAAAAAACGCTTAAACGCGTATATTTTATATTGTTTTTTTACATATTTTAAGATTTTTTAAAAATGTATACAGGGTGTTTCGAAAAATCTGGTCATTGATTAATCACGATCCTGCTTAAAGCGCTTGACTTAAAAAGCTGATTTTTGGAAAACAGATTGACTTTAGGGTGTAGAGGTTCGATAAGAAGGGATTTTTCGAAACTCGAATTCTAAGGGGGTGAAACTATCCCTCAAATATTAAAATATATTTTTTTTTAAAAACCGGTGAGTTTTTCGGAAAAACTCTTAAGCACGTATATTTTGTTTTGTTGTTTTACATATTTTAAGATTTTTTATAAATTTATACAGGGTGTTTCATAAGATATGACCATTGGGTAACGATTCTGCTTAAACTGCTTTTAATTAATAATATTTGTTATTTAAAAAACGGTTACTCTTTCGGGAAAACGCTTGGACAAGCATAATTTATTTGTTTTTTTTACATATTTTGAAATTTTTTTTAAAAATCATACAGGGTGTTCCAAAAAGTTGGGTAATTTCTTAACCACGATTCTGCTTAAACTGCTTGACGTAAAAAGCTTATATTTGGCAAACGAATTTTTCGAAAGTCAAATTCCAACGAGATGAAACTACCCCTCAAATATTACCAAGTTATATAATAATATCGCCATATTGTTTTATTTCATGCTGACATAAATGTGAGAAAATTTTATCCAGTTTGTATGTTAATTGAAATTCTTGCATTGCTTTTTCATCACCATTACAAATGATTAATTCGACGCGAACGAAGTCGCTGGTACACGCTAGTATTTGTTATAAAAAAATCCTGTCGCATACTTACGTACTAAGAAATAACTATTTCTATTTTTGAGCTTACTTAAGTGTACTAGTTGTTAACGCGCGAATGTCTCCAGACTATTTATCTTTAATCACCGCTTGTCCAGCTACATTAGCTCCCCAGACTAGACGGACGATAGTATCGCTCCCTCGCTACAGTGCAGGATCCCGTCGCGTCGACAGGGACATGGAACGGTTATGGTTACGGCGCCGCTTATATTACTAGTCCGCCTAACGATAACGCTTACTGTTATTATTATTACTATTACGGAATATAATAACGCCCGTTTTGCCCGTAGATCCGTCTGCGTATTAGCTGGAGAGATTAAATTTCGAGAAAAGATCGTAAGTCAGTTTTAACTTAAAGTATTGTATGGATCTTATACATCTATTGTGTTCTCCTTTCTTGAGTTATATAATTCATCTTAAAGTCTCAAGGCTTTGACAAACGCCAGTATCTGAGACGGTTTTACGGAGGTTAGTTCTCCATCTCCGTTATCAGTGAGGAGGTGTTCTGGTGTTTTCCAATTTTCTTCACAGAATCTGCATTTCATGTTGTTTTTTCATTTCAGAACATAGTTTTTAACTGGTTTGGTTTGGAGAAATAACTTTTTGTCCGTACCTGTATAAAACGACTGAGTAAAAAAATAAACGTTTACGACTTTTCTTACGTAAAAAGGGTCTCTTGGTGGAAATCGCTACGAATAATGGTTTTCGAGATATTTGGAATCGAAATTATCAATACCTGTCATCTGTTTTTGTGCTAAAAGTTCAACAAAAACTGTGTCATCATCATTTTTTTCGCAGAAAAATTTATGATTAATTTAAAAAAACAAACATTTTCCAAATTTATTATTTCAGTCAAATAACTATCTACTCAACGTGTTTATTTTTCGTCAATAATGACATGTATTGTCTATTTCTACTCTAAATATCTTGAGAGCGGTTGCTGGTAGCGATTTTTACCAAGAGACATTTTTTTCACTCAGTAGTTTTATACAAGTATACGGACGAAAAGTTATTACTCTTCAAAGCAGTTAAAACACATGTAGGTGGCATCCCCTACAAAAAGGAGTCATACTGACATCAAAATCAAATTTCTCATGTCAAAAAGCCTCCAGACACTAATTTTCATCCAAATATTGCAGTTACTTCAGAAATTATTTAGAAAAAATCGAAATAAAAATTAAAATTCTACACCCTGTATCTCCGAAACTAAGCATTTTAGGACATATATTTATACGAAGTTTTTTACTTATTTTTATCTGCAGAATATACTGCCGAAGTTTCCGGAATACGGTTCGGACCACCCTGTATAGAGTTCAATAAATCCGTGTACATATGCCGAGATAACAATTTTAATAACTAATACATTTAATGGTAACGTAAAACAAAACAAACAAATTATTGAGTAGGACTTAATACAGTTAACAACACACACATAGAAAAATATTATACACAAACAGAACCTTACTAAATATAAATACCATTTAATTCATTTAAGTAATATTGCTATTTATTTTCTACCAAATCTAGACGACGTTATTTTTTCGTTTTTATGTGAAAAAACATATTTACTTATCTTTTTATATGTCTGATTCGTTGTACTCGTGGCCATTGCGGTTCTGATGTTAATGAACCGAAAAAAAAACGGAAAAATAGACCACTCGACGCGCTTTTTTAATTTGTCTTAATGACCGACACAATTTAACCGACGGAAAGCGGGAAAACCAGAGAGAGAAGGGGTGAAAATAAGTCGAAACGTCGGGACCGCGGCCAACTATACGCGTTTTCCGGAAAATGACCTGCGAAAGGGAAAAAAACTCAGTGGAAAATACAGGTGGAATGTTTTCAGTAGAACGGCAAAGAAAATAGATGAAATAAAAAACGTTTCAATGGTTATGTCTGTTTTTCGGGTTATTACTTTTTTTGAGGAGCTGATAATGTTAGGAAATTTTTTTTTCAGTTTTCTATAAGGTGGTAAAAAAAGGGTATAAGGTATTGTATAATATAGATTACCTCAGTAATAGATATTATTATAATTAAATAGTTGGCTAAGCGTAGTCATAACAGTTAGTTGTTTAGTTGTATTTGACATATAAGGTTCAGGTAATTATCTCTCTATTTTTAATTAATAAATATCGTCTTACTGAGGCTTTATCCATTAGTAAAGTACGAAACAGCTGTTGGATAAACAATTTTTTAAAATCAAGTTTTATTAGGGATCGGTTTATAATTAGCTACATCACCTATCCACCACCCTCACCCCCCAAATTCCGTTCCACACCCCCTTTCCGTAATACACAACGAATTTTCGTCGCTAACGAATCGTTAATATTTCTATTTCCTCGAAATATGATCGAACAATTACCGGTTGGAGCGAAATTGCGAACAGTCACTCTGCCTGCCTGCCCGAACTCTTGCAATCATCACCTGCGTGCTTGTATGCAATTTGTCCTCCCCCCTGTACCCTCCAATCATCCCCCCACCGTCGACAATATACCGGACCGGTGTTAATTTTAGCGCTCAACTGGGCCTTAACAGATTCGTTTAGTTTGTGTGGAGGGGGGGAACGTCGAAATGGAACAGAAAATAAGCTGCTGTGGTCGGGGACAGAGTGGGTGTCTCATCAAACTGTAATTTTCTATTTCCTGTTGACCGTTTTTTTACTATTTCTGTTTTTGTTTAATAAAAAAAACGGAAACCTTTTACCACTCTTAAAATACTTGCACTTATTTAGGGGACACCCTGTATAGAAATAAAACTACGGAACTGAACTACCAGTTCATACCAAATAAACTTTTATTCGCGTGATTAAGCTTGACCGGCACAGCGCTGCCCAGTTTTACATATTTTCTTTTAATCGAAATATTTTAGAAAACAAAAATACATTTATTGTAAATATATAAATAGTTTATATACACACACGTATACAGATGGTATTTGTCCATCAGCAGTTTACCATTCGCTGAAGAAGTATGATTCTTGGATTGTGGAGGGTATAAATTCATTATTAAATAACATTATTATCATCAAAAGAATATATTATAAAACCAAATTAAAATGTGAAAAATATCCTGAACTAGGTCCTCTTGAACTGGATGGCATATGTCCATCAGCAGTTTACCATTAACTGAAGAAGTATGATTCTTGGATTGGAGGGTATAAATTCATTATTAAATAACATTGTTATCATCAAAAGAATATATTAAAACCGAATTATAACGAGAAAAATGTCCTGAACTGGCTCCTCTTGAACTGGATGGCATATGTCCATCAGCAGTTTACCATTAGCTGAAGAAGTATGATTCTTGGATTGGAGAGTATAAATTCATTATTAAATAGCATTATTATCATCAAAAGAATATATTAAAACCGAATTATAATGAGAAAACTGTTCTGAACTGGGTCCTCTTGAACTGGATGGCATATGTCCATCGGCAGTTTACCATTAGCTGAAGAAGTATGATTCTTGGATTGGATAGTATAAGTTCATTATTAAATAACATTATTAGCATCAAAAGAATATATTAAAACCGAATTATAATGAGAAAAATGTTCTGGACTAAGTCCTCTTGAACTGGCTGGTATATGTCCATCGATAGTTTACCATTAGCTGAAGAAGTATAATTCTTAGATTAGAGGGTATAAATTTATTAATAAATATTATTATTATCATCAAAAGAATATATTAAAACCGAATTATAACGAGAAAAATGTCCTGGATTAGGTCCTTTTGAACTGGATGGCATATGTCCATCGGCAGTTTACCATTAGCTGAAGAAGTATGATTCTTGGATTGGAGGGTATAAGTTCGTTATTAAATAACATTATTATCATCAAAAGAATATATTAAAACCCAATTATAACGAGAAAACTGTTCTAGACTAGGTCCTCTTGAACTGGATGGCATATGTCCATCGGAAGTTTACCATTAGCTGAAGAAGTATGATTCTTGGATTGGAGGGTATAAGTTCATTATTAAATAACATTATTATCATCAAAAGAATATATTAAAACCAAATTATAACGAGAAAATTGTCCTGGACTAGGTCCTCTTGAACTGGATGGCATATGTCCATCGGCAGTTTACCATTAGCTGAAGAAGTATGATTCTTGGATTGGAGGGTATAAATACATTATTAAATAACATTATTATCATCAAAAGAATATACTAAAACCGAATTATAACGAGTAAACTGTCCTGGACTAGGTCCTCTTGAACTGGATGGCATATGTCCATCGGCAGTTTACCATTAGCAGAAGAAGTATGATTCTTGGATTGGAGAGTATAAGTTCATTATTACATAACATTATTATCATCAAAAGAATATATTATAACCAAATTATAACGGGAAAACTGTCCTGGACTGGGTCCTCTTGAAGTGGATGGCATATGTCCATCGACAGTTTACCATTAGCTGAAGAAGTATGATTGTTGGATTGGAGGGTATAAATTAATTATTAAATAACATTATTATCATCAAAAGAATATATTAAACCCGAATTATAATGAGAAAACTGTCCTGGACTAGGTCCTCTTGAACTGGATAGCATATGTCCATCGGCAGTTTACCATTAGCTGAAGAAATATGATTCTTGGATTGGAGGGTATAAGTTCGTTATTAAATAACATTATTATCATCAAAAGAATATATTATAACCAAATTATAACGGGAAAACTGTCCTGGACTAGGTCCTCTTGAACTGGATGGCATATGTCCATCGGCAGTTTACCATTAGCTGAAGAAGTATGATTCGTAGATTGGAGGGTATAAGTTCATTATTAAATAACATTATCATCAAAAGAATATATTAAAACCAAATTATAACGAGAAAACTGTCCTGAACTGGGCCCTCTTGAACTGGATGGCATATGTCCATCAGCAGTTTACCATTAGCTGAAGAAGTATGATTCTTGGATTGGAGGGTATAAATTCATTATTAAATTAACATTATTATCATCAAAAGAATATATTAAAACCAAATTATAACGAGTAAACTGTCCTGGACTAGGTCCTCTTGAACTGGATGGCATATGTCCATCGGCAGTTTACCATTAGCAGAAGAAGTATGATTCTTGGATTGGAGAGTATAAGTTCATTATTACATAACATTATTATCATCAAAAGAATATATTATAACCAAATTATAACGAGAAAACTGTCCTGGACTAGGTCCTCTTGAACTGGATGGCATATGTCCATCGACAGTTTAACATTAGCTGAAGAAGTATGCTTCTTGGATTGGAGGGTATAAATACATTATTAAATAACATTATTATCATCAAAAGAATATACTAAAACCGAATTATAACGAGAAAACTGTCCTGGACTAGGTCCTCTTGAACTGGATGGCATATGTCTATCGACAGTTTACCATTAGCTGAAGAAGTATAATTCTTGGATTGGAGGGTATAAATTCATTATTAAATAACATTATTATCATCAAAAGAATATACTAAAACCGAATTATAATGAGAAAAATGTCCTGGACTAGGTCCTCTTGAACTGGATGGCATATGTCCATCGACAGTTTACCATTAGCTGAAGAAGTATAATTCTTGAATTGGAGGGTTTAAATTCATTATTAAATAACATTATTATCATCAAAAGAATATATTAATATATTATAACGAGAAAACTGTCCTGGACTAGGTCCTCTTGAACTGGATGGTATATGTTCATCGACAGTTTACCATTAGCTGAAGAAACATGATTCTTGGATTGGAGGGTATAAATATATAAATCAAATATATACGATATTAGGTCAAATTTACATTTTCTTAACTACTACTATTTACCACCGCATTTCTCAACAAACAACAAAGCAGGCTAAGTAGGGATTTAGAGAGATGAAGGGGGTGGGGATATTTACGCCACATAGTTCCGCTCCGGCCGACATGGCAACATCGTAATAAATAACGATTTTGCAGATAATTTATATTAATAAGGCGAGATGGGAATCTTGGGATGGATTTGGATAAAAGCGGGACCAAGCAGATGAGAAATGAGGCGGGGGAGGGGGGTATTTCGTCCCTCGGGAGGAATTCGGTAAGACGGGAGAGTGAAGAAAGGACCATAAATAATGTAAGGACCGGTTAGTATTTGGCAGGGCAATTAATACATTACTTAAAATATGATTAGTATGCCCAGAGAAATATTTATGCAGTAGAGATGTGTAGATTCGGTATTTTAAAAAAATCGGGTATTTTTTTAAAATACAGGGTAGGCCACTGAAAACTTACAATGGCTATAATTCTTAAACCAAAAAAGATATCAAAAAAATAAAAATACCGTTTCTATAATATCGAGGGGGAATACATATGACGTATTTTTTGAACCACCCCGATCTACCCCTTAGGCGGCACCCCTACTCACTTGAAAATCTTAAATGGCAACACCCCACCTGTGGCGCCTTTTTGGAAAGCCCATGAAAATTGCTAAACGATGATCATAAAGTTTTTAGGGTGAAATTGAAAAACTACCCCTTACACGAAAAATTAGGTGGACATTAATGAAAACAGTGATTTTTTCAGCATAAGTTACAAATTGGGACCCAGCTTAATGAGGCAAATGAGGTATTTTTCAAACCACCATTTTCTAATTTAATTATTCTCAACCAAAAAAAAATTAAAAAATATCCTAAAATTAGTGAATATAAATTTATATGGATATAGACGGTAATTATTAATTATTAACTTAATAAATGCGATCCAAAGATTCTTGGGTGTGGGGATACCCCCTCCGTATTTTAAGGGACAGGGGAAGGTCGTGTAAAACGATCGGAATGCCCCCTGGCTGGCGCTAATAACCCCCCTAGTAATTATAGAAGGATAGTAATAAATTAGTTATTTAAGTATTATTTAATTATACGGTTTACTTTGCTTTGTACGTGCAGGAATCGTAGTTCAGAGTGATAAAAACACAAGAACTGATTCCATTTTAGAACAGACCAGAGATATAGAGATAGAAAAGATAGATAGAATGTTATACAGGGTCTCCCTTAAATAGCTGCAAGTATATTTTAAGGAATGGTAGATCCGGAAAACTCAGCTTTGTCAAGTTCTATCTGAATAAGGTCAACCTGTATCAAGGAATCTTTGCTGCAGACTTTGCGATAAAGTTCCTGAAACAGCAAAGCACATAATATGTCGCTGCGAGGCTCTGGATTGCCAGCGTCACTTTCTCGTATTTTTGTCGGTGTTGTATTAGAATTTAGAATAAGTGGGAGCGGGGTTAATCTCTGCGACCTTAGAGATCTATTGTGTCCCCCTTTCTTGAGTTATAACTCATCATACAGTCCCAGGACTTCCTACGGAGACCCGTGTCCCTCACAGTCGAGGAGCTACGACCCAGGCCGGGTAGACGAAACGGTAGCTTGTGTCGCCTGTTGGGTTTAGAGGTAGGAGGTAGGCTCCCGACCCTTGGAGGAGGTGGTAGCTTGTATGCCACTTGCGGAGGATGGTCTCACGCAAGTATCAGCCACCTCCTGTAGTTCTCTTTGGGTTTGGCCCCTTAGAACTTTCATTGTTACTGTTCCCAGTGTCGCTAGGTGGTTTCCCCACAGCTTCACCGGTGATGTTTTTATTACTATTATTACCAGATCTCATAGTGTTCCTATGAGTCGCTAGGGACAGTCGGTCCACTTCTACAGAACCCCGCATGTAGAAGTAAGGGGTAAAATACAATGGGGTGCCCCCCGGTGCCCCAAGGTTGAGGCTGTCCGTAGCCCCGCCCGGTATCGTTATATGTCTTGGTGCAATTCCCTGGCCACGACACTACAGTCAGGGACAAGACGATGAGTGAGATGCTTCTTAGACCGAGCCAAGTGCTAGGGGGGATTCCCCCCAGCACCTGACCAGGAGCTTCCCCACCAACGACAAGGTCTTGCATCTCCTAGGGGAAGTCGATGTTGTATATACGCAGAGCTGCGAATATATCCCCTATTTCAACTGTCAAGAACATCCAGAAACGCTAGAACAAGAACAAGCCAAGAAAAATGTATCAGATCGATTTTTTAAGGAGGTTGTTAAACCCAAATCGATGGTAAAACATCGGAAAACAAAAGAAGCAATGCACTGCTCCATCCAGATGGTTCGATAGACTTTATCCAATGTTGCTTTGTTACTCTGAGTATTCTACAAACGCTATAATATCTCTCGCCTCATATTTCTTCCTCTTGGTGGTTCTTTTCCTGCTGCTCTGTTCCTCTCGTCCCCACTTGTTCTCTTTCGCGGTCATTATCGACTAATTACAGCCCGATACAGCCGCGATACCGGGGCGAGACTGTTAATTTTTAATGCGAAAGGCCGCTGCCGCAATTACGTCTTCATCTGGAGCCGGAGGCGCTACTTGCTGGCCCGGTAGAGAGACCAAGAAGTAAGAAACTTGACAGGCTGGAATTAGGCAGGGCTTGATGGGGGACTATCGGACAATCTGGAGCATTGCTTCTCCCTTTTTCTGATGTTTTACCAGCGATTTTGGGTTATCAACTTCTTCAAAGTTTTTTTTTTATTATTTTTCTTGCTCACCCAAGTTTTATTTGTATTTTGACAGAGAGTGTGTCATATTGGAGACTTATAACTGCAATGACAACGAAATGAAACATCTTCTTACATTATCATTAAATTTTGAAATTTTACACAACATTTCTCTCAGATGTTTTACCAGCTATTGGTTGATCAAGAAAATCAAATTTTTCTTAGATTTTTTTCTAACAATCAAAACATTTTTTTTTTAATTTAATAAATATTTTTTTAATAAACCTTCGATTTGATAAATGAAATTAGCATATAAAATAGTACCATTTTATATGCTTATTATACATATACTAAAATAAAATTCGTAATAATTTATTTCACTTGCTTCAGTTTCTTTATCGGTACGAAAAATTTATTTTTTACACATTTTAAAAGGTCTTAAAAAGCAATACCTAGTCATTAAACTATAAAAATTTCAGCATTTGTAGGAAATTTTATGTAGATTCAGAATATATACTCCTTTAAAGGCTTGGATACGTTGGTTTTGAGAGAAATATCATTTTTCGAACCCTTATTTTTGAGCTATTTTTGATGATAATTCCCTACATCCATTACTGTTAAAAATAAATAGCCACAACAAAACTACAGTGGCTTATATTTTCTTATTATACGCCTTTTAATTAGTAAAAAATAACAGTAGTTTTAACTAAATCTTTTTGCTATTTTTTATGTCAATTTTTAGTAAATGCCGTCTAGGGATTGACCTCGCCAAAATTATCATCGATTGCCATTCCTCAGCCTTCTTTGACGCCGTTTTTTTTCGATCGTACAATATAAAAAACATGGAAACAAGGAATGAAACACAGAAGCCGCTAGTAAATTCGTCTAAAAGCCAGGAGGGCAGAACGGGTACCGACCCAACCGCGATACCATCTATCTTATATATCTTAAACGTTTCCAACTTCTTCATTCCCCCCTTCCTCGGTGGTACGGCGTTTCGCGGTCGATAAAAGACGCCGTTTAACATAAATTAGCGCTGGTACAATTTAACAACAATGACGCGGAGGGTTCCGGCCGGCTAGGTACCGCCCCGAAAAAATCTTATCTCCTCTCTGCCGGTACTTTTTTTGATTAATTTTAATGGGCGTACCGCTAATTACCGTATACGGAGGAAATAAACGTGTTCCTTTCGGATGGGTCGGTTTTGTTCGTAACAAGAGGAGGTAGTACCGATAAAGAAACAGCAGCATGCAGGTGAAATAAATTATTGGTAATTTTATTTTGGTATATGTAATAGTACCGTTTTATATGCTAATTTTGCGTATCAAATCAAAGGTTAATTTAAAAAAAAATAATTTAGTTATTAAATTTAAAATAAATATTTTTGTTGTTAGAAAGAAAGTCTACATAAAAATATTTTTAAGATCTCTGAAAGTTTGTAAAAATTAGCTAAAAATGGGCATTTTTCAGTCATGGAAATTAGCGATTTTCTTAATGTCACCGATTTTGTTAAAACTAGTGTTATTTAACAATTAAAAGGCGTAGAATAACAAAATTCGGGTCATTGTAGTCTGACGAGAACAGTAATGGATGTAGGGGACGTTTTAACTATCATCAAATATAGCTCAGAAACAAGGGGTCAAAAAATTATTTTTCTCAGAAAACCAAGGTATCCAAGCCTTCAAAGGAGTATATATTCTGAATCTACATAAAATTTCCTATAAATTCTGAAATTTCCATAATTTTATCTCTATGTTTACTGTTTTTCTATGATCTTAGAAAGCGTGTAAAAAATAGCCAAAAATGGGCATTTTTTCGACTTTTTTCCATACATATACTCATGAAAACTGGCGATTTTCGTCATGTCACCGATTTTGTTAATAACGACTATATTTAAAAAGTGTAGAATAAGAAAATATAGACCATTGTAATCTTACGAGATCAGTAATGCGTGTAAGGGGCGTTTTAACCATCATCAAAAATAGCTCAAAAACAAGAATTCAGTGAAATAATTTTCTCACAAAACCAAGTTAGCCAAGCATTCAAAGGTGTTTATTTTCTAAATCCACATAAAATTTCCTACAAATACTGAAATTTTCGTAATTTTATGACTATGTTTACTCTATTTTTCTAAAACAAAATTAATTTAACAAAACAGTAAATGGGCTAGCATTATTTCGACTTAAAAACGTGTTAGAACTGCTACTGCTAGTGTATCGAAAACAAAAAACGAAAGCAAAGCAGAAATTACCCCGTTATATTTAACTTTATTTAGCGGAAACCAAAACGACCCCTAAAAAAGGACAAAAAGGGAGAATTATACACGGAACCGGACAGGAAAGGACAACGGCGTCGAGAACTGACCCATTTACATAACCTAACACATCCCCTGTTTCTGCCCTCGTCGTGTTTCATCCTCAATGACAGACCGCATCAGGTTTTCTATGCCCAACCGACACACGCGATTATTAAGCTTTAAAAAGATTAAAATTTAGTAAATATCAAATAGTAAAAAAAATAATATTTTAATTATTACATATAGATTAGAAATAATGCATTATATAAGCTTTATTCAGAACCTTGAAGCTTGTTCCTCTAATTTCAATTTAAGCATTTATAACATCCAATTTAGTGGTAGTAATTTTCATTTGGTAGAAAAAGTTATCAATTTTTTAACTTTTCCACTTATTATACTTTTTTGTGAGAAATATCATTTTGGTCTTTGATTATCTTCAGTCAAGAGAAATTATGGTTAGAACTAGTGATGAGTGAAATATCGGTAACTGTGACTTTGTCACTGATATTCTATAATCACAGTCACGGCCTGTGACTGATTTGAAAATAAACGGTGACTTGCTAAAGCGTGACGATTACAGTTAATTGTGATTTCTCTGGCAAGGAGAAAATACTTCACAGAGCGGGACGTCGCGCATCGCGAACGCAGCTGCCGATGGCGCCGGTCGTGACTCAGTTCACAGTCACGAGTCACGACGTACGTCTCATAGGATAGATATCTGACAAAGTGATCTAAAGACAGTGACTGTTAGAAGTGAAGAATTTTTTATGTATTTTATATTTTATTACTATTTTTTATCACTAGGAATCGGTTTGGTTCCTTTTTAGTTTAGCAGGTTTTTTTAAAGCCAAACATAAAGTTTTACCTTTATACTGTTTATTTTTTTTTAGAAACTTCATTTTTTATATATTTCGTTTATTTTAATACAAAGGAAAATGTTTGTTGTTTAATGTATTACTTATCTCGTGTTGTTAAGTTTCGTTCGTTATGGTTATGAGCATATTGCATATTTTATTCTTTTCCCGTTGGTTTCTTTTAATAAAAAAATTGTTTTATTTTTATTTTTTAATATACCTTTTACCCACTGTTTAGTGTTTTCTATTTCAGCGGCCTTGGATAAAGGACAAATAAAAATTAGTATAACAACAACAACAGAATCGTATCATTCGTATCGTATCTTATACTTTAGCCGTGATTGTGCTTTCGGATTCATAATCATAAAGTCGCAGTCACAGTTAAGAGTCACAGATAATACAAAGTCGCTGTCACAGGTAAGCCTGTGAACAGAAAATCACGGTTTGGCTCATCACTAGTTAGAACTCAAAAGTTGATTGTTTTATAAGCTAAATAGCTTCTTTCTCTATGAATACAATTGACTACCGCAAGCTGTTGCTAGTATATTCTATTAATTTTAATTTTATTTTCTACAGATAAAACTTTATGTGTAGGCAGAGCTTTAGTTACAACTAAAATACAGTAAAAAGAAGAAAATAAAGCAAAAAAAACAGCCTTGTCATTATCCTTTGGCATTCCCTATGTACGTCAGAATTATATAAATATGTAGAAAAAGCTCGGAATCGTTTTATTTGGAATAAAACGGGCTAAAAATAGGTCGTAGCCTGCCCTGTTTTTGACACGTTTCTTCCTGATTGCTTTGCCCTAAACCTACGGCCACCCTTCTACACCCTCTTGCTTGGTAATATTAAAATAAACAGCGGAAATGAGCGAAAATGGAAATGAAATTTATCGGAATATTTGGACTTCTATTTTTAATCATGTCCATCTTGTAATTTGATATATTACTTTCATTATATTATTAATTTTATTATATTTGATCAAAAAAGTATTAAAATTCCTAAAAATAAGTAAACTCTGGTAAAAGTTGCATAAAAGAAAAATTCTCAACGTACAGTCAAATGTACAGGTTAGGTCAAATTCGACGCTTTTAAATGAAAACACCCTTTTCTATAGGAGATAGACGAAAACTAATATCGGTGCCTGGAGCTCAACTTTCATCAAAAACATGATGGTGAAAACCGCACATCAATTTCTGTTACCGTTTCAGAGTTACGGGGTGTTTTTCAAAAACGCGTATTTTTAACAAACCGCTGTAACTTTTTTGCTATGGAAAATTTTGTATTTCTATGAAAACATTTCCAAAGCACCTTTTTACGTAGAATTTAATGGTTTAAGTATAATTTTTTTATCAGTTATCAACAGAAAAATTGATTTTTTATTTGGGACACCCTCTATATTTTTAACTAACTGAAAAGAATTTAAAATTACCTTTCCAAAAATATAGCACACTTGATATTTTGTCATAATCCCCTTTGAAATACAGAATTTTTAAAAGTTCGCCACTTTTAACTAGTAGGCTCTGGACCCCTTATTGGCCCTTAATGGAACTCGAAAACATATTTTTCCAGCAAGACGACGCACCGCCTCTGAACGCTGAAGTTATCAGCAAAATTTTGCAGCCAATTTCAAGAATAATTGAATAGCTAACCAAGATCCCAGCCGTTGGCCGTCGAGGCCGCCTGACTTAGTGCCCATGGATCTAATCCTATGGATATATTTGCGGAAGAATAAAGGTTCCTTAATCTTCTGTATAATCTAGACAAGAATTAGAAATACTTAGCAGTTATGAGAGCGTATCTTTCACCCCTACTAAGTTAATGAATTCCGCCAGAAATGTTCAAAAACTGCCCCGTCTGTCCATAACAGAATGTCGAACACAAGTAACAAAATCTTATGTCTTGGTTTGCTATTTATTTTTATTGTTATTAGATATAGTTTAAATGTGTTGATGTTGGTTAAATATATTTTAAATTGTTATAAAATTCTGCATCTCTCATAGCAAATATTATTTTCGTTTTAATTGATGCTTACAGCTAGATTTTTTTGCATTATAGCCGGTGCCGTTCAAAGCCTACTTATTTAAAGCAGGCGAATTTTTATATACTCTATATCTCGAAGCGGAATCGAGCAAAATATCAAGTGTGTTATATTTTTGGAAAGGTAATTTTAAATTATTTTCAATAAATTAAAAATATACAGGGTGTCCCATATAAAAAATCAAATTTTCTGTTGATAATTCTTAAATTATTAATTTTAAAAAAATTATACTTAAACCACTAAATTCTACGTAAAAAGGTGCTTTGGAAATGTTTTCATAAAAATACAAAATTTTCCATAGCAAAAAAGTTAAAGCGATTTGTTAAAATTGCATATGGGTACGAACATAGTGGAGGCAGGTTTCTGCTTTCCGGCAACCAGCGCCGTCTCTGGGGACCTATTCTTGACCACATATCGCTCACATCTCGCATCTCCGAAAAAGCCATATAACAATACACGTGATGCGTAACTTTGCGTATATGCCGTGTATTGTTATATGGCTTTTTTCGGAGATGCGAGCAGGGTTCGGAAGTAGTTAATTAAGAGGAAATTTACCTGATTAACTAACCTAACCTAACCTAACCATATCCAAACGCCGCTCCCGCCGCTCCGGCGCCGCACATAGGGGTATTTGGTCTATAAACCTGGCCAAAAGTGAAATATTTTTATTTTCATTTTTTATCTTAACTGAATACAAATCTATAAATACTAAATGTAAGCGCGTTTATTAGTTTTTTTTAAGTTGTTAGTTGACTATCAAATAAATAATATATTTCAATTATAAGTACGAATTATCTTGAGTGTATTCTGAAAATGTCTAAGATTATAAAATAGTGGAATTGTTTGTAGTGCATTTTTGCAAATTGTTTATAATAACTGTCATGATGGATACAGAGCCAGCTGGCAAGTCCTGTTTTATGCCATATTTTTATTTGGAAACGTTTCCTTCTATTCTATTTCTTTATAATGTTCTATATTTAAAAAATCAGAGGCATTTTTATAAGGTGTAAGACTATTCGGCAATATTCCGCATGGAAATTAGTATCCGTTCAATGCTTAAAGTCTCCAGCTTTGGAATATGTACAAAAATCTTGCCAATATTTGCCACTGCCAAAAAAAACATTGATTTAAATAGATTCTTAAAGGAAATAGTCTTTACCCTATAACACCCATCCTCGCTCAAATATCGTCTATAATATACAAATTACTTTCTTGTTCTAGCATCCTCATCCAATTGCTTGGTTTTGCACAGAATGGCCCTATTTGATCGGTGGAAAGGGTTTCAGAATAGAGGAAAAAATATTGTGTAGGAAAAACAAAATGAGGTTCCATATTAGCACCCTCTCCTCTAATAATTAATATTACTAGCAAAAAAGCAAAAAAATCATAAAACATAATTTTGGCCAACTTTTAGTTCTTAATACCCTCTGTGCGCCGTCGGCGCCTGCAAAAGCAGAAATAAATAAATTTTCGTTCCGGTAAAAGCGAGAACGCCGATGAACGCTGGTTGACGGCTCCTACCTGCTTTCACTGTGAACTAGCCGATTTGATAACACGCTTTAATTTTTCAAGGTTATAAGCGCGAGGCGGCGCGGCGCGGCGCTACTATGTAACCATATACAGGGTGTCCCAGAAATACGTGCAAGTATTTTAACTTAACTGGTAGTATAGTTCAACCCCAGAAACACGCCTATGAGGTTTTTTTCTAAATATTTTTTTTTGAAAATTCGGAATTTTTTGAAAATATTTTTGGAATTTTTTTGCAATTTTTTTTAGTTTTTATTTAAAAAAATAATTTCTTGATAATATGGCAACATAGGTAGTAGATTAAATTTATAAGAAAGAAAATCCAGAAAAGATCCAGTGGTTCTCAAACAAATCTCGAAGTATTGGAAAGAATATGTAAGGACCAAGAACTATTGACTACAATAAAACGACGAAAAGCAGCATATTTTGGTCATATTTTTCGAAATAACAAATATAGTTTCCTACAGCTGATCGTTGAGGGAAAGATTGAAGGACGACGAGGCATCGGGCGTAAACGGTTTTCCTGCATGCGGAATTTGCGCCAGTGCCATGGTTTAATATAGGAGAGGCAAGTGCAATTATCCGTTTGGCTCAAGACAGGGAGGAATTCCAATTGATGGTCGCCAACCTCCGATGAGGAGAAGGCACATGAAGAAGGTTCTCAAAATTTGAGCAAAAAATCATTTTTTTTGGAAATTTTCAAAGTAAAATAACTCCGTTATTTTGACTTATTGAAAAACGATAAAGAGAAAATATGTTTCTTTTATCTAGATCTACCACCCTTTAAAATACTTGCACTTATTTCTGGGATACCCTGTTTATAACAATACACGTGATGCGTATACGCAAAGTTGCGAACGATGTCAAGAATAGGTACCCAGATTGGCGCTGGCTACCAGAAAGCGGCAAACCTGCTTGCACTGTGTTCGCACACTATTTTTGAAAAACACCCCGTAACTCCGAAACGGTAACAGATATCGATATGCGGTTTTTACCATCATATTTTCGACAAAAATTGAGCTCCAGACACTGAAATTAGTTTTTGTCTATCTCTTATAGAAAATGGTGTTTCCATTTAAAAGCGTCGAATTTGACCCACCCTGTAAGAAGTGTCATTTTTACTCCTAATAAAACAATATACTATTGTTTCTTCTGTGAAAACAGGTTTTGGGTACTTACGAAGTTTTCAAAGTGAGATAATGTTGCATTAAGTGCTAATTATGACGTAGCATTTATTTTAAAATGGGAAATTAAAAACAAATTTACAATATTTCGATATTGTTTTCGAGACCTCAAATTTGGAAACACCCTGTACAATGACTTTATTGTTATTAAGTACTTAGGTACCGTATGATCGAAAAAAAAATGGCGTCCAGTTGGCTTGGAAATGAACATCGATGACATTCATCGTCCCCATATAATTTTACATATTGTATAATGTAGGTACATATATATTGGTGGTATTTAGTTTAAAACAATGAATAAAAAAATATAAAAATAAGTACTTAAAAATTAAAATACTTATGGATTGTGGCGGTATATATTCACCCCCCCCCCACCACCACCACAACCGTTATTGCGCGCAACTTATGCGAGGAATTAATTCAACTCTTAGGGGAGAGTGGGGAGGGTGAGTCGGGGTAGCGTCTGTGCGGGGTGCTTTGACCCTATACAGCCCGGCGCCGACTGGATTTCATAAACAAGTTTATTTTCCGCATAAATATATACGCCGACCGCCCACCCCTGTACCCCGCCCCTGGCCGTAATTACGCTGAATTATTATTTTCGGGGTAATAATGCGAAAGAAGAAACGGTTATTACGGCGTCCCCGTTCATTCTCGCTTTTTGATTTTCTTCCGTTGCTAGTGCGGGGGTGGTTGATGGTTAAGGATCTTTTCCGGGTCCATTTTCTTCAAATATTGTGCATATTATAGTCCAGTAAATGAAGGTTGATACCATGGCAGATTTCATTCAGGCAGATTGTGTACCTTTTGGGGAGTAGTTTAAGGAGGGGAAAATTGTAACACCGTGCTCTACAATCGCAGACAAATCAGTTTTTCAGCAATTATCTGCCAAAATATGCAATTTACAAAATTTTTCTTGGAATAAAAAATGAAGCTTAGGTATTTACCTACAAAAATGGTTAGGGTTCGATAGGAGAGGTGACTGACTCTCAATCAGTGAGTCAGTCACTCAAGGATTTTATAATGTATTAGTATGGATATGACTTAGAAATAATCTAAGTCACTACAAACATTTGGAACAAATTCAGTGAAATCACATTTTATCCTGTCGATTTGCGAACTTTAAAATCCCCCTGTCGGCCGAATTACCGAATAAACAAAACCGATTTGGACAAGTGGTGGCTCGCGCTGTGTCGGGGACCTACAGGGGGCGGCAAAAATCCTCCCTCTTTCGAACAGAGAGACGGGGAGCCGCGTATAACGCGAAAACGATAATTTTTGGCTAATTGGTCTAAATAAACGGGCCGTCATCCACACCGCGCCACAACCACCCCCAAATTTTATTCGGTTATTATTTAAATTTTCCGTTTTATATCGCGAGATAATATACACGTCGGGGGCAAATATAGAGCGATCAAGTGATTTAACGCCGGGTTTTGATTGGCTTGAACGAACTTGTGCGAAGTTAAAACGACCACAAAGAATTTAGGATTTTTCGTTAGATTTATTCAACGAAAAAAATAAGTTTCTATTTGACAAGTAGACGACTAAATCACAGTCTTACCCATATCACAGTCATCCTCATTCCGTAATCTGGAATCCAGTAGTCTAACACTCAAAGAAATTTCTTCGGACTTACAACCGAAAAAATTCTAAGATTTTTAAGCAATCTTGGGATAGTCAGGGGTTTTTAATAGTATACTGTCTCCTCAATGAACAGCTCAGCAGTTTCAAGCTAAGAAATAACGACGAATGTTCAGGTTCTATGGGGAAAATGCCTAGATCATTCTATACTTACGTGGATAAATAAATCACTATAGAAACTGTCGCAAACATATCAACGACTTCCATTTATCCTCTTTTTTGTTGCACACGCGATGCTTCTACTCTATCTATCCTTGTCGAGGACCTATCGTCCACGCGCCAAATTTGAACATTAATTTTAAAAATTTAATTTGTAAAATATATATCTTGTACAATGTACCCTCCACCTTCATTTTTTCGAGATTAAGCGATGAAAGGCTTCCACACGTAAAAATAACGAACGACACAGTCTACGACTGCATTTCTCTCCGTGTAGACATCCCCCGAAAATCTTGTTCCTGCACGAGACAGTGAGTGAATGATGTCGGCGTGTATGCAACCCGAAATGCATTACAAGCGAGCCCCTGCTCTCAGGTCCCATGTAAATGAAGATAGATGTCTGCCTATTATTCAAATTATGGTCGAAGTAGAACAATGTGAAAAACATGGACGCGACGGATGAGGAAGTCACGGTGGGGCAAGGGGGGAAGAACAGAGATGTTCCGTGCATGTATGTTGATGTTTTGCTGGGGTATATTGCGGGTGAATTCCGCGACAATTATATACAGAGGACTTTGGTTGCTCATTTAAGTTGGGAAATGTAAAAGAGAATATTTCTCGGTCATTTCTCTCCAAACTGAGAAAAGCACGATTTAATGATCAATACATTACAAAAGTAGAGTAGAGGTACTTAGAGTCAGGAAACTACCGAAGTTACAAAGTTATACACTACAACGGACAATTTTTTGATAAAATTTAAAGTGTTATATTTTTGCTATTTTTAGCTCTATTTTTATGATTTTTTTAGCAAGCTGTATACAATTATATCAACTTTAAATCATAAACTCAGTTTTTTATGAACTTTAGTATTTGGCATATTATACAGGGTTAATCGAGGGTTTTTTTTTAAATTAACTTTAAAACACCCTGTGCAATAATTTAGTGTGTAAATTTTCCTAAAATACGGTGAGAACCATATCCCCTGAGCATTTTGATTTTTGGATCATGTCAATACATGCTTTGGTTAATTTTTAAAAGCCAAATGAACTGATCACGATTAATTTGCAATTTTTTCAATTATCATTTCTTTTTGAAGTTATTTTTCAATGTGACAAGACGGCTTTGGTGATTATTGTGAACTATATACTACTATGAACTGCCCATCATTTTCGATGTCTGGAAAATGCTTGGTAGAAGGGTTAGAGGTCGCGAAGCAGGACCAGTTTCATTAAATAAACTTCGCTTGGTCCTTAAAGAAGAATGGAAAAACATAACGCAATATGATGATAACGCAGCCTCAATGACAGTATGAACAGACGTATACAGGCAGTTATAACAGCCAAGGGCAGCAATACAAAGTATAAGGGTATTTTTTATTTTTTTTTCCTGTTTGTATACTTGAATATTACAGATATTTTTTTTAATATCATTAGTTCTGTTATCGTTATTAATATTTATTAAAATCCGGACTGTATCGTTAGTTTTTAACGTTTTTTTTTAATTTAGTATATGTATCCAATGCAGCGTAATATGATGTTACGACAATGTATGACCAGATGGTTGTTCTCCTTCCCTAGTTGATAAATTAATTAGAAAACGTAGGTATAGGTTAATGATTTCTGAAAATTCGACTTTTCAGTGGAGAAAGATACGTCTAAATATTTTTCAATACCGTTTGATAGAGAGTTATCCCGTGGTCTAAAAGGAATTTTTAAGAATGTCAATTATAAACTTGTGTATAGTGCTAATAATAAATTACAACAATTATTAGGTAATCCAAAGGATAAAACACCTCCACTGGAAAGATCGGGTATTTATGAAATTTCTTGTAAAGATTGTAATCAGAAATATGTTGGGCAAACTAGAAGATCAATATTAACTAGATTTAAAGAACATTTAGCTCAGATAAGATATGGTAGACCGGATAAATCTTGCATTGCCGAACATATTGTTGATAAAGAACATTGTATAGATCTTAATAATTTAAAATTAATTAAACAAGTCTCAAATTATAGGATACTAGATGCATATGAAAGCATCAGAATTAATAAATGTAAAGATAGTATGAACAGAGACAACGGTCCAATTCCTTCAAGTTCTTTGTTCCTACTACTCTAGTGGCGGAAATCTAACTGTTACGCTCAATGGGCTCTGACTCGGTTGGCTAGATTTTGCCACGCCCACTCGGTGCCCACTGAGCGAGTATATAAACGCTCAACTTGTAGATCGTACTTTAGTTTATAATCATCTGCTGATGATGCTAACATGGTTAGTGAAACGCGCGTCCAGTGTAAAAGTAAAAGTGTTTTGGTGTATTGTGGTGATTTAGTGTTATATTTCGCTGTTGTAACACCAAAGGTTCCAACCCTCAACTGTAATAAGTTACGACAATAGTCACCAAAACCATCTGGCATATTAAAAAATTACATCAAAAAGTATTGAGAATTGAAAAAATTGCAAATTGATCGTTATCAGTTCATTTGGCTTTTAAAAATTAACCAAAGCCTGTATTGACATGAATCAAAAAATAAAATGCTCAGAAATGATGGTTCTGACCGTAAAATTATATTTTAGGAAAATTTGCGCAAGAAATACAGGGCGTACTAAAGTTACAGGGCGTTTTAAAGTTATGATAAAAAGCAACCCCTCGATAACACTGTAAAATATGCCAAATACTAAAATTTATAAAAAGTTGAATTTACGAATTACAGCTCTCTAAAAAATGCATGAAAATAGAACTAAAAATAACAACAATATAACACTTGACCAAATTTGACCAAAAAATTGTCCGTTGCGTTTTTTTTGCATCTAGTGTACGAAATATATTGTTATAATGCATTATCGACCAACTTCCTCGTTCCAAACCCTTCTCTATACCCCCTAGCTCCCCTCAACATGCCCTATCTCCAGTGAAGTAATTAGGTCGAGCACTAGGCAAGCAGCAAGAAGACCGGCTTTTTTGCCATCGGGCTCAAGGGCCTTTTAAATTTATTTAATATGTCTCTTTCTAGGACGAGCCATGTATGTACGTCTGTACGTAGTTCTAAACACCCTTAGAGCATAACATATACTTTTGTGGATATAGATTTAAACTCTTCATATGGTGGATAAAACTCACATTACCGTATGAGTCTAGATAAAAATTTTAAATTTAAGTCCAAATTTATTCTGTACCCCTCGAACTCCAAATTAGATATTGGCAGGGTCCGAGCGTATGCAAGGGCTGTGGCACACCCTATCTCCCTATACACTCTCGTCACTCGATACAGGCCAAAGATAATATTGACTCGTAATATGCCGCAATAAACTCACTCACTCTTCCTCTGCACGACCCTGCTATGGTAAGGGCAGGAGGAGGAGGTGCGAGGAGGGTCGTTGGAGTGTACGGGGGAGCAAAGTGGGAGGCCGGGAGGCTCCTATTGATTCGATTAATTAATGAGCGGTCTTTACATGCCATACGACATCGAATATAATAATTATATAAATACGGGACATGACGCTGTTGCTAATTAATGTCAATGCGGGTTGATTAATGCTTTTCGGCGCGGTTCTGACCAATCGCAGGGCATAGGAGGAGGATGGAGGCAGTGAAGGAGTCGAGAGGAGGGGATAGAGTTGATAATCTTCGATTTTGTCCATATATCGATTTGGGTATTGTTCTCTATAGGATGAACATGTTTTTCATAATTAATCTAAAAACAGAATTTGATATTATATAAATCTAGAGAATATACAGGGTGAGTTTCCTACGATGTTCTCTATGGGTATCTCGGAAACTACTAGAGAATTGGTTAAATGGAGAAAGAATTGCAGTTTGGATGTGACAGCTTCACATTTTTGAGAGCAACGGCGAATGAACTTGTTTCCATGGCTAACTAAGTGAAATTATTTAAAAATAATAAGAATTGGCTATAACTCAGTAATATTTCGAAGAAAATATATTATACCTTATATCGCTGAAAAGCTTAAAAAATGGCGCTTTTTATGAAGTCATGGCCAACTATCGTTTCCATTTAAAAAAACATATATTTGTGTCATATGTCAAAAATGACAGGCTTTAGAAGAAAACGGAGGACAGTCTCATTAAGGATGTGATTATCTACAACTTTTATCTGAAAACTTTTTGTCTAAAATAGCTTATAATGGAATTCGGGGCAATTTTTAAAAAAGCCGAAATTTGTTGTTTTCGAAAAATCTAGTAAGCCATGAACTTTTTCAAAAATCTGAAAGGCGCATATTTATGACCCCACAAAACTGCAATTCTTTCCCCATTTAACCGACTCTCTATTACTAGTAGTTTCCGAGATACGTATAGAGAACATCGTAGGAAACTCACCCTGTATATATTTTTTCGAACGTCACAAAAGTATTAATTTTTGCGACGTGATTGACAATATAAAAAGTCATTTTAACGCCTAACCAACCAAAAATCAAAAATAATCACAATTTGGACCAGAAACTATACCATATACACCACAACTCTCTAGAGTTTTCTCAGAATCGGATTAATGCTTTAGGACGGTTCAACGTTTCTTACATAATAAGTAACTATCATAGCCGGATAAATTATGTAGAGTCAAGCTAGGCAGGTGGCTATAACGGAATCCATCACCATGCCAAATTTCAGCCTTTTTAAACAATATTTTTCGTTTTTGATGAGCGATCGTGAAATTTTATAAAAAAAAATAAATATTTTTCAAATCACAGTTTGGACCAGAGACTAAACAATAAAAATTTCTTATTACTATAAATTCTCTCGAAAATTTTTACGCCCCGACAAACATATTTCCTAACAAAATAGGCAACTTTCTGAAAGAACCTGTACTAAAATAAAAAACACACGAAGCCAGAAAACGAAATTCACAGAAAAAAAAACTCTTATATACGCAAACCTTCTAGCTAATTACCAGCCTTCCCCGACATCCGGTTTTTTTATATTTATATGCACACTTATATTTCGATCTGGGGGATAAATTTCAACTTGCAAGCTACATGCGGGAAGAGACAAACATATGGTTGGATGAGGATTACTAAATTAGATCATAGATATTTAATAGATACCTACGCCATTCAGTTTGTAAAACGACCAAGTTTCTACGTCTCCAACTCCATTGTTTTAGACTAATGTTTACTATTCTATAGGGTATCTAATCAGGAAGACCAGACTTTTTACTCCGATTCTTTGTCTAGCTTTTTTTGTATTCTTTTCAGTTTTCTCTTTATATAACTGTTGTTAGGAAGTAAAATTATCTAAGACTAGTGAATGTTCTTCAATAATCACACATGTGCAAGTAAATTTAATATCTCTTCGGAAGAAAAAACTAATTTAAATTTTACTATTCTTTAATTAATTCTATGTCTATATAAATTAGTACACAAAAACTTCCGCAAATGTTTTATCTGACATAGAACTAATTTTCTTTTTTTATTGTTTCAGGTATGTACAACCACACCATTATTATGCGATGCTTAAGCAAGGTAGTACTAAGGTAACACTTTATTTGTTGTTATATACAAAAGATAAACACTAACGATTTACATTGATTTGTTTTGACCCATCAAATACAAGTAAAATGTAAACAAACCGTTCGTACGTTTATATAATACTTTATACGTTCTGTCGTTTTCTAAATATGCCTATAAACAATTGATTTATCATCATTCAATGGTGGACGCTAGTTTTAATCCGTCTTACTTGAAACTAGTAAAACGTTATGTCTAGACGAGGCTAAAACGGATGACCCTCTCTAGAACTGCCATCAGATTTCCAGACGGTCTTCCTTTTTACCTGACAAGCAAAACTGACAGGAAAAACGGTATGCGTAGACCGAGCTTTATACGTTAAAAATGCGCTGATAAACTTTTGCCTACGCCTATCTATATTAAAGAAAAAATTCTAAATAATTCAACGTCTCTACGCAATATTTCATCTTTTTTTCTCTACACCTCCGACTTTTTTACGATTATTCCCATTTTGTTTCCGTGTTGTATCCTTTGATCTATCTTTCTACCTCCCCCCTCCGTAAACTACTGTGAACGCTGCCTTAGTTCGGAAGCTCTTCAAAGCGTTTCCCGGCACCCCCTTTCATTGTCTTCAGCTTGCTTCACACCACCAGTCCCACCCACGCAACGCAACACCTCGACTTTTAATCTCGATTACTGCTGTCGTCACACACGTCATTCTCTACCCCCCTTCTTATTTTTATCCCCTCCCCCTTGAAATTTACCCCTAACCCTTCTTTGTTTCGTCCCTTTTTTCTCGTTTTTTTTTATCGTTTGTCGCACTGACATTCATTTGTCTTGTTTCGTTCTTTTGTTGTCTTGGTTCGCTTTGATCCGCTTAATATTTTTCTCCCAATGTATATTTAGAGCTGTAACGTTTTTAGTTCGTTAGATGTCTTTTTTATATATAATATATGATGTCTGGCCTATCATCACCGGATTCCTTATCGTTCAGGCCGGATAGTTTATTTGACGCGTAATTTTTACGTTCCCTAGTCGCCAACCCTGTTATCGTTCGACACAACCCTGTTATTGCTCTGAGGAGGCGCTGTCAACATCGCTTCTGTCAGCTGTCTCCGTGCTTAACCTCACTTTGTTTTGACGCTCTGTTGTATCCCAGCTTTTAGAAATGGTGATTATTTAAATCTTGCTGTATAATCTGAATCAGCTGCTATTTCAAAGCAACAGGTAAAGATGAAATATTATCCTTTTAGATTCGATATTATTATTGAATATTTTTAGGGTAGAGTTACGGATGTCCCAACTTGTATTTGTGTTTTGCTGGCACGTTGGCGTCCCTTTTCTTTTGTCCTCCAGAATGTCACATGGAAGAAAGGACATATTGTTTATTATTTATTGAGCCCTCGGAAGTATTTCGAGGTAGGTTTATTTTGTTTATTAGACCTTGTTTGGTTTTAAACAAGAGTTTCATATTTTAGGGTCCAAGGTACGGACTGTGTCCAAGGTACGGACTGTGTCCAAGGTACGGACTGCGTCCAAGGTACGGACTGTGTCCAAGGTACGGACTGTGTCCAAGGTACGGACTATTTCCAAGGTACGGACTGTGTCCAAGGTACGGGTAGTGTCTTATGTACAGACATTATCTTATGTACAGATGTCCTGTGGACGAGTGTCCCCAGTAAGAACGATTTTTTCTTACATCTAAGTGCCACAGCGTGGATGTAGCTTGAGTCCCATGCTGCTTCGTTCCCAGCTGTAAGCTAGTTAGTTACGGCTGTACCAATTTATGGTGTCTCATGCTGGCCCCTTTGGTTGTGTTGGATGGCTGAGTACAGAGATGCGAGACCACCTCACGCTGCTACTGTTTGAAGCAAGATTACATAAAGAACAGCTAAGTGTAGATTTACGTTCTAGTTTTTTATGTTTTAGATTTTCTATATGTTCAGTCTTAAACAGTAACGTACATTTTAAATAATATCGTACAGACTATATTTAGTGGTTAGATTATTAAGAACATTTATGTCGATTCAGTAGTTACAATGTGATTTAGATTTTAGGTTTCATTATATTACGCCTTGTAATAGTATTACTTTCTATAGATATTATTACTGCGCTATATTAACAGATGAATAACGAGACATAGATTCTAGAATCTACAGGTTGCAACACATCAGATTTAACACCGCATAAAATTTAACAATTTAAATAAAGTAATGCTACTTTTCTTATATTTTCTATAACGTTACACGCATTGTATTTTTTCATTGTCTTTTCATAGAACATATTTAATATTATTTACATACATAGTTTTACTCAACAAATAACCACTATAATAATTATTAAAATTGTACAATGCTATTTACCATCAGAATTCATCATGAATAAATATAGTCATTAGTTTTAAGTAATATACAACTGTGTTTTCTTTCTCTGTACATGCCTGGCGCCCAATATCTATTTTTTTGTTTATTATTCTTAATTAGTTTTCTTTCCAGTGAAATACCTTATCCACGACTGCTCTACGATGAAAAGCTGCCGTTCGCAGTGGTAGTTGTTTAAAAAACGCTACAGAGCACACTTACAATCTTAAACTAGTTTAGAATTAACCTTTATGGAATCAAGTAACTTTGATTTAACTTTCCGATCATTCAAAAAATATACGTTTCAACTTTCCAAAACATGTATTTATTACCACCTAAATCTGCAATAATGACCTCTGTGGCGACGGGAAGAGATATACTTCCCCAAACATTAAGCATTTTTTTGTCCGATAATTAGGTATAAACATTTTTCTATCTCACTTTAACCTCCTCCTCCTCCTCCATTAAGTCCTCTCTAGGCCATTTAGCCTAGCGAGAAGATCGTTCCCCCTAACAAGACCAAGTTCAAATGTTTGCTGAATAATTAAGACTGGGCAATTCTCGATCGCCTGCCGAACAGACGGAATGCACTTTGGAGATGCTCGGATTGGCTCTCCCACATTGGGAGCATCCCCCCCGACTTCTCCACTCACCACTGGGCCTAATCCCGACAAAATACCTCCATATATAAATCATTAAGTGTGAATGTGGCGATATGCGAGTCTGTATATGTTGAGGAAGTGTTTGGATATTAATGTATTTGTAATGGATTTGAATTATTGTTTGATTTTGTCAGTATCAGAGCTGCAATAAGTCAGTTTAAAAAAAAAGTCTTAAGTCATTTCTAAAGTCAAAATGATTTAAGTCAAAAGTCTTAGACTTAAGTCATTTTCTTTCAAGTCAATTCATTTTTGTAAAGACTTAATTTAATATAAAGTTATTTAAGTCTTTTTTTTACTTAAGTCTTTTTTCTTACATAAATCGTGATAATCTGCAAGTTAAGTCAGTAAAATGACTTAAATTAATATAATTTCCCTCAAGTCAAGACAACCAGAATTCAATTTAAATATCTAATTTTTAAATGTTAATTTTAATTTTCTCGTACTATTACCGATTACCGATTTTTTTATTATCTATATTAATTAATTGTAGATACAGATTAGAATAAAATATTATATAAACAACTATAATACACAATAAAGAAATAAACGCATCAAGGACATAAAACACACATATAAAAGCATCAACAACTTAAATAAAATTGAATTTCGTGGTACTTTTTACAGGTTGCCCCATTTTTGTGTGTTTTACATGGTTTCTAGTTTATGAGCAGCGGTACAACGATACGGTTTGGTTAAGTAAAAATGGTAAACACATACTTGATGCCGCTGTTAAAAATTTACGATAAAAATATATGAAAGAAAAGACTTACCTAAATCTTTTCTAAAAAGACTTAGATCTCAAAAAAAGACTGTTTTTTGTAAAATGACTTGTCATTAAAAAAAGATTTAATTTTTTTTAATGACTTAAATCTTTTTCTACGAGCCCTAACAACTATATGTTGGGACAAGGTCTTTTTTTGCAATAAAAATAGTAATTTGTTAAAACGGCTCAATTTATTTTGTTTATTATTCTAAATCATACATTAACAATATGATCTAGACAATTTTACTATATTTTTATAACTTTGCAAATAAATCACTTTTGATAATAGCTTATTTTACCAAAATCAAGCCAAATTTGCTGACAACTATATATTGGGATAGCACAACAAGAAATTGGTTTAATAGGGAGTTACATCACCTTTCGCCTTAACAACTGCCTGAACTCTTAATGGCATTGTATTTACCAAAGATTGGCACATTTGAGGAGAAAAAGTATCCCAAATTTCTTGCAGTTCTGTCCGCAAATCAAAAATTGTTCATTGAGGGTGGTTTCTTAAATATTGCTTCATTTTATGTCAAACAGTTTCTATAACATTGAGGTCCGAACTACTTGCAAGATGGGATAGAACTTTTATATTATTATTACCGAACCAATTTTTAGTTGATTTTGCTGAATGGCACGATGCTCCATCTTGTTGGAAAATATAGTCTTCGTTTGGAAACAATTCTTGAGCACTAGGCAAAAGTGAGGCCTCAAGTATATGTTGATATTTTTGGGCGTTAACAGTGTCATCTATAAAATTTAATTTGCCCAAACCTCTTGCTGATATGCAACCCCAAACCATAATGCCCTTAGGAAATTTAACAACCCTCTTTAAGCAATCTCTATGAAAGACTTCTGCTTTATTACGTATTATTCGTTTTCGATGATCTCCAACGCAAACATCAATTTTAGACTCATCACTAAATATGACCTTATTCCAATCATTTTGTGTCCACGATAATTTAGATTTTGCCCAATTGTAGTGATTTTTCTTTTGAATTTCTGTCAGTAGCGGTTTTTCTTTGGCCTAAATAAGAATTTGTATCAATAATCTTCAGGTAATTGATTATCCACACAAAATAAAGTTTACCTTGTAAAAGCCCAAACCGCATTTATGGATATATTTTCGGCAACATTCTCTTGATATATTTAAACCAGTTACAGTATTCCATTTAACTGTTACTTCGCGAAGGGTACTTCTCGCAGACTTGCAAATTTTTACTAAATTTCGTAAATCTCTCTGAGATACAACTTTTGGCCTTCCCGAACTTTTACCTCTAACGTCTACATTGGCAGATTCGCAGTATTTTTTTATTATATTAAAGACCGTGGTTTTAGGATTACTTAAATTATCAGAAATTTGTCCAATTGTTTATCCCGTACTGTATTGATGAATGATAATTTCGCGTAGTTTTTGATTTGTAGCTTTTCCACGGACCATTACTTTGAATTAAATAATTAACAAAATTGAAAATAAAAAAAATAAAAATTCTATTCAAAGTCGAGTCACTTACAAGCTGTCAATGCTGAAGTAAACAGTTTGCGACATTTGTGAGGTTTATAGCAAAGCCGCCTATGATGATATTAATTATTTAAAAATACTTGTCCCAACATTTAGCAAATTTGTCAGCAAATTTGTCCTTTTATGAACAAAATCCGCTACTCTAAGTATGGATTGATTTACAAATTCATAAAAATATTGTCAAGTTGTTTAGGATATATGGCTATGTTTATATTTAAAAAACTAAACATATATTTTTACTTTAAACACTTAACAACTATATTAAACACTATACAATGAGTTGCAAGTTCTGGTCTTGCAACTCATTGTATAGTAAATAATCACAAAATTAATGAAAACTCAATTAAGTTACTACACAGAGAAACAAAAGGTAGACGCTTAAATTACATTGAACAGTTAGAAATACTAAAATCTGTTAAAAACGAAAATAATGTTAACGACCAACAAGGACTTCTAAACACATTTTTTTAGCCCCCATAGCAAATGGGGGACAGCTTTTCATCGTAGTAGAGTTAAAGTTACTATTATTAAAAGTTTTTTGAAACATCTAAAAGCGTGCTTTATTAAAATACTAATATATATTTTTCAGTCATTTTGAAAAACCAGGGCAATAATTCCAAATATGACCTTGTCCCAACATATAGTTGTTAGGGCTCGTATTTCGGAATAAAGACTTAAATCACAAGTCAAAATATGACTTGCTCTAATGTCAAATACCATATAACAACACCCTATGCCCTATACTTATAAACCACAGGTGCAGGTCTTCGTACCTTTAAAGCTGTCTCAAAGGTATAGATCACGGAATAAACGTTATTACAATATGTCAAATATCATATTATATAACAACGTTCACCCTATGTCTTATATCTATAAATCACAGGTGTAGGTCCTCGTCCCCTTAAAGCATTTTTTTGTTGGTTTCATTGGTCACATTCCCCGAAGAATCCACAACAAAACGGTCTCTAAAATTGGTTGAACGTTTCCGCACGTTATTTCAATTCCTGGGTCGACTCAACCACCTTTTTGTCCCGGCAATCGTCTGACGCCGCTCTTAATTATGAACAAACTCACCGGCGGCGAATAATTCGAGCGGCAAATATTAAATTTTCAACGCGGGCCAGCACAGAACGATATCGGGCAGAGGGCTTCAGAAGAAGATGTTTACACGGAAAATACGCTCCTCGAAATATTAACATTCCGACTGTCTCTTCCGTTTGCGCCTAATTGCGGTGCAAATATTATTCGAATTGTTTCGTTTCCGAGAGCAGCGAGTTTTGGCTTTTATCACGAAAAATAATATTAATCGTTATAATTGTTCGAATATTAAACGTTAGAATTTTTAGTTTAATTTAATTTAGTTGTCATAGAAACCTTTATTCACAACTAAAATGGGTGGCGCCTTTTATATACAGGGTGGCGCCTCTCATACGCCGCGGAGGCTCGAAGGAGAACGTCAATTTGTATTGAAATAAAATTTTGTGAGCATATGCAGGTTAGTTCAGAGCACTTTTTAAAAATATAGAGAGTTCTACAGGGTGTCCCCAAAAAGTGAGTTTTATAAGAGAAGTACACAGGGTTGTTCACCACATACGACACGGAGTATTGTAGCTAAACGATGAGATTTTTACAAATTGTAAGTTTTGGGTTCGATGAAGGACTATTAGAGGTACAATTTAAAAATAATTTTACAAGATACAGAGTGTCCCAAATAAGTAAAAAATATCAAAGTTGTATTTTTTTAAATGGAACACCCTGTATATTATTACATTTTTAGTTTCTACGATTAAAATAAAGGTAAATTTGATTAAGATTTATTACACTTAAACCTTACCGTTTTTGAAATATTTTCAATTTTGTGAAATTGCAGTAAAAATTTTAAGGCTTCATTTCTCCAAAGGTATGAAAGTTTTTTATACTAAATATTTACTGAAGTTTATTTACTGATCAGTTATTGCGTTGCAATAATAAAAATAATACTACCTTATACAGAGTGTCTAAAAATTTATTTTAAATAATTATTAGTTTCAAACGGCAATAACTTGTTTAATTTAAATGGAACACCCTGTATATTTTACGAGAATCAGATGCACAATTTAATTGTCTATCAAATTATATTATACCATTTTTTACCTATCTCTTTAAGTTTCCGTAGAAAATGCATGTTCTTGTAATTTAGAACTTATTTATCAATATACCCATGGACTATTGACATTTTAGATTATTTTTAAAGATGTACCAAATTTTTAAAGAGTACAGATACTAATATTGTCGATATAATTCGTTTATTTCATTAAAAAATAAAAAAAACTGTTTAAATATTTGTTAAAGAGGACCAATTAATATGATTCCAGTATTCAAACTACATTAACTGACTGTTTGCGTTGATTAATAATAATTGCTCCAAATACTAAAAAACTGAATTTTGTATGGGCATTAGACAGTGTGATAAAAGTAACACCTTAAAATGATATTTCATTTTTTTTAATAAATGCTTATTTATAACAACAAAGACTTTAATTTGATAACTTATTATTATATTGATTTCTGACTCAAAAATCCACATTTATTTATAATAATTTATTAACGAACACAATTAAGTATGTCATTAATTAGTATATGGGCGGAAATAATGGTGTTATATTTAATTAATGGTATACTCTTTTATAAAGATTTAAATAGTTTTCTTTTTGCATACAAATGGGCTAGTAATATTATCGTTTTGCTAAAAACTAGCTAATATTACTAGTCTGTACATTTTGTACATTTGTTGCTTTAAAAACAATCTAAAATGTCAGTATTCCATGGATATATTGATAAATGAGGTCTAAATTATAAGAAAATGCATTTTCTACGAAAACTTGAAGGGATAGGTAAAAAATGGTATAATACAATTTGATAGACAATTTAATTGTGCATCTGATTCTCCTAAAATATACAGGGCATTCCATTTAAATTAAAGAAGTTATTGCCGTTTGAAGCTAATAATTATTTAAAATAAATTTTTAGACACTCTGTATAAGGTAGTATTATTTTTATTATTGCAACGCAATAACTGATCAGTAAATAAACTTCAGTAAATATTTAGTATAAAAAACTTTCATACCTTTGGAGAAATGAAGCCTTAAAATTTTTACTGCAATTTCACAAAATTGAAAATATTTCAAAAACGGTAAGGTTTAAGTGTAATAAATCTTAATCAAATTTACCTTTATTTTAATCGTAGAAACTAAAAATGTAATAATATACAGGGTGTTCCATTTAAAAAAATACAACTTTGATATTTTTTATTTATTTGGGACACTCTGTATCTTGTAAAAATATTTTTAAATTGTAGCTCTAATAGTCCTTCAACGAACCCCAAACTTACAATTTGTAAAAATCTCATCGTTTAGCTACAATACTCCGTGTCGTATGTGGGGAACAACCCTGTATATGACTAAAATATAAGGTTTTTGACATATTTAACATTTTCTAGAAATAAAGAACAATTTTTAAATTATAATAAAAACTTAAATACCTACCTAAATTGGAATTTACTCGGTATAGCCTAATATGTAGTTAAATTAACTATTTGACTTTAAATCAAATTAAATCTTGATCCAAAAAGGTATACAGAGTGAGACAAAATTAAAATTGAACGTTGGTCACCTATAAAAGCATGTTACTCTTTTATTTTAAATGGAACACCCAGTATATTATACCGATATTCAATGGAGAATTCATGTCTCTCTAAAATACTATTAAGGTTTCCTACCCCTCAAACAAAGAGTTTCCTAGATATTTTCATTTAACTGATTTGATCTGAGTAGATCTTTATTATTTGATAAAATCTAGGTGGCTGTGATATGTCTGACGTTACTTCAACATGGCTGTCTAATTAGTCCCACTTTAACAACTAGTTATCAATTTGTGTCAGTTAAAACAAAAAAAAAATTCTCAGAAATTTGCCGAAAATGCAAACTTATCCTACATCAGAAAGAATTGATATGATTATATTTGTTGTGCATTCACCAATTAATAGAATACTTAAATTCTCCTGATTTTATCTAGTCTGGGTTTTTTATGAGGATATGTTAAAGACAGTGTCTACAAAACTCGAACAACTATTGTCGACAACGTAGGAGAAATTATTGTAGCTGCTTTTCGAGGTAGAACTCTACATAAATATGCCTTTTAAAATGAAAAGATCCTTTTGAAAAGACAATCTTTTATGCAGTTGACAGGAAAGGAAGCATTTTGAGCATTTGATTTCATCTAGCTAATTTTTGTCACATAATTATAGGTTTATATCTAGTTTTAATTCTGTAATAATTAAAATATGTTTTAAACGTGTATCTTTTTATTACTCTTGAGTATTTTACTCTACAATCTGTAATTTTTATTAAATTATCAAGAGGTATATCACACAGCCACCTAGATTTGTTCTAATTTTTCGAATTTTCCCAACAGAATCTGCATTTCCGTTGTTTCTTAGCTTCAATCTATTGAGCTGTTTATTAAGGAGACCGTGTCAGAAGATTGTTTTTACTTAAATCAAGGAAAATATTTGATTTTTTTCGATCGTAAGCTCTAAAAACTTCTTCGAGTGTCATAGACTCCTTGATAGTAATAACACTAAGAAAAAATAATACAGTACTCTCATTTCCTCTTCTTGGTATAAATTGTTCACCATTAATAAACTTAAATTACATTCTCTACCCTTTTCTACACCAATTACTCCCTCCAAAACCCGGGTATCCCAATAAATCATCGAAGATTTTAACTGGAGAACTTGAAAGTACGACTGTATGCGGCGCGGTCTAGAGCCGACGACGTACTCCATCACGCTAGATGGCGCAAGTTGCGGCCATTACCTCGCCAGTTACGGCCCGTTTATTGTCTATTAGCAGCGTCGCCAACTTAAAGAACTTAAAGGCGGGACTTTCGAACGCGGTAATTTCCGTCGTTTGTCATTTTGTTTGCGACGGACGGTCGAGAAGAAATTCTCAGGCGATAGTTGGAACAAGTTCGGTTAAGTTTTATGATATTGCTCAGAGTTTTTTGGTGGGTTATATAGTAACAGTAAGTAATAAACACGTGATATATATGTAAACTTTAATTCAAGCAATACTATAAAAACTCTTTGAATAAAATGATTAAGAGTCTATTATACGCTGTACTGTTCGGGTAGCTCTCAGAGCTCGGGAAAGCGGGTGTGTGTATATTTCAGAAATCTGCCTAAGGCTTAGCCCGATCCTCTCGTGTTAAGCCACACCCAAAATTCCAAACACACGTGCTTTGATTAAGGCTTGATTAAGGTTTGCGGAGCTTCAGCATTTGCCATAAAATAGCGAGCAATTTGTTACAAAACCATATAAATTATATATCACTGTAATCGCAAAACTTCAATCTATTTCTGTATTGTAACGGAATTTTAAATTATGTCTTTATTTTAGAGAAAATTTAGTCCAAACATAAGGAATATTTTGGTGATGAGCGACCATCAAAATCTTAAAAATAAGGAAGTTGTCTAAAAATATGCTACAATACGGATTTAGTATAATCCTTTATCTTTAATTTCCTTCTTCATTTGTGGTAAAAATACTTAGCCAGTTTTACATAAAATGCTAAATGCCGAACGCTTATTTTGCTACTTTTTGGACTAGTAAAATGGACTCTTAAGGAATAAGTATAATTTTATCCATGTATTCACGCATTAAGGCTGGTTTACATTGGTAATAATAGCAGTAGAGTTCACTAGCATATTTTTTTTTCTAAAACACTCTACTTTGCCCACTTTGGTAGAGTAACTGTATACACGTCTCCAGTAATTTGAAAAGATAGTTCAGTTTAAAGTGTGTGACAATGAACAAGCAGGTTAGGCAATGGAGATTCCTTTACCAGATCCTTTTACATTTTTTATGAAAGAATTCATTAAAAGAAACCATTTAATATTTGGAACATAGACATCATTTAAACCAGAACCTGATTTTTTTGACTTTTTTATTTTGTTATCTTCTTGATTATAAGTACACCTCAATTTTTTAATTTTTTGTTTTAATTCACCTAACCTAACGAAAATTTTCCTTTGATATATATTTTACAATTTCTTCGTAGGTCGCTGATCTCATTGATCTATTTCTGTAATTAGGGGGGCTGAATTTCCATATACACTCGTAATCCTTGTATACTGCCACTAATTTCGTAGTTTCAGATTCCGTCCACTTCATTTTCTTTCATACGTAAGCAAAATTTTAAGTTAAGTTTTAATTAAGAAGTAAAAAGAGATCGGCAAGCACAAGAAACATCCAAACACTCACCTCTACTAAAGCTAGTCTAGTGCCTGTTTACACTGGTATAGTAAACTAGCAAACCGGTAGAGTAGAGTAAGATGGCCATAGTGGGGGTAGGCTAGTAGAGTACTATTCCACACGTGCTATCCACTCTACTCGCCCTTATACTATCTATAGTACTATAATGTAACTAGCACAAACTGTTTACATTATTCTAGTAGTGGGATAGTACGCACTCTACCACCGTACTCTACTACTATCAATACCAATGTAAACCAGCCTTTATAGACGGAATCAATGACTAAAGAATACAAGGACACGTAACGCACATATACTGCTGAAGCAGAATTTGGGTGTTGTTAGACGCCATTTTTTTTGGAGTAACGGATATATCACCAGCGACAATTTTAGCGATTTTTAATATTTTGTTGTGTGTAATGAACTTTATATAAACTTTATTACAATGGCGATTTGTTCAGCTTTCAAATGTAAAAGCCACAACGATAAGAAAGAGCCAGGAATTACGTTTCATAAGTAAATAAACAGTCCACTTCAACTTTTTTAGCGTTTTCTTATGGAATTTGATAATTGTGTTTCTGATATTATATGAACTTGATATGTGCTATGCATCGATACTATTATTGTACCTTTTGTTAACATTTTAATACTTTTTTTTGTAATTAGTTAGTACGTTTGGCATTTTGATTGAATAAACATTTTCTGTAATTAAAATAAACTTTACAATTTTTTGATCGACTCATAATTTTGCTGTGTATGATTTACCGTTCTTACTATACATACCGTTTAAAGAAAATTGTTAAAAAGATATATGTTACAATAATTTTTATCAACAATATCATTACTTTATCAATAAATTATGAGATTTAAAAAAATACTACTGAACTTACGTTTAAATTGATGGTGTCAGGCAATATAAATTCAGTTTCCGATGTTGTCAGACTTTTCAAACTGCGATGTTTCCGAGAAGCTATGTTGGATTCGTCAGTTATATCCTCGATTTCTCTAATGGCAGACGATTCTTTATAGACAATATAATTTCATGTATAATACAATACAATTTCATGTATTATACAAAACATCATGTATATTTGTAATGGAATAAAAGTAGTAAAAACACACACACGCACAAATTTGCTGGCTGATTCACTAAGATGGCTAAGATTCTTTATTTACAAGTTATTGCATATCGTATTAATAACAGATAAAATAACAGTAATGAGCTTCCATCGTGAAATACTGTGATAAAACAGGTAGTTATGGAACTAAGGAAACTTTGCAGTACCACGAAAAAAAACGGAAAATAGTTTAGCCAGTGATTCCCAAAGTAGTTTAGGTGGAACCCCCCAGTGGTACACAGCACGACGCGAATTTCCATCGTTTGATCTAATCTTCACATTTTTTACGAGTTTTGGGAATATGGTAAAAATTTTGCACAAGGCGGTCCACAGAAAGCAGTAAAATTTTGAGTCAGATCAACTCAGCAACTCAATTCGAATTTGGTCAAAGAATGCCTAGAGAAGCTGAACAAGTTCACCAAGGGATAGAAGGTAATGAAAAAACAAACTATCCATCTAGAAAAGGAGCGAACACTCCACTAACCGGACCAGAACCGTTCTACTTCCTAAGCGGAAGCCAACTTAAAGCAGGACTCAATAACCTGAAAGACTCCATCCTTAACCTGGAATGGGAATCATCCAACGGTCTAAGGCACTCGAAGAAATTTCTCAGACTTACGATTGAGAATAATCAAAGATTTTCCTACTGATTAACTTTCAACCTACAAGGAAAAAAAAGTTATGGAATGTCTGGTTTCAACGATGTGAGTCTTGGTGGAGGATACACAAAGTGTCCAGTGGTACCTAAATCTTGCAATTTTTAGGTACATAAAACCCTAAAAATAAAAAAAAATGATAATCTCAAGCCGGCATTATTCAAAAAACCTTACAATCTATCCCCACCCCGAACCTTTCAGCCGATTTTATTTTATTAATGCACCACATCGTTCTCTGTTTAAACAGCTTGCCTGCATATTATATATCGTAGAATCGTTTTGAGGGGAGCACAGAGCGAAGAGAGGGCTAAATAACGGTGATAGAGAGTGAGGGAGAAATATCAAACAGATCGATCGATTCAAATCACCCCCCTTCCCCTTCCCCCCAACCCCCCGTTTGCCGAGCTTGTTTTCGATAATTCACATTTACTTATATAGTTTAAACGACGGCCTGCTTGTGCAATGCGCCATGCAACTTTAAAAAGCTATAATGCCGGGGTAATTTTCTCCCTGTTTAGCCCTTGGGGGGCTTGAGGGAGAGAGAGACACTGTTTTATTCAGGCTGGCTGCCCTTCGTATACCCCCCGACCTCCGAGGAGTTTCATAATTTATGGAGGGAACGGTCTTTTAAGCAGGCAGATATTTAAACAGGAGAGCTTGAGAAAGCGTCCTTTATGGAGTTAATAATGTATGGGTACGGAGAAAGACGATTGGTTATCGTACGTGTATATAATGTAGTTGAGGGAATAATCAGCTTGAAAATATCGAGAAAAAAGAAGGAAGTGGATTTAATAATAAGTTAAAATGTTTGGTTTTAGTGTTCGTAAAGACGACACGTCATTTACTTAACCCTTAAGGTGCCTATTCACATACAATTCACCGGCAGTCCAGAACTGTCGATTTATTAAATTATTATTATTATTATTATTATTATTAAATTCCTCCATACACATACCAGCCGTCGACAGGTCTGAATCTGCAGATCGCTTGAATCTGACGTCGTGTATGGCGAAAAATCGACAGTTCTAATCGTACGTTCCCATCTTTTGACAAGTTGGAAGTTTTGTACTATCAAGATTAATAATACGACCAATAATACCCACATCGGCCCAACAGCTACACCTCCTCAGCGGGATAGCTCCACCCTACATAAGAAGACAAGTTTCCAGCATGAAAGAGAAACAGCAAGCTCTTTCCGATACCCGGCATCCGCTCTTCGGACAACACGCCGCTAGACCCAGGTTGAAATCCCGAAAAAGCTTTCTTTCTCCCGTCCAGCCACTTGATAGCAGCACGATATCCGCAAAGAGACTGGATTTGTGGTCAACAGTACCAAATGAATTTGCGCTAAGGCCAAAAGAGAGCCTACCACCTGGTGCGGAACAGGCATGGCCAGTGTGGAGAAGTCTGAACCGTTTACGTACTCAGGTTGGCAGATGTAAGACAAACATGAACCAATGATGGATCTGTATCCTGTGAATGCGGAGAGGAACAAAATATGAGGCATCTTCTCGTATGCCCAAATCTCCCAAACATATGCAATCAGAGTGATCTCGCGGAGGGTAAAGGAACGTAATATTTAATAATACAATAAAAAGAAATTAAATAGTAATAGCATTTTTTTCAGTTTAGGATATTATCTAAAAATATTTTTATAGAGAATATCTACTGTTTAGGAAGATCCTATTAATGAAATGTTGAAAAAGTAATAAATTAAGGGAATATTTTCTTACGCGTAAAAAATAGTTTTTTATGCGTAAAAAGTGTTTTTTTTTCTGCGTAAAAAAGGTTTTTTTAACAGAAACAAATGGTTTTGACGCGTAAAAATGAGTTTTTTACATGTAACAAACAGTTTTTTACACGTAAAAAATATTTTTTTTTTGCGTAAAAAGGTTTTTTTTTACCAGAAACAATAAGTTTTTGACGCGTAAAAAATATTTTTTACGTGTAACAAATAGTTTTTTACACGTAAAAAATATTTTTTTTGTGTAAAAAAGTTTTTTTACCAGAAATAATAAGTTCTTGACGCGTAAAAAAATAGTTTTTTACGTTTAACAAATAGTTTTATACGCGTAAAAAATAGTTTTCTACCAGTAAAAATAGTTTTATACGCGTAAAAAATAGTTTTTTACATATAACAGTTTTATTGGCGTAAAAGAATAAAAATAGTTTTTTACGTGTAACAAATGGTTTTTTACACGTAATCATTTGATTCACTTTTAAAAAATTTGTATTAAAATATCAATATTTTTGATAAATAAACACGTGGATTGCTCACAAATACACGTCGCGTCACTACGTATTTCTAAGCCGTTAACACGTTTCGTTACAACTAGCTCGTGTGTCAGGTTCGTCTCGCTAGCTCGTATGTCACGGCCTTGAATGTTTACTCCCAGCGCGCGTAAAGAAGTTTCACTCCAAAAAGTTTTATAAATCATGTCCTAAAATTGCGTTAGCAACTAGTAATATATATTTACTATTCTATTATATAATTATAATTCTTTATTATATTATATTATATTATATTATAATTAGAACAAGTAACCACAACACTACAACATAAAAAACTATAACAAGTAACCACAACAATACAACATAAAATAACTATACACATATAAACTAAAATTCGCAAAATAAATGGCAAATTATTATTTTTACACACACCACTGGCACTAGCAGTAGATTGTGTTTGTCGCCGAATATGTGCCCCGGTCTGTCCACAATTCAATCCCAGCATCTTTTATCTTCGTCTCTTCAACGCTAACCGCGCCGATCTCGCCTATCTCTTTCTCACAGGATTGATTGTTGAACGGGCCGGGAATCCACGAGCTTGCCGCGTCTTTTGCGTGTTTTTAATGGACACAAATCGAAAAAAACGCTTAAAACGGTAAAATCGCAAAATGCGCTTGAGACGCAAAAAACACAAAACGCTAAAAACGCTTTCTGTGTGGCCGTGGACTAGAGCTTATGAGAAATTGTTGGAATTTTATAAAACTGTTGATACAAATGATACAACTTGATTGATTCTGCAAAGAAAAGAAGAAATAATTTGGGAAAGAAACTTAAAAAGCGCGAAAATCAAAGCGTTCAGGTGAACCGTTTTTGTATTTTTCTTTGATATTAAGGGCTTAACCATCTTTAATACCTTATTAAAACACGTGTCATTCATTCTGAGGTAGTTTTTAAGGTCATCTGTTGCACTAGATAATTTCCGCACTTCATATGAGATAATGTATCACGTTGTTGACCAATCTTTCACCCGGAGACGCTTTTTTGTCGTTCTAATTGGCTCTTGCAATAACAAAAGCACGAAAAGTGTGTATTTTTTGTATTTAAAAACATTTTTTACTTCAAGATCATTCGATTAAAACTGACGATATGTTTGTGTGTGTGATGAAAACACAGTTTTTCTCACTTCAAAAACTTGTCATTCAATGGCGGTTTTTTTCGATCATACTGTACTACATTTCCGAGTAACAGAATAACTATATAAATATTTAAATGTGTACCAGTGTAAAACGTACACGGGTGCAATTGAACGCATTTTTCTAATTGTTCAAATAACAATACTCTCGATTGTTTTTTTGCTCTTTGGTAATTGTTATTTCAAATTACTGTCATAACTGTAATAACAGCTTATTTAAAATGTAATACGTAAGTAAAATGCGACCTTGGCTGTTTAAATGGTAGTTTGGACAATATTAGAAAACCACGAAATAATTAAATAATGTACAGTAACATTTTAAACAATTTGTATTAAAAGGGAAAAAAGTTTTTTTAAAAATATATTGGAAAATTAATTTAAATTAAATCATATTAAATCGCGGAAAATCTTTGATTTTTCTCGGTCGTATAAAAAAGAATCACAGATGAAACATTTTAAAAAAGTTATGTCAATGGTATGCGATTGATGGACTTTCTTACTTTCTTAACAATATTTATACTCAAAACCTGTTTAAAATAAAGCAAACTATTTTCAACAAAACTTTTTTTTCAAAACATGAGCCTACAATAAGTAAACATAAAATAGTTGAACATGTCGCTTCCACAAATATAATTCTATAAAAAATATATATATAATATTCTAAAATATAAATTCTTTTACATAAATATTTCTTCGACTTCTTTGTACAAACGAGTGGAAGTAGCGAAAGACACAGAATAATAATTTTCTAAAGCATTGTGGCGATATATGAACACTTTTTAGATTTTGAGTTTGATATGTAAAAAAGAGGAATTCTTCAATAAGCGAGAGAAAAGAGGACAGTGAGATCGAAAAGAGAACTGTCCTCTGGAATAGAGGACAGTTGGCAACGCTATACTAGATACTAAGTTCTCAATAGTACAATGCTACATATTTTCAATTGTATATGTAATAAATGACCTAAAAACTTACTTCTTTTTTTAGGGTTCCGTACCCAAAGGGTAAAAACGGGAACGCTGTTACTAAGACTTCGCTGTCCGTCCGTCAGTCTGTCACAAAGGTCTATCTTATATACCGTTATAGCTAGACAGTTGAAATTTTTACAGATAATGTATCTATGTTGCCGCTATAAGAACAAATACTAAAAACAGAATTAAGTAAATGTTTATAAATAAAAAAGTACTTTCACTAAACATTATCTTTTAAGTAAGAATTTTACATAGAATCTTTCAAGTCCTTGGTGGCCGCGTGGTTAAAGCGTTATGACTTTACGCCTCTATGACGTTGGAGCCCTAGTAAGGCACGTTCGAATCCTAGTCAAGGCGACTTTTTTTAATCGTTTTTTTTTTAATTTGTACATATTTTTACATATTTATTTTTACTTTTTACATATTGATGATTGATTGATACAAAGCCACAATTAAAACGTCAAAGTTTTTTAAAATTTTTCGAAAAATTTCAAGGAAAATGTAAAATGTTTAACGATTTTTCTTGTAAGAAACCTCATGGGCGGGTTTCTAGGTTTAGTTTGGACGACTCGCTATTCAAAACAGCCGTCATATTAGCCGCGACAAAAGACATCCTTGTGCCTGAAGCTTTCACCAAATACCACCAATATTTCAGTTATAATACCACATAATTTTACATACATATGTCCAATTTTTTTATTGATTCGTTCGTACGCACGTCTCTTTTTTACGTTAGGTGGCCTAAGGCCGCGGACACACGACACGGCATAATAACGCTTCATTTGAATAAACGTTTTTCGCGTTTTCCGATGCATGAGACGCGGCCAAGACGAGACAGACAGCGCCATTGTTGCCGCTGACAGCACGTGTAATTATTTCCAACGAATTCCGGTCATATGTCGGCGGATTCACCGCTTTTTTTGCGGTCGTTTAATTCCTTTTTTTTTTCTTTTTCTGATTTGCGTGACAGTCGTACGAAAGTACCGTGGTTTTCGTCGGGTGGTACTGTTACGTAACGAGCATGCTTGTCGGGTTGAAAGGGTATAATCGTAGTGTTGTCGTTAATATCAAATAATGGAGCATATACAGGGTCCGGCAATATTGCGTCAGGCATCTGTAGCTCCTAGAATAAATAACTTGGAAATTTTGTTTAAGTGCAAACCTAAAGTATGGACGAGGATCTATTTCAAGAAAATATTTTAACTTCTATAGGGTGGCCCAAAAAAGGGTGAGTGGATCGGGATGATGTTTTTTAAATGGAACGCCCTGTATATTATTGCAATTTTTCCTTCCTTACAGATCACTTTAGATAATCCTAAGATATGAGCAATTATATTTCGATAATTTCAGAGATATTAATAAATAAATAAAAAATATATTTTTTTCAATCTCCCTTAAAAAAGTTATTAAATACAAGAACTGTCCTGAAATCAAAACTATATTAGGTATTTACTTTAGATGGTCTATACTTACTTTGCTATAAATATCGTAATCTTAAATCATACAGGGTGTTCAAAATTCTACGCCAAAAAAACTTTCTAAAATGTAAAATTTTTTTTTTAAACGGGACACCCTGTATATTATTTTTTATTAGATGGAGAGATGGCTCTTTTTGAACGGTAAAATATAAGAGAAAAATCATTGGGTGGCTTTCATAAAAATTTAACTGAACGATACAGAGATGAGATTTTTGAACCATTTGCTGCTCAGCATTGTCCAGAATTCATCTCACAACAGGATAATGCCAGGCCTCATACTGCAAGAGTAGCAATATCACTATTATGGATTGACCTGCTAATAGCCCTGATCTCAATCCTATTGAGCACCTTTGAGACCTACTAAAGAGAAGACTACAGACTCGTCCACAAGCACCAGATCTTCAAAATTTGGGAGAAAATCTTCGAGGGGAGTGGAACGCCTTTCCTCAAGAGATTATTCGGAGCCTCATTCAGTCTATGATAAATCGATGTACTGAAGTGCGTAGAAACCGCGGAGGACACACACATTATTAGGAAAAAATATATTTTCGTTGACAATTAAGATAAAAAAAAATGTTGCATTGTTTTGGATACATATAGTAGTCCTTCATAACTTAATAAAAATACAATTTTCAGCAGTTTAACAACTTTTTTCGTCATGAACACCAAGTTTATATGTTTAAATAAATATATTTTCTTTGTTTAAACGAAATTCTTAAGTCGTTTTGTTTATATGAAAATATGTCAGAAAACCTAAATCAAGCAAAGAAAATAAAGCAATTCTCCTTTTAAACAATCCTTCCCGAGTCTTCTCATCGGATGACGGCTCGTTAAAAATATTTTATCGTAGCCGATTGTCAGCGAAACTGGTCGGATTTATTGGCCAGCGTACGGACGGACACGAGGCCTACCTCCGGCGTCCGGTGGGTCCTGCCCGTCCACTACCACCGACCGGCCCATTGTCCCAGGCAGATTTATAGCGCCGAGCGCGGAAATATGGCTAAAGACGTCTCGGAGACCGCTCGGTAGTACCATTCCTCCACATCGCGACTTAATGGGTTTATTACGGCGAGTTATGGTCGAAGAATTGGATTATAATCGCGAAGAATCCATTCGGAATAACCGTATTTGTATCGGAGATTGTCTAAATATGTCTGGTTGATGAAAATAGTAGTGGGTCTGTTATAGAGTTCACTACAGATGAAACGATATTAACAGGAATTCATTTTTTTGTTAGTCTGTGAATAATACCTATTGTTACGAGCAAGAATCTGCATCACAGGAGCCACGAAAGACCCCCCTCCCATATAATTTACAATCTAATAGTGATGAGTGTATTATATATATATATATATTAATCGATTTAAAACGTTCTACATCTTCCGATGCCATCTCTCCATGCCTGTCTGTCTCTCCATGCATCGTCTCTGAGAGATCTTTCCTCCATAAACGTGTCAATCCCTTCCTGCCAACTTCTTCTCGGTCTACCCGGTTTTCTTCTTCCTGCAGGTTTCCAGTTTATAATTTGCTTTAGGATTCTTATTTCTGCCATTCTTTGGACATGCCCGTGCCATATGAGTTGACTGTTCTTTATCTCGTCCACTATTATTGTATGTTTAACTTCCATAATCTCTCTTATGCGTTCATTAGTTATTCGCTCGAGTTGATTTCTGATCTTCTCCAAAAATCCATCTCTGTAGCTTCCAGCATTCGTTTTGTTGTTTCCTTAATTGGCCACACTTCACAGCTGTGCGTGGTTATATACTCCTGATGATGGTATTATATATTAGTGTTTTGTTCTTGTTGTTTATGCTTTTGTCCCACAGTATCCCATTTAATACCGTGATAGCACTCCTTCCAAGTTGGTTTCGTTCTTTAATTGCTGTATCCAACAGTCCATCATTTGTGATTTGCATACCCAAATATTTGTATTTTGTGCAGCACTTAATTTTCTTCCCTTCCTCTATATAGTATTAGAACTTGTTGTTCTCCTCCGATACACATATATTCTGTTTTGTTAGTATTGATCTCGAGTCCCCATTTCTGAGATTCTTCTATAAGCTTACGTGTCATATAATTTATGTCATCGTAATATTGTGCTATAATCACCTGATCGTCCGCGAAGCAAAGTGTGTAGAGCATGTTTTCCCCTATGGGTACTCGTACTCACTAACTTGTTCGAGATAGATCTTGAACAGTGATGGTGAAATACAGCACCCTTGTTTCAGACCTTTGGTTTCATTAAATCCTGTTGTTAACTTTTTGCCGACTTTTATTCTAGTATTTGTTTGTGTATATAATGATTTTACTGCTTTTATTAGCTCTACGTTTATATTGGTTTTTTCCATAGCTTCCCAAAATCTCACAAGGGGAACGCGGTCGATGCCTTCTGCAGGTCCACGAACACAAGATGTAGCTCTTGGTTTAGATTGCTCTTTTTACTTATTACTTGAGTGACTGTAAATAAGTGGTCCACCGTCGATCTTCCGGCTCTAAATCCTGCTTGTTCTGCGGCTTCTATTTCTTGGTATTCGTTTTCGATTCTATTTATCACAATTTTTCCATATATTCTACTCACGGTGGCTGTTACTGATATTCCCCTGTAGTTTTCGCACTTAGTAAGATCTCCCCTTTGAGTATATTAACGAGTCATATTCAAACACCATTATTTTGGACTATGAAAAAAAACACGCAGAAAAAAGATACGAATTCGCGTGCATCTAAAAACACGAAACAACAGCAGGAAAAACGACAAAAAAAACACCAGTCCATCCCGGTCTCCATACACACATACAAACACCATCCAACATCAATGCCGTTCTTTGTCTAAAATCGTTTAATTCTTTAATTTTTTATTGTTGATTTCCTGTTGTACACCCGCGTTTCTCTCTCTCTCTCTCTCTGTACGTTTGTGTGTGTTCTGTATTCGGCCAGATAAAAATTTTTAATTTAAAACGCACCACCGGGGGAAGCGGGAGCACCGTGCAGCGACAGGGGGACGCGGGGGGCAAATAGGACCCCGCTAGGCGCGTACAGAGGTTTTTTTTCTGTTCGTTCTATGCGCGCCGATAAAAATTTTCTTTTTTTTTCGACTTATTTGACGTGTGCGCGTCCCGAGCCGCGATTGGCTCGATCGAATTTCTATTTTTTTCGGGGAGGGGATAGAGCATTCTAACCCCCTTTCACCCGCTACGGCCTCGTTTGGCGATAGAAAAATCGAGATAATTCGGGTAAAAACTAGAGGGGGTGAGGGTATAGGAAAAGGTGAGGTTTTTTTGGGTGTATTGTTAGCCGGTTTGATATATATGCATGGATGTGTGTGTGTGTAGCCCGCATATGAGCGAGTTTTTATCTATTTCAAAGCGTATATGCGGGAAAAAATATAGTTCGGTTATAGTATTTTGATTTGAAAGGTCTGAATCTAAATAAATAAAACAAAACGGGGTAGATTTTGATGATCTCTGATTTGTTGGATTGGTCTCCGCCCCAAATAGCAGAATATCTAATAAAATGTCGAAAAAATTATACAATTTTTTTAAATGAATTGAAACTCGGCCATTTTCCGCAAGTAACAGCTCACATCAAGCACGCTTATAGCTTATTTGTAATAATTATTGATGCTCAGTGCAAATCAGTGTGACATACTAATATTATAACATAGAAATTCAATGGAAAATATTGGGAAAATTGCATATTCAAATTTAGAAAGATATTTAAATATATAGAAAATAGTTGGATCAAAATATAAACAAAAAAAAATTATAACAACCGTTAAATCGATTGGTCTCAATTGTTCCATATCATTCTGTCAATCAGTCGGTACCACAAGATACACAAAAAAATGTTCGCTTTAGCATGGTTCAACTAGTAATATTATAATTTAATATTTTATGTTTCTATATATACCCAGTTTAAAGCCGTCCATTCTTCTCAAAGAGGCCAAGTTTAAATTAAAAAGAAGAAGAAAGAAGACTGTGAACGTGCGTATGGATTAACTTTAATTGTATTTTGTCTGATGATGCTCGTATGAGCGAAACACGTGTCACTGTTTAGATTAATATAAACGTTGAGATCGAGACTTTGGTTTTCTTTCTTCTTCTTTTTAATTGAGTATACCCAGGCTAACGTAACATTTTGTTTATATATCAATGTATTTAAAGCACACACACACACACACAATCCTGCACTAACCAACCACCATAGTACCAAAGGCTGCCACTGGCTCCGGACAAGCCAAAAAAGGACATTTTAAAATGGTTCACGCTGTATAATATACGTTATTATCTTAAAACCTGCGTATAATACGGGCGGTAAACATGGCCACGTCGGTCGGTGCGTATTTGGGACGTACAAATATTTGTTTCGTTCTAGAGCAACGGTAATAAGAAATAAACGTAATATCTGTGTGTTTGTTTTTCATTGGAATTAGTCGGAGAATGAGAAAAAGGAACCGATGAACTTGTTTCCGCTCCCTCTGGTCTTCTTATAAATATCGACGCCGGATTTGTTTATATAATTTTCTCTCTACAAAGAAACTCGTATGTAGAATTATAAACTCAATATTGTTTTTGATTAAAATAGTTCGTTACACTACAACACAGGTGTCTCACATTTGTTAGCTACTATCGATCGTTTTAATAATAAAAAGATAATACTGCATTTTGTAATTACGACACATGAAAGAATTAAACAAGTTGCAACAGAGACACCGTAGACAACTCTTAAGAATCAAATGGTTCTACCATGTCTCAAACGTATCGGTCCTTAAAAAATTAACTGCGAGAGTATTGAAGTCATGATTACAAAATCCGGCTTAAGATGGGCTGGTCACGTATGCAGAATGCAAGAAAGCCGCATACTAAAATCTCTGCTTTACGATGAGCTTGCAGAGAGTAAGAGGAGGCCGGTTGGACAACTCAAAGGGTACAAGGATATTTTCCTCGAAAACTTAAAGGGGGTAAACATGCACAATAGAACATGCACAATGGAGAAGAATTGTAAACTCAGTTAACAGCTACAAAGTTTACAGAATTTGACAGCGACAACCAAAAAGTAAAGAGGCAACAAAGCAATGAGGTTTTTGAATGTCCGGAGTGCGGAAGAGAGATAGTTTTCAGTCACAGAAAAGCTCATGAAAGAAAACGCCTTTCGTAACCCTCTTCTGATGCGTGTCAAATACTCGCCAGAGAGTAATGGCAGTACGTAGTATGTATGTAATATGCGTTAGCGTAACTAGCAATTTTAAAGGCGATCAACTCAGTATCAATCAATTCGAAATTGGTCAAAGAATGCATAGAGAAGCTGAATAAATTAGGCAAAGAAAACAAAGTCCTCCTACATTGGGTGCCTGCTCACCAAGGGATAGAAGGCAATGAAAAAGCAAATAATCTAGCTAGGAAAGGAGCGAACACTCCACTAACTGGACCAGAACCGTTCTGCTTTCCAAGTGGTAACCAACTCAAGGCGGAACTCAAGAACTTGGAAGATTCCATCCGCAACCTGGAATGGAAATCTTGCAATGGTCTAAGACACTCGAAGAAGTTTCTGAGGGCTTATGATCAAGAAAAATCACAGATCTTCCTGGGTCTGAGTAAGAACAATCTTCGGATTGTCACGGGGTTTTTAACAGGACACTGTCTCCTCAATGAACACCTCAGTAGATTGAAACTAAGAAGAAACGGCGAATGCAGATTCTGTGGGGAAGATGGTGAAACACCAGTACACCTCATCACTGAGTGCGCCGAGACGACAACCATTCGTGCCATGAATTTTGGTACGACTGATATTGGAGATGGAGAACTACCCTCTATAAAACCGTCCCAGATACTGGCTTTTGTCAAAGCCCTGGGACTGTATGATGAGTTATGATTCAAGAAAGGGGGACACAATGGATCTGTAAGGTCGAAGTGATTAACCCCCCTCCCACTCATTCTAAATTCTAAAAAAAAAACTAGCAATTTATCCTGGGGTGTGCCTGGGGGGGGGTCCTGGAGCTGAGCCCAGGGGTGGCCTAGGGCTTAGGTTTTTTTAAAAATGAAAAATAATTTAAAAAAACACATTTTTTTGAATAAAACGTTTACATGAATTTCTCTATCAATAAATTTCGTAGACTTGGTTATCAAACCGTGTTCCCGTAAATTATTTAAATACCTATAAATTTTCTAAAAAAATAAAAATTAACACAATTTGAACACAACAAAATAATATTAACTAAACAAAATTAGAAAACGTCATTTTTACTACATCACAAGCAAGTAAAAATTAATACGTAGCCAAGAGTCATAATTCAGGATTTTTCTGGGGAGTACCCAGCAGTACCTGGGGGGGGGGCACCCCCGGACATCCCTCTAGTTATGGCAATGGTAATATGGACTTCTTTTAGCATGTTAGAGGATCTGAGTTGACAACTGTCTCCTTTCACATATTATGACAACTGCCTTCTTTGTCATAGTCACGCGGATATGTCATCAAAACTACTTGACTTTTAAAATGAAACTAGAATTGTAGGTCTTAAAATCAATATTAGAAAAACTAAGTCGGTGAGAGTCTGTACAAATAATGTCGCTCCTTTTATCATTGGAACAACACCTATAGAGGAGGTAAATAATTATACTTACTTGAAGTATAATCTCAACCAACAGAGGAACAGAGAAAGATATCATAAACAGAAAAAAAAATAGGCCAGAATAACATTTGCAATGCTCAACAATATTTGGAGATCTAGACAATGTTCTCAACTTACTCAACTTTGGACCCAAATTTGCAACAAAGGCTTTTAAATTAATTATAAATATATAAACAGTTATTATTTAAGTATCACAACACAATTATTGATTTAAACCAAAATCGTAACTCGTAATACAAAACTAAAGTGTCAAAAATAATGACAGCGTCAGGAAATAAATAAATAAATGAACGGCAACTTGACATTTCTTACGGCAGAGCTACCACCTGAATCCTCAGCGGGAAATTTAAATTCCAGTTAGACAGCACGGCGCCGAATATGTCTATAATTGGCAACAATGAATGTAAAAATCGCGCTCTCGATTTAAAAATTTAATTGGTATCTAATATATCAACGTACACTCCAAAAGGAAAATCCTTTACTCTGTTTTGTATTTTTTTACAAAATCTTCCGGCAAGCAGCGGTGTAATAAAATCAAACCTAATTCAATTTCCCGAGAACGGGCAACGTTTCATTTCCTCCCTCCTCACTTTTCTGGGCTTAAATAAACGCTCGGCGGCAGAAACGCTGTGAACTTCGCACAATTTCCTCCGATAATTCACGTTTATTTTCTAATTTAGTTCGCGGTGCCGCCGTTGTAAGGTGCAACGTTTCCTATATACACGACGACATCATCGGCACTAATTTCTCGTGTAAATGCCGCCTGCCCGAGGAGTGGCGAGATCTAATTTCCAAAGACAACACACAAGAGTGGAGTGTAAGAATTCCAAGAAAAATCTAATTAGGGGTCTTTGTTTTTTTGGTTGAAACAATCAGTTATGTTGTGGTGACAGATGTGACAAGTTTCAACGCGTTTTGTATAACTAGAAAAAATTTTCTTTAAGTTTTCAATGCTTAATAATTGTAGGTATAACTTTATATACTCTCGGGCACAAAATTCCGCCACCCTAAAATGAGGTGTAAGTTTGGTGTTTCATAACTTTTTATTTTGTAATCTGATTTTTATGATTATGGTATCAGTGTGAAGATAAATTTATTGTCATTATTTTTTATTGTTTTAATGGATTATATTCTTCGATTAGGTGGGTTTATACCGGAGTAAATCAAAACGTTGCTTTCTGCAATAAATTTAAAACAACCTGTGGAAAAAATGAGACGAACATTTTGGATTAAAAAAACACTTTTCTGTAATCTTGGATATATTCCTAACATTTAATTTTTTGAATTATTGCATTATCTCTATTGTTTTTTGATGAATATCAAGCTATAGATCAAGAAAACCCTTTACAAGGGCTAAGGCAAGCATTAACGGAGGAATCTCATGCTAGCTGTAGCACAAATAAACTCATTGTATATAATTAATAATTAATCAATCTTTTTAATGTTCATGGGTGCCACTGAGTTTCACGTTCCGCCACTGTCCGACAATAGTCAACGACAATGTCGAAACAAGAGACGAAAAAGAAGAGATAAAAGGGGTGAAAGGGAGACAGGGGGGAGAGGTGTTACGGCAGGCAATAAAGCGGAATGATTTAAGCACTAAAACAGAAGTTCCGAAATTGAGATCAAGAAGTTTTGGCAGTTTATCTCGTGTTGCGTGTCAGGACCGTCGACGACGGCTAATTCCTGTGGGGGGAAAGAATGGGGAGACGGGGGGATGAGAATAGAGGGGAGACCGGTCGAGAGTGACGGCCTACTATGGCACAGACAGGCCGAAGTTTTTTCTTTTTTATTTGAGCGAAAATTTTAACTTCAAGTTTTTAATTAATATTCAATTTATTTCTATGTAATCTGTACATTTTCTGTTTCCTCAATAGCCTGCAAATTTTGTGGAATACCACCCAAAATAAACACTTATGCAAATGGTTAATAATTTTAACGCCTCTTCAAATTTATTTAAGAAGAAAATTTGAACCTAACCAACAATTCGTGTGGTATGTTTTGTTCATTATTTTTAGTGATTTACAGTCATTTTGTTAAATTATCCGAATATTTTCGTTGATTATTGGTTTGAAATAAATATGACAATGTCCTCCAATAAAAATGCGAGTTGCTTAACTCTAATAATTCTAATTCTGAGCTAGATGCTTTACTTAGATCGTTATTCAGAAGCTACAAAAATATGCCTGAAAATTTCACACCTCTACTTTTCAACCAATAACATGCTTTAATGTTGACTAGTTACCATGGCAACTGAAAAAATTTCCGGAAATTTTTTCGAGGCGCCACGAAACTTTAGTGGAAATTTTTTGACAGTTGAAAAGGTAAACATAAGATCTACAATCATAATGTGAATGAACTACAATGTCTATATATTGAAATATTACCCATTTGAGTTTTAGCATTTGATGTAACTAATTAAAATATAATAATATTTGTTAATATTATTAACAAATTGAAATTATTTTAAAATGTCATGTTGGATTAATATTTTTTTTTTTTTTTCAAATTTAGGTGTGAAATTTTCTTACCGAATACCACGCAAGCTTAAATTATTCCTGGAAATTTTCTTTCGGGCACGAATATTTTAGGAAAATTATCCCTCGTCTTCGACTCGGGATAATTTTCAAAATATTCGTGCCCTCAAAAAAATTTCCGAAAATAATTTAAGCTCTTGTGATATTATAAGTGAAAATTTACTTCCTAGCATACAACCTGAGGATATTGGTACACAGGCACAGTAACAAGTTTATTATAATGATTTTCCTAGCTTTAAATCAAATGTTTTTTTGGTGTTTACGCGAACGTGCGATCCTTACCAGATTTCATCTCGCTAGCTCGTGTGTCACGGCCTTGAATTTTTACTCCCAGCGCGCGTAAAGAAGTTTCACTTCAAAAATTATTTAAGATAAATGACCAAACACACGTTGACCTCCTGGACAACCACTTATAAGAGCAGTTCTTATAGAGAACCCTTGAAGAAAACGCAGGACATAGTCCAACGTACGTAGAAGAAGAAAGTGTTTATAAAAAAAACTGTAAGATTATAGAAAAAGCTGGAGCAATCTAGAGATTCTGAGTGAATTTCGGCCTGTTCTATTCACATAGTAGGCCCACCGTCTTGTTCTATGTCTCTCTCTCTCTCTCCTCAGCGCTGACAATTGAAGTAATCCTCGGTCGGAATTAGTCAAAGCCTTCTTTAATTCGATAATTAGCTCGGCAACTAACCGCCAATGATGCTATTCAATTAAGAAATTAAGAATGGAGTATTAATTGCCAGCAGCCGAGCATCGAGCGGATCTGATGATGTTACCGGCAGACAGGAACGTCGAACGTTAAAGAAGACGAGAAAATTTCCACAGAAAAATTGAACCGTACAAATATATAAACGATATCAATTAAACTTCTCTCTCTCTCTATCTCTCTCTCTCTCTCTCTCTCTCTCGCCGTAAAAAAAACTCATCGCAATTTTATTAGAATATTTTGAACGGGAAAGCGGTAGTAATGGCCCTTTATGTCCCTTAAGTGCTGTTAAGAAGCTGACTTTTATTGATGTAAATAATGACTGTTTATATTTATAATTAATTTATTTTTGTTTCTTAAAATATTTTGATTAAAAGAAAATATATAAAAGTTGGCGACACTGTGCCGGTCAAGCTTAGTCACGTGATTAAAAGTTTATTTGATATATGACCTATAAGTATAATCACTATCGAGATGGCAGATTTACTAAGATTAATGATTCACTGATTAGTCAATGATTTATTGAGTAAAAAATAAGGGACTAAAAAACGAATCTAAATATCTCGTTTAAAAAAAAGTTGATCGACTGTATAAAGAAAAGGTACAGGATAGAGGGAGATAGAACAAAGAAAGATAAGGTCGTATATCGAGCCGGCAGCTATGCGGAACGACCCTAATTACTATTGTCCCACACTTATATTATTTAAATCACAATTACCAACTTTCCATCTATAATTCACTAACTGCATTATTGCGGAGCGAAGTACGTTGGCGAGAACTGTCCTTACTCTGTGGCCCGGCCTTTAATATTGACGCTAACGCGATTTAAAGTTGAAAGCGTGAGACAGACACGTGTAGAACAAGCTTAATACGTCACTAAAATGTAACCCTTTACGGGAAATTTTTTTCCGTAGATAGTTATTCAAAAACTCTTTTTTGGAAATATCTAATCTGAGGTAAACTAAAATAATTTCATTTGACGTGAAAAAATACGTTTCCTTTATACAGAGCGTATAAAAAATAATGTACCACGCTAATTTCATTGTGGCATTCTAGATAGATATTATGCCTTAAGTTTCTTCCTGGGGAAGTTACAGTTCTTGGAAGTTTTTAGAACCCTTATAGCTCCCACTTGGAACATATTTGATATTTTTTTAGACTATATCTGGTATGTAACTCCATTATTATACACTCCAACCAAATTACTACTAGTTACCCTATCGAAAATATCTTTACATCACATGTTTGGCAGAAAAATGTGCCAAAAAAATACAACATTTCAAGAAAAACGCTTCAGCAATGTTCTTAAAAATAAACAAAACAAATTATTTCGTCCACTGAAGTTCGGTACACTATCTTTTTCACCCTGTATATTTAACAGCGTCAATAAGTCATTGAGTAGCAGCTCATTGATACTATCACTACAAACCGACGCCACGTAACCATTGAACGCGTATACGCGCCAACGTTTTTCGTTTATTTTGTTGTTGGCTAATTGAAGAAGGCCAGTGGGGGGACGTACGTCAACAGGGGGGCCAAGGGGGGAATCACGTGTCTCGGGAGGCGGTAGTAGTTCCCCCGTTGGTGTCCCCCCACCTGGCTGCTAGAGGTGGAGAACTCGGACTGCCTTCTAAATGCTTACTGTTCTCATTTACAACGAATGAATACGTGTATGCATGTATACCGGATGGCGCATTGTTTGTCGTTCGAAATATACAGGGTGTACCAATATTCCGTGGACATGAAACTACTGCGTATTTCTGGAATCAAAATAAGTTCAGAATAAATTTCAACGACAAGATCATTGACAGTGATAGATGTGTCTGTCATTTTAATTTCAAAGTATGTAGTTTATTTTATTTTATAAAGAAATAAGTTGGTACAATTTGAACGCATAGCAGGAAATTAATATATTTAAAATTTGAGTGACAAGTGACTTCAAAATATTGTGAAAAAAATTGTATAAAACTGAAAAAATCTAGTCGAGTTATATTTTATTTAAAAAACGGTGTGTTAATACAAAGCAAACAAGAACAAAACACCACATACCAAAAAAATTTAAAGAACTATTTCTTGCATCAAGCTTCAAGAAACTTATTTATAAACTTATATTTATTATTATATTTACCAATATAACTTATGTACAAATACAAATTTGTAATGTTCCACAGGAATAAATAAAACAACATAAATAAAACTTTTATTAATAATAATACCGAATTTTATACTTTAAAGGTTGATTAATTAACTTTAATCTTAATTTTTTTAAACCAGTACTGTTTGACCATTATTTTTCTACACTACTAAAATCCATTATTTACCTATCGTGTCATGTCGTTATTTTACAGCAACTCGATTAGTATATGTTTAGTACGATCCTTGTACCATATACGAGATGCACTTATCTATGACGAGATGGTATACAAACTTTATTGATGGTAACTTTATTGATGTATAAAATTTTCTGCCTGGGCACCGAGTATTAACTATAAACTGTGCTCTGGGTCTACATTTAATTTTCCCTCGAATTTTCCTCTACTTGACTTCAAAAGACACAAAACACACGTAATAACACGAATCAAAATGCATCATCTTCCAAAACGCAGGGTATTTGACATAAGTTGACACAAAATTATAACCTATAATTTGGCAAGACTTTGACAAGCCTCAAAAATCTAAAGGCGAGTTCATACGCATCGGCGTCCGTTTGTCGTTCATCGTTCCGTCAAACTAATAAAATTGAAATACGATCTGTAATTTTTGAAATAAACCAATAAAAACGTTAAAAACAACAAGGGACGACATATGACGGATTTATATTTAAACCCATCCATAGTTATGGACGTCATCTGCTTTTCTTCTGTCATCGTCTGTCGAAATCTTACCTGAGAAAAAAAAAAACAGAGTATTTTTCTTAAGTACTTTAACATTTGGCGTTCACAAAAATCAAGAAAAAGTACGAGAAGAGTGAAAACTGTCCCTTTTTTTGTATTGAAACGTTAGCCATTATTTATGGGTGGTTAAATATAATAATCTATAGTAAGACACTCCTTTTAAAATGTATAGTGAGCTTGACAGGCTGGTGTAACTCCAGCAATACCGACATTAAAACAAAAAAACTCAGCTCGCAAGGCCCGTAACTTCCGTAATATAAAAATTAATAAAGCGGTATTTATGAAAGCAATTTTTGGGCAGCCGGTACTGCCGCGCGCCATCGAGATTAAAACAGTTTATTTTAGATATTTATAATGGCGTTGGGGTAGCGCAGAAGGGGGTAAAGGGGGACCCACACCGGATCACTTGTCGCCAGTCGAGCGGCGCCGGCCGGAAAAAAATAATAAAAAAAACGTCGCGCCGCCGCGAATTTATCGTTTTAATAACGCCGCTAGCTACCCCAATCCCTCCCCCCCTGGGTCCCCACGTCCATAACTTTAGTCTCACGACCCCCAAAAACCTCTAACCGGTCCCCCGCTTTTTTATATTCAACCGGTTATGAGGACGGTTTTTTTTCCGGATGAATACGACCGTTTTTTTGTTTAAATTCCCTATGTTTTATGAAATAATGCTGATATAAAACAATGTGCGGTGTTGGAAACTTGGGAGGGACTGTTTTGTTTGGAAAAATAAACGGAGATTGAAATAGAAGTTGTAAAATTCAATTTAAATTAACAAATACTTAATTACAACATCGAGAATTATATTATCAATGTTAACAAAAACTAAATTTAAAGAACTGTATTCATTATCGTGGTCTTATATTGGTCTTTTCTAAGACTCCAATAAATGCACATCTGCGTGTCAAGGGACAAACAATCGAACAAGTGTAAATAAAGTATTTAGGAGCTAACATCAATAGTCAATGCGACCCGAAAAGAAAAATATTTTCAAGAATTGAGCAAGCGAGAAAAATTTTCGTGAGTATGAAACCATTTTTTACAAGACGAGACCTCAGTGCGGAACTCAGAACTCGAATGGTCAGATGCTACATCTTCTCTGTGTTACTCTATGGATGTGAAAGCTGGACACTGGACAGTTCTTCCTCTTCTTGCAAAAATCAACACAAAATGTCATAATTGTCAAAAGTAAAATGTCTTCAGCTTTTGACATCTCTAAATATCAGACCAATGCCGTCTCTAATAGAACAGCCTCGGAGCGAGATTGATGACGTCACGCGAGTTAGATACTACGGATTAATAAATATGTTGTAGAATACATGGAAAACATGTATTCATGATACATTGTTATTGATACATGTTCATTCATAAACATTATATTTTAAAAATGATATAGTTTACATGAAATATACATAATATACAGTTAATAAATACAATACATATACCTATTTATAGTAATAAATACTTTGGCAAATAAACTATGAACCACACAAATGCAGCAAATGTTTTACAATATAGAAATAATGAATAGGTACATCGGATAATGGATAAAATGTAAAATATATTTTAAAGTTTGGGGTTTGAAAATCGATCTAATTTAACAAAAAAACATTCAATATCTACTAATAGTGATGTATTATTATTTGCATTCACAAAATTTATATGTATATTTTATAAGTATCAATGTTCGAAAAATTATATTTGCAAATAATACAATATCATAGAAAAAAAGGCGTCAGCGATGGCTATGAAATAAAGATCGCTGTCATTTTATATGTAAAATTATTCTAAAATTTTTGATTTTCTTGGGATTTAGATTCGGGAAAAACGCTGATTAAGTTTTCATTTGGTTTTTCATTATTTTTATTTGGTTTAAAAAAAACGTTTCGGGTAACATTATAGCCTTCATCAGTGCTGTGTAATATGAAAAAAATTATGTCGAATATAATCCAAAAAATTACATATAAAATATTCACACCACACACCCACATAATGTTTACTACAATTAATAAACTAATATAAACTTGTCAAAAGGTGACCACATATTTTTTAAAATTATTATTCTTAACACTAAAACTATCTACATTGACTATGGAGTGCGATTTCAGCCATAGTCAAGTGAGGCTGTTTTATTAGAGACGGCATTGCGTCAGCAGGGCCGCAAGTTGCTAACCTAATAAAATTAACACTAGAAAAGCCCGCGGGAACTGTCAAATTCAAAGTTATTCGCTTGATAGACTATAGTAGAGAATCTAATGTAAAATATTATAGAATGTATATGTTAAGAAACATTTGATATTATACAATGTTCTGTAGATATCTACTAGAGACATTTTTTTACTTTAAAACTATTTTTTTGTATCTATGAAGATCCTGAAACTACGCGTACTACCGAAACATAAAATTGTATTGTCTGTGACCAAATCAAACCATCAACAAACAAACAGTTCGTTTACATTTTCGTTGTATACGTTGGTTGAAAACGAATCAATCTGTATTGGTTAGTTTTTTATACATTTCTATGTGATTTCATGTCTATTTTTTATTTTTTTTACATATTACTATGAAAACCGCATAAGCTGATGAAGCTGTCGTTTTTTTTTTCTCTCTCTTTCAGCGGTAGAGGAATAATAGAAAATTACCCATTGCCGTTAATAAGAAAATTGGCAAAGTAATAAGTTGTTTTGTAAAGTGGCTAATTGCAATATTCCTGCCGGTATAATAATAATGGACAAAAATTAGCAACAATCGTCGGCGAACAAAATAATCCCAGAGTCGAAATTACGACAATAATTAATAATTATCGCGTACGCGCACATATTTATTACCGCAAAAGTTAATGCATTAAAATTGATGCAATTAAAATAATATAGAATGGTGGGCTTACAGTAATTTACCGATGGCGAATTGTATTATTGTATTCTGGGCGGACGCGCCAATTATCCCTGTTTTACATTATAAATTAATAACTATTAATTTATCTATTGTTTTTAAATACGTATACACACGGCTAAAATAATATTTCAACCGTTTTCCTGTGGGCGGAGATATTCGAATAATATTCAACTATTTCGTTATGTCTCTTTATTAGCATTTCAAAATATTTCTGTGAAGGTGGTATTGAACATCAAAGAACAATTAAAATAATTGTGTAAGTGTATATGTTAAATCCTCTAGTCTATAGTCTGTCCAACGAGAAGATCCTTGACAGTGATAGATGTGTCTGTCATTTTAATTTCAAAATAGTTTATTTTATTTTACAAAGAAATAAGTTGGTAAAACTGGAACGCATAGCAGGACTGACAAGTAACTTCAAAATATTGTCAGATATTTTGAAAAAAACTGTATAAAACTGAAAAAATGTAATCGAGTTATTTTATTTAATAAAAAACGGTATGTGTTAATACAAAACAAACAAAAACAAGACACCACATACCAAAAAATATAAAAAAGAACTATTTCTTACTTTCAAGCTTTATGAAACTTCCCGCATTTATGATTATATTTGTCAATATAACTTATGTACAAATACAAATTTGTAATATTCCGCAGGAATAAATAAAACAACATAAATAAAACAAACTATTTTATTAATAATAACACTTACCAAATTTTATACCTCACAGGTTGATTAATTAACTTTAATCCTAATTTTTTTAAACCAGTACCTTTTGACATTATTTTTCTGCAGTACTAAAATCCATTATTTACCTATCGTGTGATGTCGATATTTTACAGCTACTCCAGTTTTTAGTATGTGTTTAGTATGGTTCTTCTACCATATTCGAGATGCACTTATCTACGACGAGATGGTATACGAACTTTATTGATAGTAACTTTATTGGTGTATCTGTATAAGACTTTCTCCCTGGGCAGCGAGTATTAACCATAAACTGTGCTCTGGGTTCTACAGTTCATTTTCACTCGATTTTTCCTCCACTTGACTTCAAAAGACACAAAACACTCGTAATAACACGAATCAAAATGCATCATCTTCCAAAACGCAGGTTATTTGACAAAAGTTGTCACAAAATTATAACCTATAATTTGGCAAGACTTTGACAAACGTCAAAAATCTAAAGGCGAGTTCATACGCATCGGCGTCCGTTTGTCGTTCATCGTTCCGTCAAACCAATAAAATTGAAATACGATCTGTCATTTTTGAAATAATCCAATAAAACTGGTTAAAAACAACAAGTGACGACGCATGACGAATTTATATTTAAACCCATCCATAGTTAACTTAAAGATTATTAGAAACTTTTTTTAGTAAAATAAATAGATTGGTATGGGACGTCATCTGCTTTTCTTCTGTCATCGTCTGTCGAAATCTTACCTGAGAAAAAAAAACTAGTATATTTTGTAATGAAGATTGAAGAAATAGTATTCAGCAATATACCGGGTGCCTCTCAACCAACCCCTATAACTTTTTTATTTTTTCAGATATGTTTGTATGTAACATAAATTAGGATTGATTGACGTATTCGATTGTTTTCGGTCACTTCCTATTTCACCGGAAATGCCTTCAAGTTATAGCTATACATAGTCGTCTGTTTTCTAATAATCCTCAAGTAATATTTTGTGTGCAAAAATCACCTTCAAACATAATTTATTTTCGATTATATTTAAAAAAAGTTTCCTAATTAAATTTATAACTCATTTTTATCTAAAATCTCCTCGCGCATTTGACGTCATACACTCACAACTCACACTATGGCGCCGCTTTTGTTCCTCCTCCAAGTTGGACATTAATTCTTGATTATATTTGTTAGTATGAATAATAGATGGTTCTCGCTAACAACCCTTCTATTATTTAGAAGGGACAGCGGTTCGCGTATATGGAGCGCCATCGTCTTGGGATTGGTCTCGTTCAAACGCCCAAATATGTCTGTCAGTGACAATGAGGACGCCAGCGATGGTTTGTTAATTGCTGCCAGAACATATACAGGGGATTTAGGTAAATTTTTAAAAATTTAATACCTATTTTCGAAAAAAATGGTGTAATTTTTTTTAATCTTTTATTAATTTTATTTATTCCAAATGGGATGCGCCACATAGAGGTACACAGAATACATAGAAAAAATAACAACTTGAGTAGGAGACTTGCAAGGCTAAACGATGATCGAAAAAAATGGTGTAATTTTTTTTAATCTTTTATTAATTTTATTTACTCAAAATGGGATGCGCCGCATAGAGGTACACAGAATACCATAGAAAAAATAACAACTTGAGTAGGAGACTTGCAAGGCTAAACGATGATCGAAAAAATGGTGTAATTTTTTTTAATCTTTTATTAATTTTATTTACTCAAAATGGGATGCGCCGCATAGAGGTACACAGAATACCATAGAAAAATAACAACTTGAGTAGGAGACTTGCAAGGCTAAACGATGATCGAAAAAATGGTGTAATTTTTTTAATCTTTTATTAATTTTATTTACTCAAAATGGGATGCGCCGCATAGAGGTACACAGAATACCATAGAAAAATAACAACTTGAGTAGGAGACTTGCAAGGCTAAACGATGATCGAAAAAAATGGTGTAATTTTTTTAATCTTTTATTAATTTTATTTACTCAAAATGGGATGCGCCGCATAGAGGTACACAGAATACCATAGAAAAATAACAACTTGAGTAGGAGACTTGCAAGGCTAAACGATGATCGAAAAAATGGTGTAATTTTTTTAATCTTTTATTAATTTTATTTACTCAAAATGGGATGCGCCGCATAGAGGTACACAGAATACCATAGAAAAAAATAACAACTTGAGTAGGAGACTTGCAAGGCTAAACGATGATCGAAAAAATGGTGTAATTTTTTTTTAATCTTTTATTAATTTTATTTACTCAAAATGGGATGCGCCGCATAGAGGTACACAGAATACCATAGAAAAAATAACAACTTGAGTAGGAGACTTGCAAGGCTAAACGATGATCGAAAAAAATGGTGTAATTTTTTTTAATCTTTTATTAATTTTATTTACTCAAAATGGGATGCGCCGCATAGAGGTACACAGAATACCATAGAAAAAATAACAACTTGAGTAGGAGACTTGCAAGGCTAAACGATGATCGAAAAAAATGGTGTAATTTTTTTTAATCTTTTATTAATTTTATTTACTCAAAATGGGATGCGCCGCATAGAGGTACACAGAATACCATAGAAAAAATAACAACTTGAGTAGGAGACTTGCAAGGCTAAACGATGATCGAAAAAAATGGTGTAATTTTTTTTAATCTTTTATTAATTTTATTTACTCAAAATGGGATGCGCCGCATAGAGGTACACAGAATACCATAGAAAAAATAACAACTTGAGTAGGAGACTTGCAAGGCTAAACGATGATCGATGGACGAAGAAAACTATAGAATGGAGACCAAAAGACATGATGCATGACAGCATGAGTCCGTCTTCAACCAGATGGCATGACGACTTAAGACATTATCCACAGTAACTGGATGAAAATTTCTCAAGATAGACAGATATAGAAGCAAAGGTCTAGTGATCTTTAGTGGCTGGTTGATGATCGATGGTTCGACCATTCCTCCTGCCTGCAGGATCCATTTGGCATGGGTGGCATTCGGAAATATGAGTGATATTTTCAAAAATAAAAAGGTGCCCATCGTATGGCTCAGAAACGTATGCTTAAGTCACACTGAGAGAAAAAATACGGAAAATAACCACATTCATGAAAAAACAAAAGTAATAGACGTTGTTAAAAGAGTGACAAGTCTGAAGGGTCCACGACAGAATCCAGACGGATGGCTCGAAAAAATCATACTATAAAGATCAAGCGGAACTACAGGAAATGTGGACCGACCAAAAAAAGGGATGGGACGATGACGTCAAAACAGTGGCAGGAAGACAATGGATGAGATTGGCTAGAGATTGCGTAGCATGGAAAAACCTAGAAAAGGCAACATTGTTTTGTAAGCTAAATATTAAGCTCTTTCTATGGATACAACTGACTACCGCAAGCTGTTGCTAGGATATTCTATTAAATTTAATTTTGTTTTTTAGACATTGTGAATGATCGTAAACTATAAATGTAATTGAAACCACTAATTGCTAAAGGTTCTGAATGAAGCTTTTAAGGGCACATTACAGGCAGTTGAAAATGTGTTAAGTATAACTCTTTTGCCTTTGTGAGGAGGTAGTAAAAACCCGGACATGTCCGGGTATATTGGGTATATAACTATATTATAAATTATAATTAAGTAATTTTAATAGAGTATCATAAATAAAGTGGCATTTATCTAATTAAAATCCTTCGGCAACATCAGAAGAAAATTATACTGCGTACGACATTTCAACAAAGACCAATCTCGCATTGCCATCGCACTACGTATCGCATTATGCAAACGAGTACCTTAAAAAGGGGGCGACTCTAGGTACTACCGCATCTACTTAACATTTAGCGATAATAATAGGTTAGGAAGCTCAAAGATAAGTGACGCGCGCCCCCTTGGGGGGATCGAGCAAGTACGGTAGCCCCTCGCAGTTAATCTTATATCGACCTTAGAGCGTGTGTAATATATAGATACGGCTTTTATTTGACAGCATATTTAAGAGGGCATTTATAAAACACTATTTTTCTCTTATTCAATCTAAAAGTTTTCTCAAAATTGTAAAGATTTCATATAACTTTAGAGCATCAATATATATTTCAACGACTGGTCTCCATTACGAGCAAAGTCAAAATCCAGCATATACTGAGGGGAGCGCACGCTGGCTTCTAATTTACCATGGGTTATAAAACACACCATTAAAACTTACTTTTAATCGAATGTTTATTTTGTCCGGATAGACTTACACAAACACATATAAAATGGCAGCAGGCGGGCAATAACTGGAGGCATTTCCCCCGGCCTACTAGGAGCGCTCGTATTGTTTTGGGACGCATAAAAAAGTCTAAAAATAACATTTTATATCTCCGGGAATTAAATCTCGGCCCAACTTTTAAATAAATAGTGTAGTAGTACCCGCGCATAACGGCACCAGTAACTACCGTAAATATTTAGGAAATATTTTCGAAAATTGTTTGATTTAAAATATTTTTATTTGTTGGGGTCCGCGTGTGCGTGTCTGTGTGCATTAAATATCCTATAAATCTACGTGGGTATACGTCATAAGAGTGGTCTTTTGAGATTCAGGCCTTTAAATGTTCGAACATGAAGAATAGGTATTTAAAATAGAGTTGTATGTACATAATAACTGTTTATATATTTATAATTAATTTATTTTTGTTTATCACGTGACTTAAAGTTTATTTGATAGTTATATTGCTTCTTTCAATGTTCAAACACTATCTAAATAAATAAAATAAAGTGGGGTTAGTAACATCTTTTGAGAAGCTGCACAAATTGGGCAAATAAAATAAAATCCAATAGGCAAGACAACTAATGAAAAACCAACCAAATCATACATTTAAAAGGTTGAAACGATCTTCTGTAAAAAAAACTAAAAAATTACTAAAAATTGTATTAATCAATAATAAATATGTAAAAAGTAAAAATAAATATGTAAAAATATATAAAAATTAAAAAAAAACGATTAAAAAAAAGTCGCCTTGACTAGGATTCGAACCTGCAGTCGAACCTTACGTCATAGCAGCGTAAAGTCCTAACGCTTTAACCATGCGGCCACCGAGGACTTGAAAGATTCTATGTAAAATTCTTACTTAAAAGATAATGTTTAGTGAAAGTACTTTTTTATTTATAAACATTTATTTAATTCTGTTTTTAGTATTTGTTCTTATAGCGGCAACATAGATACATTATCTGTAAAAAATTCAACTGTCTAGCTATAACGGTTCATAAGATAGACCTTTGTGACAGACGGACGAACGGACAGCGAAGTCTTAGTAATAGGGCCCGTTTTTACCCTTTGGGTACGGAACCCTAAAAACGATGATAAATGATTATATGGAGATGTCAATAGATATTGTGCCATACATGCCAAGAACAAAATAAAACGTAAAATCTAGTTAAATGTCAACAAGACTGCTCGCTAGAACAAAAGGAGTTCAAAATCAAATATATACATAGCAATATCCATGTATATTTTATAAATAATTACACAAATTGTGCTGGAATCTACTTAATAAGAAACCCACCTCCATTTCGCTTGGAGGTTCTTTTTTTCCCTTCATTCCATCGAGATATGAGCTAAGTAAATTATTAGATTTCCTCGCACATGCCTGAGGGCGCGTAACGTTATAAAACATGGAGGAGAGAGCGTTCGTTTACGACAAAAGCAGATTAATATGCTAGGCTACCGGACTTGCCACCTTAGACCATCACTATGTTAAGTAGATAGATGATATTGTGAAGAAAATTCGGATGTTAGGTGCCAGCGATAATTCATATATTACAACTTGTTTTTTAAATAGAGATACGTATATTGACCGGGCTTCAAGATATAAAAAATGTAGTATTTTTTTGCAATAAAAACTTTCGAAAATGGCATATGTCTTGCAGAAGAACAAGATTGGACCCTGCAACACCAAGACAAAGACTATTTATTAGATTGCAAGACCAAAACTAATTCAATAGAAGAATAATAAATACAAGATCGTATTTTCACTTCTAACAAGGATTGTATAATAATATTTTATAAGTAATTGCCTTTATTAATATTTTTTTCAGTCAGTAAAAGGTCGCAATCTCCTGGGTGGTGCACGACTTAACTTCTAACCTCTCTTCTGACAGTATTAAATCTTTAAAAGCGCGGTCATTAGCTTACGAAAATCACGAATTGTCTCTCCCGTACGAAAAACGTGGCCACAGATGACAGTTGATGCGATAAAGATAATATAAAAAGTTATAATGAAGATCCCTCTTCAGGGTAACTAATGTTAAATTTTATGGTTTTCATTATATTTTTAGTTTTGTTTTTGTTTTTTTTTTTTAACTAAATAATATTGTAATATTTTTTGAAGTCATTGGTTCACTGAAACACTTTATTTTCATAATTCGCTATTTTCTACTAAACAAAAATAAATTTGAGTACCATTTTATATCTTAAGGAAATAAACTTCATAAAGAAAGAAATACGCGAAATTCGCAAGGTAACCAGATATAGTAAAAGAGCGAAACCTACCCTATAAGGTACTTCGACATGTATTTATATCAATAAAGATACGCGAAGTCGTTGTGTACTAATGTTTCGAGTCATTACCGCCGCATTCGTATCGCTGCGCCCTCTGTATCGTTTTTCCACTCGAACATTAATTCGCAATTTTGCGTTTATTTGCCAATAAAAAGCCTCTCTCCTCTTTGCACCCCTCGGGGGTGAATTTGGAAGACCCCCAGGGGTGTGAGAGGTGTCCTGGTCGATGATTGCACTCCATTAAGAGTATTAAATTCGATTTTGAGGCCATTACTGGGAGAAAGGCGTCTTTAAAAAGGTGTTGTTGGTGTTTCGGGTGATTTTATTTAAGTAAAATATCTGACATATATCGAGCATAGCTCGGCTGTTCCAAGGAGAAACACAGTATATGCATTTTTTGTAAATATCATTTTTACCATATAATATGTATACCGGGTGTTGCATCGTCGAGCGGGAAAAAGGAAATCCCATGTAAATTTTAATGGGGTCAATTATTGGCTTCCCTAATTATTTTAGAGAATAATTCTATTTAGATTTATTGAAGAGCACTAAAACCCACATTCAAAAGAATAACTTTAGATATTTTTTATTAGCCCGTTTACGAGTTATCGCCGATTTCTTTTTAAATATTTCTCCTTTCTTATGGCTCTGTATTTACTTATGAGGACCAGTCAAGGTAAAAGATAACTGTCAAATGAAGTTGTCATTTTAGAAATTTACCTATTTAGTGCTTTATTATTGAAAACTCATTCCTACATCGGAAATCTTAAAGATGTATTTATAAATATAAATTAATATGAATTAAAGTAAAATAAAGTAATCAATTACAAGGTTAATTATAGTATTATTACAATATTCAATAACTTATTAATTTAGGTACTATTAAATTGTTAGAACTTTAGGATTTAAGATGTTCAAATATTCCTCCATCGACTGCTAGACAATAACCCAAGCAATCATAAAATTCTCATCTTACATTCGCTAGTTGGCAAACTGAAATTCTATTGCATTCGGTAGAAATAGCATTTTTTAACTCGTCTAGATTTGGGTATTGTTTATCCTTGTATATCCTGTTTTTTAAATGGCCCCAGAGAAAGAAATCATTTGGCGAAATATCAGGAGACCTTGCTGGCCAATTTACTGTATGATTTAGGCCAATAACGTTTCCGTTAAAACTATTGTCTAAATATTCCCGAACAGCCAGGGTACTATGTGCCGCGGGCAGCCATCCATTTGGTACCAAACTTCCTGATTTTCCCTAGCGGCATCATGTAAAGCAGGTAAAATATGATTTTCGAATAGTTCCAAATAATATTCTGCATTTAAATTTCGCGTAAGAAATAATGGCCCTATAATATTGTGTCCGAATATCCCTGCCCAAACATTTACTTTCTGTGGATATTGCGTCCTTGTTTCGACAAACCTGTGTTGGTTTTCTTACACGTCAAAATAGCAAGTAGTCGAGAAGAATTCACTGTAATTATCGCCAATCTTCGCTGAGTAGAGGCACCTCAAGAAGAAGAATTATTGTATAAATATATTATGTGTTTAGTGAAAAAAAAACGTAATTCTTTTTAGTTTATCTCTTAGATTTTATGGAAAAAGTGTAGTAGTGTAACCTTAAATAGTGTAGACCAAACAAACACCAAAAAGTTTCACCTTTTAAACATTTTTTTTATTTATCACAACCTTTATTGAATTCTTCGTTCAGTATATAAAAAAAATTCTGAAGCCACAGCACTGATTTCAAATGATGCGCTCCTGTTGGAGACTGTTTTTTATTCAGATGCCCGAGCGATGGAAGAAGAAAAGAGACGAATAGAAGTAGTAAAGAAATAAAAGGAACATCGTTCCGGCAATATGTCGTCCTGTCGGTGGTCGTCGCGTTGACAAAGAAGAAGCCACAGATCGATGTCTGTGATAAGGTCGGCGACAAGCAGGAGGTTGAGTGACGTAGCACGTGCCTGAGAATCAGTGGCGTATCGCAGTGATCTAGAATGTTACAAGATTTAATACAACCATAAAAAAATATTTGCCCCTTAAAATGAATCACTATTTCAAAAAGGGTTAATATAAAGAAAAATTTAACCAAAAGTGGATAATTATAATTAATTATTGTCTTTAGACTTTTATGTCGGAATAAAGTCACTAAAAAGCGCCAACTAAAAATATTCCCACATCAAAGTCGATGTTATTTTTAATTTTTTCTCAGTGTTTTAGTTGGAAAGGTGTATATTAACATGAAGCTAATTGCAACGAGGTGTTTATATGAGATTTTAATGTTCGATATGCGCGAACACGCAACTTACGTCACACTAACTCGTGTGTACAGACGCTAATCGCTGCATTGCTTTGATTTTTCTCCTAGTAGGTAACTTGGCATAAACTACTAAAGTTACTTTAAAAAAAATGTCAGGAATCTGGAAAAAATTGTACTTTAATTGTAAGTTAAAGTACGATTTTACGAATATAGAGTGTCTATGCATAGCAAGCCAGATCATATGATTTATAAATATACAGGGTGTTGATACCATTTGAGAAAACATAATTTTAGTTCATATCTTCAAAAAAAATTTTTTGTTCAAAATCAGATTACGTCACTGTATTTTACGCAAAAAGTTCTACACGAAACAGTTTTCACCTTCTCGATACCTTTCACTATAACAGAAATACAGAGGGTGTCCCAAATTGCAACATTTTCAAAAAGACACTGTAGCTCAGAAACTAAGAGGGCTATAATTTTTTTTCGCAAAAAAACGCATTCTGCTATATCCACTGATAACGGAGATACCGTATGCTCTTAACCAAAATGGAACACTCTGTACACAAATAATATTTACAAATTAATCGAGAAAGTTTACAGTTGAGGGTTAGAACCTTTGGTGTTACACAGCAAAATAAAAACACTAAATCACCACAATACACCAAAACACTTTTACTTTTACACTGGACGCGCGTTTCGCTAACAATGTTAGCATCATCAGCAGATGATTATAAACTAAAGTACAATCTACAAGTTGAGCGTTTATATACTCGCTCAGTGGGCACCGAGTGGGCGTGGCAAAATCTAGCCAAACCGAGTCAGAGCCAACTGAGCGTAACAGTTAAATTTCCGCCACTAGAGTAGTAGGAACAAAGAACTTGAAGGAATTGGACCGTTGACTCTGTTCATACTATCTTTACATTTATTAATTCTGATGCTTTCATATGCATCTAATTGCTTGTAATTTGAGACTTGTTTAATTAATTTTAAATTATTAAGATCTATACAATGTTCTTTATCAACAATATGTTCGGCAACGCAAGATTTATCCGGTCTACCATATCTTATCTGAGCTAAATGTTCTTTAAATGTAGTTAATATTGATCTTCTAGGTTGCCCAACATATTTCTGATTACAATCTTTTCCAGTGGAGGTGTTTTATCTTTTGGATTACCTAATAATTGTTGTAATTTATTATTAGCACTATACACAAGTTTATAATTGACATTCTTAAAAATTCCTTTTAGACCACGGGATAACTCTCTATCAAACGGTATTGAAAAATATTTAGACGTATCTTTCTCCACTTGAAAAGTCGAATTTTCAGAAATCATTAACCTATACTTACGTTTTCTAATTAATTTATCAACTAGTGAAGGAGAATATCCATTACACTCATCTACATTCCTAATGTAATCTCTTTCTATTTCATATCTTTCGTTGGAAAGTGGGAAAAGTGGTCGAGAAAGTGCTAGAAAACAAACCAAAAAAAATGTCGTCGTGGAAGCTCAACTAAGCGAATGTTCTAAGATTAGTATTTCCCATCTAACATTGTTGGGACTTTAAATTAAAACAGGCGTCGTCATAATATCCCATTACAGAGCTCGTCAGGACGATAATTTTCACAAACCTACTAATAAATACGTGTAGGTTTCTTCTTTTTGTCGTTGTTGTGTAATTCTGGCCGAAGACGCGAAGATTTATACGAAAACGAGCGACATTTTGCGGAAGTCGCGCAACTTCTAGAACTATGTAGCATTAAATATTATTATTTTCGGCTTTAAATGTGCTTTCTGTGTCTGTTTCAGGACGATAGGCGACTACATACATATATATTTTCACTCTTTGCTAGAAATAACTGGGTTTAATTTTATTTAATTAAAGTAACTTATTGTCGTACGAAGAAGTTTATTATAGGTTCGTTCCAACATAACAGAGAACCGTTTTTGGTACGGTTACGCTTATGCGCAGTACAGAAAATGGATAGATTTGATTTTTAAAACTTAGAAAAAATTCACCTAAATTTTCAAGTTTTTATCATTTTCTCTATAACCGTATGGAAATTTCGAAATGTATAAACGGGATTTTAGACCCAGCAAATTTTTTTATGAAGAATGCATTTTTCTCAAAAAATCAATAATAAAAAAGTTTTCTCTCTCCGTCTAGTAAAGACAATCCGGGGACATATTGTATATTAATAATTAAAAATTAGGTTTTGAATTTGATTTTAAAATCAGTTCAAAAATCGTACCAATCCCCATTTAATTTTGGTATAGTAACAGTGTTAAACTGTTTTTTTTTTTGTTATTTTGTTATAAATATCGTTATACTTATAGGGTTTCTTTTTTTTGCAGGCTAAGCTGTTAGAATCATCACATGCTTGGCTCGGAGCCTCGACATCATCAATAGCCGGTAAGTGTCATACAAAATAATCATTATTACTATTTTGATCCCTTATTTTATCAAAACAAACACACCATACACTTTACACAACACACATCAAATAAAAAACACAACAATAACTATATATGTATTTATTTTTTTTAAATTTTATGATACATATTTATTTGTGACACACTCTATATACTATATACAGTATCACTGTATTCCTGTATACAGGGTGTTAAAAAATAGTGTACCAAACTTTAGTGGGTAATTTTATAGATAAAAATAAAGCAAAAAGTGCCTTCCCCAGGAAGTTACTGCCCTTCAAAGAGTATAGATAAAATTAATGTATTTCTTTTTATTTTTAAGAACATTGGTAAATCATTTTCCTTGAAATTTGGTATTTTTACACACATTTGAATGCCAAATCGAATGGCAATATTAGAAAAATAAAATTAATGTATTTCTTTTTATTTTTAAGAACATTGGTAAATAATTTTTCTTGAAATTTGGTATTTTTACACACATTTTAATGCCAAATCGAATGGCAATATTGGAAAAATCCATAACTGTTTTGAAAGGGTACTTTTCATTGATTTGGGTAGAGGGTAGTTTCTCGGAAAACTTTTTATCTTAATATATACAGTAATTTCAACATATGACATAAAAAGTTTGGACATTTTTATATTTTAAAATGGATACTCTTGGTTTAGTTCCGTAATAAGCTTTAAAAAATTTCAAGATATGTTCCATGTGAGGGCTATAAGGGTAAAATATTGCAAGGGCTGTAACTTCTTCAGGAAGCATTTTAGAAACTGTTTGTTTTATTTTTATTTGTATAGTATCACCCACTCAAGTTTGGTATACTATTTTTTACGCCCTGTATATAGTGTAACTCTTAAATTATTTTAGTAAAGCTATTAATTAAACTTAATTATATTACACGGATCAGAGAAAAAAACATCGTCAAAGTAGGCAAGGTCAATCTCACAAGGTTTGACCTCACCAAAATTACCATCGATTGTCATTCCCCAGCCGTCTTTGACGCCGTTTTTTTTTCGATCGTATGATATTATATTTAATATGCTTTTATTAAAGTAATTTCTGAAAGATATAATATTATAAAAATACATAATAAATCTTTTTATATACAATATAGCCTCATAGACAGATATATATTCTTGTTTAATAAATAATATGATAACGTAATTTATAACTCCGCGGAAATTAATAATAAAAACAATATTTCTTTTTTTTCTCGAAATTATAAGTAACGAAAATAATCGTAAATACGTCGTCCGCAAGATATGAAAGCCTATTTTTCACAATAATTATTACTATAAATATTTACGATAGATATATAAAAACAATATAAATAATGTATAAAATAATTTAAGGAGGGTAAAAATAGACTTGGAAATAATTAATTTTGCGCAATAAAAATAAATGTAAATAACATAAAATATATTGCGCGGTGTAATTTATATATTATTTATGGATATGTTAAAATAATAAAACATATTTCGGGATACACATATCTTTTGTTTTTTCATAATATTGAGATTGTTATATATAACTTATTCTATAATGTGTGGAAATATATAAGGCGTGAAACATCTGATTTGTTGAGTGTTGGTTGATTTCGTATTTTTTATTATCGAGAAAATACAATTTGTAGTCTGTAGCGGAGAAGAATACAATTTTTTAATCTGATTGAATGTGGTTCATACATCAGTGCATAGAACATTTTCACCTGTGGGGATAAAAAAATACCAATTTCATAAAAAGAAAAACCAAACAAACCGAATAATCGCAGAGAGAATATGCAACAAACCCTACCAAACGATATAATTCACCCACCCCCATTTCTTTCTCCAGCTTCTCCAATCTCTCCCCCCCCCCCCCCCCCCCCATTCCGAATAATCGATAACTTGGCATAAATTATCCATGAACGGGCGTGTTGTGCTCCCCGTGGGGGGCCTGGGAGGCACCCGGGGGGGGACGGGGGCGAGCGAAACGAAACAATTTCGCATTAATAGCAACTGTTTCATTAATATATTAGTAACTGCTGTAAATAAATTTAATTAAATGCATAATTCAGAGCGGGGGGACGGGGGGCAGGTACGGGTCTATAAAGGGAGGGAGCCGTTGCAGCCCCCGGGCTGAAATATTGAGATATGATGGGCCCTCTCTCTCTCTGCCGCTCGCGCGTTTTAATCTTTAATCGGCTCCATTATTGGACGGCCCTACACGGACTTTTGCTTATTTATTAAAGGGCTGCGAGACCTGCCATACAGTTTAATTGATATATATTTGGTCATTTTCGAATATTTCGACGGTTGTGCTGAGTCTCGATTTCGGAGTTTATTTATGATAGAGAGATGAGGAAGGTATATATAATCCCATCAAAAACATAGAATATAAAAAAAATGCCTCGCAACACAATTCTTCCACTATAAAAAGTTGTGAGATCCCATGTAAAACCAAGTCCAGTTTATTTTATTTAGTTTCTTTTCAAGCACATATTCAACAATTTTATTACAAATTGTTAGTATCAATATTAGTCATTTTTATTTCTGTAATAATTATAATGACTTGGCAATTGTTTAGATTTACTTAGTGATCGAAATGGTAGATTATTCTCTTATAATTATGGTGCTGTGCAATTGCCAAGTCATTATAATTATTACAGAAATAAAGATAACTAATATTGATACTAACAATTTGAATATCTGCTTAAAGAGAAACTAAATAAAATAAACTGACTTGGTTTTACATGAGATCTCACAACGTATAGGGGAAGAATTGTGTTGCGAGACTTGGGCATTTTTTACATTCTATGTTTTTGATGGGATCTCATTTTTTTTGTAGGTTATCCTCAAAATTATTATCCTATTATTTTCTAGGGTCAACTAGGGTCAACGTAGGTTTTTCAATATAATATTTAAGAAGTTTGATCAGCAATAATTCAACTTTGAATTATTGTATAAAAGTATAAAGTCAGATAATATCAAATGGATTAATTCTAGTTTTCTAACTTGTGTTTCCGACTTTCGTTATAACCTAAATTTCAACTTTAAAAATGTTTAATTCATGATTTTACCAATGCTTATTCAAAATTATGTTTTTGTCAATTTTACACATATTTTATTTTTTATCTAGAAAACTATAAGAGATACAGTATTGGTCAAAAGTAAATGGAACCAATAACAATAATTGCGAAGGAAATCAGATTTGAGGTGTTAAATATCAAAATTATTTTATGTACCTTTGTATGTTAAAAGGTTAATACATTCTCACCAAAATACTACAAACAAATATAAATTTTTCTGTTAGTCTTATCAGTTATAGATAGATAAGAATTGGCAAATATTGCTTTTTTGTCTTGGACAAAAGTAGATGAACCAAATATTTTTAAAAATCGTTAGTTTCATTTGTTCTGCTTTTATGAACAATTGCGATTTAAAAACATTTGAGCTCTTGTGATATATCAGGCCACGTGGAATTAACTTGTCTGCAGATCTTAAGGTGCGAGTAGTGAATGCTTTTAAGGATGGTTTGAAGCAATCGGAAATCGCTAAGCAATTACGCCTTGGAAAATCAGCGGTACATTATATTTTAAAGAGATATAATGAGAGAGGAGATGTCTCTATAAAAAGAAAACCAGGACGACCTAAAAAAAGTTGGTCCCAATGTGATAAAAGCCATAAAACGAATTTCTTCACAAGATCCATTTTTGCCGTCAACGAAGATAAAAGCAAAACTTGAAGAAATGGGCTATCCACCAGTGAGTACAAGGACGATCCGGACTTAAATTAGTTGATCAGAAGTTGTTTTCCCGAAGACCCGCCAAGAAACTACTGCTATCAAAAAAAAAATTGAAGGCCCGATTAGCATTTGCCAAGGAACATCAAAACTGGACTGTGGCACAATGGAAAAAAGTTTGTTTTAGTGACGAATCAAAGTTTAATTTGGTGTCATCAGATGGAATTCAACATGTAAGAAGACCTCCCCAACACACGCTTGCTACCAAAGTACACGCGACCCACTGTAAAACAGGGTGGGGGCTCAATCATGGTATGGGGCTGTTTTTCTGGGTATGGGATGGGGCCTCTCCATAAAATTGAGGGCATAATGGATCGGTTTGGCTACAGAGACATTTTACAAAACCTTTTAGTGCCTTATTTGGAGGAAAAAATGCCAGTTGTACACTACTTCCAACATGATAACGACCCGAAACATGCCTCACAATTGGTTAAAAGGTTTTTGGAAGATGAAATGGTGACTGTTCTCAAATGGCCATCGCAATCCCCAGACCTGAATCCAATAGAAAATTTATGGGAAATGTTGGATCAACACATTAGGACCAAATTCTACAAAAATAAGCAAGAATTATTTGCAGCTTTGGAAGAGTCTTGGAAAAATATCGATTTTTCAATAATTGAAAATCTTCTGGGATCTATGCCTAAGCGATGTCTGAAAGTAATTAAGAGAATAAGGGTTATTACACTAAGTACTAGTAAATTATAAGTTAATTTTTCAGTTTTTGTTAACATAAGATTTTTTTTATTAAATATATATTTTGTTCATCTACTTTTGTCCAATAGTTTTTTCAATTTAAATTTTTTGCTACCTTATTAAAGCACATTTTAAAAAAACAATACTATTTATTTTTATAGCACTGACACTAGACTTCAAGTAAATATAGCTCAAATTTTAATTTTAAACATATTAGGAAAAACCCATTATTTTAACAAAGCTCATCCACTTATCGCCAATACTGTAGGTATAGGTTAGTATAATAGAAAAATTATAAGATATGAAAGTAGTTTCCAAAAATGTAATAATATACTGGGTGTTTCATTTAAAATAACAAAGATGCTAACCATTTTCAAATGATCCGGCAACACTGTAACGCTGATAATATTTTAGATAGATAGAGCAGGTGTCTGTATACAAAAATCCAAATTTTCAAAACAATTCTATCATCGGTCCTCCTATAACCATCACCGGAAAGTCAGTTACTGGTAACTGACTTTCTAACTTTTAATCTATGAGGATATTTAGAGACTTTTCATTTTTTTTTCATTTTATAAGCTTAAAGCTAAACAAAAATTTAAAATTTGAAGTTTGTGACACATCCAGAAGTACCTTAGAATTTTGATGATCTGTCAGTGAATCAATGTTCAAATCTTTGAATAAGAAGGAAGGAGCATAATGCTATACATGTATTCATGCATGGTGGGCGGAAAAAGCACTCTAGGGTGGGGATCCTTGACAGTTCTATTTGACGATTCATTTGACACATTTGAATTTGATTTGAAATTTTGTGGATTTGTCACTCTTTACGGAGCGTATTTTATGTTATTTATTATTTATTTTACTACTGATAGTTGTATAAAGGTAGTAAATCTAAATGGAAATTGTGGCAGAACTTAAATTAACATTGACACTATAGCGATTTATCGAAAAAGACTCTAAAATAGTTGGTTGTGTAGCGTGCGGTAGATCTCGGCAAAAATGTGTGAAATAATGGACCATCTTTTCGCTAGTAAGTGACTATATAATATACATACGTGTAGTAAACCGATCATTTATGAAATTCACTTAAAATTAACTAATTATATATTTTTTCTTGCATTTTTCCTTTTATTTACTTCTTGTCAAAGATTAGATGTCAAAGAATTTAGATACGTCAATTTGACTTACCTGCTTCAGTAGCGTATCGGATGTTTATGGTTATAAATAATTATTATAACTTAACTATTTTTATAAGAATTTTAATAACTACCAACATTTATTCACAATGTAAAATAAAAAAAAATATTGAGTCTACCCCACGTCTACCCTACATCTTAGTTTTACATTTTTTAAATAAAATTAGAACGGCACTGATAAACCGGAATTTAAGTCGGCCATATTTGAGGCCCATCGCGGTGGACCTAAGATTTTTGATATGCTCCTTCCTTAGTCTTCTTATTCAAAGGTTCAAATTAAAGAAATTTGACAAGACTAAAAATTGACATTTTTTTGATACCAAAAAAAGAGATTAATTTTAGAATTAAGAAACAGAATTTTATGAAATTTTAAACAAGTGACTTAACCTATTCTCCAGATATACATTTTATTTTATTACCATTATATTTATAATATTTTATTGCTTTTATAATATTTACAAAACGTTTTCTTCGTCGCTTTTGTACCTGTGCCGACGTGCCACACACACAAACAGAAATTCCCCGGTATTTGTATAATTATTAAATTGTTTAAACAAATACATATATATTCTTGTTTAAACAAATATCGGGTACGAGAAAGCGGGACAATAAAATAAGGCGTCGCCTTTGCGGGCCCGTAAAGATTTATCGCCACAGATTTACTCTATTTGTTCACGAGTATACATGCATGCGATTTATGTGTCTGTATATGTATATTTATTCTTAATCTCATTATTTATTTGGTTGCGTAAAGATTAAAACAGAAAGAGAGAGAAAAAAGTATTTTGCGTCAAACGAAGGAGGCCCTATTTCGTTTTGAGTAGTTCGATATGAATTTATCATTTATTATATTATTTTTTATAGAAACAGAAAGACGCTCATGAGTTTTTGCCAAAAAAGAAATTGTTGAAAATTTTATTTAAAAAAAAAGCACAAATTTTTATTTTTGGAAATCTTTTATATTTTCAGTTTAAAGAACATAATATCTCGATAATATGGCAACATATAGGTAGTAAATTAGAAAGAATTGTTAAAAAAGTATATTTCTAATAAAAATAGATAAGCTATATTAAGGAATACTAAATATTAATATTCCATGCTTAAAAAATGATGTATAAAAAATCTAGGAAAAATCTTCTGGCTCATCTGCGTTCTGTTAATAATTTAACGTGTTTTTTTTTTCACTATATCATTCCGCTTGCGTGGTATCCCCCACCAGGCTTCTCCATTCATTGTATCCGATAAAAAACTGGTCTTAAATAATTCAGTGTCTTTAAGCGACTCGTTCTTTGGCAAATGAGAATATAAATAAATTATTTCGATGCGATGTATACGCTTAAAATTGTTGGAAAAAGAAACAGTAACTGTGTAATATACAGGGTGTCCCAGAAATAAGTGCAAGTATTTTAAGTTGTGGTAGATCTCGATAAAAGAAACATATTTTCTCCTTATCGTTTTTCAAATAAGTCCAAAATAACGGAGCTATTTTACTTTGAAAATTTCCAAAAAATGATTTTTTGCTAAAATTTTGAGAACCACTGGATCTTTTCTGGATTTTCCTTCTTGTAAATTTAATCTAATACATATGTTACCATATTATCAAGAAATTATGTTTTTTAAGTAAAAACTAAAAAAAATTCTAAAAAATGTTGAATTTTCAAAAAAAAAATTTCGCGAAAAAAACTCATAGGCGTGTTTCTGGGGTTGAACTATGCTACCAGTTAAAATACGTACTTATTTCTGGGACATCCTGTATAGAGAGAAGAAGTATGCAAATATGGAATACCATTTACTTTTAAAAGGTATTTAAAAATTACTGTCTTTTGCGATTAGGCGTATTCGTTTCCGAGAAATTCCTGTATTCCCCCGTATTACGGATACAATTCCCTTTTTTTAGTGTAAAAGATTGGATTAGTATCTATGGCCCTCAATCGTTATACAAACTATACAAGCATACCGTGTGTATACAAACAGACCTTCAAATATACAGAGAAAATCAATCGAAACCAGTTCTGAAGACGGGAGAGAAAAAGAGACATCGAAACAACGGGTCCGTTGTTGTTATTCCTTTCCATCTCTTATTCGTATTCTTTATTTATTTCTTTTCCTTTTATTATTTTTATTTCATTTCGCATCTCAGGCGGACTTCGCGGTTGGTATAAAGAAAACGAACGAACTGCCAACATTATATTTATAATAATTACTAATCTGGCCATGCTCCGCAGTAGGTCTTTCTTCGCAAAGCTATTATGCATCAGCGCGGTCAAAATTAAAGAAAAAATAACAAGAAAAACGGTATATGTAGGTTCATGGGCGTTTATATTTTCATCCACAATCATACTGTTACGGATTCCGTGGATTTTTGGTTCAAAATACACGATAAAACACTTAACAAATTTATTTTCCAACTATGGTGTGACACGTTAGAAAAAGTCACATATAATGCTCTTCTTCTTCTTTAACTTTTTTGAGATCAAGTCGATCTGTTAGTTTTAAAATTGTCTCTGTTGGACTTCTTGGTAGAGGGACTGCCAACTATCTTTCCATCTTTTTGGTGGTCTTCCCGGCTGTCTCTTACCCATGGGTTTCCCTTCAAGAACTATGCTTGGTAGCCTGTTTTCTTCCATGCGTTTTACGTGCGCGAACCATTGTCTTTTTCTTTGCCTACCCCATCTCACTACGTCCTGTATTCCACATTGTTATCTGATGTTTGTGTTTCTAATTCTGTCTCTTCTCGTCTTCCCCATTATGGTTCTTATGTTCTTCATTTCAGAGACTCTTAACATGCTTCTGGTCTTGTTTGTTTCCTCTCCGATTTCTATGCCATATGTCATTATTGGCCTGATCCAGGCCTTATAAATTTTAATTTTGTTGTTTGTTCCCATGGGTGAAGAAGTTTGCCCACACTGTTTGCCTCAGACATCCTGATATTGCCGCTGCTGTCAGGGCCGGACTTAACGAAGTTGCCGCCCCAGGCCAAAAAAAAATGCCGCCCCTTAACTTTTTTTTTTAATTAAAAAAATTACCGATATAAAAAACATTTATTTGAATACTGGACCACCAACAGAATAGACCGATAGAACAGATCAACACAGAACATAAAATAAATATTAAAATATTCATATAAAATGACAACAAACGAACGACAAAACTATAAGGTTTGCTTATATGCCTATAAAGGTTTCCTACGTACTTTTTGTTCGCAAAATTATCAATTACTTCATCGTAATTGATAGTTTTTAAAAGGTCGGACTCAATATGTAAAACTGCCAAATGATTTACACGTTCTGTTTCTATAGTGGACCGTAAATAAGTTTTAATACGTTTCAATGCAGAAAACGAGAGTTCAGCAGAACAGTTAGTAATAAAAGTACATGTGAAGATTCTTAATGCTATGAAAGTATTTGGAAACAGGTCTTGAGCGTTTTTTTCATAAATTACTTTAAGAAGCTCTCTAGCCGATGGTTTTGCTGACTTAATGCATTTTATAAATTCACGAAAATGTATTAATTCATTAGGTATTGACTCATCTAAATCATTTGGATAACAGGTTATTAAATGTCTGGACTTATCGGTAATGTCGTCAATACTTAAAGTAGATAAATCACTAAAGAAACCAAATTTGGTTGAAAAGTCATTGTAGGCACTTTTCCTATAGGAAATTTCAAGGATTAATTTATCAATAATAGCATTAAATACATTTATCATTTATCCTAAAATCGTCCCTAGTTTAAATAGAGTTTCATTATCACTGGTCTCATCAAATTGTCGTTTCCGTTTCACTTTTCTCTTTTTATCTGCGGCATATTCTTTCTCACCGAACATTTCTATGGCCTTTCTTTCATATTCCTCAAATGATTTAGTATTATCTAGATTTCTAATTTCAGAAAAATATTTTTCCAATGAGCTATATAAATCTGCAGCAAGTTGTAGATCAATATCCACCATTTGAAGCTTTTTATTGACCGCATCTAATCTATTTAAAACGTCTGTCCAAAATACCGCCATAAAACCCATTTCTAGGCTTTTGAATTGTTTAAGGAAACTAGAAGCATCTAATCGGGTTTTAGGCTTTTCGGTATCGTCTTCAGAAATTGACTCCAACGTGGATTTTATTTCATCGGAAGACAAAGATAGTAATTGGCAAGCTTCATTTCGTACAGACCAACGTGTTTTTGATAAATTTTTTAATGTTTTTGAATTTATTTTTTTTATATTCGAGGTATTTATGTATTTACTAACTGGATGCATGGCACAATGCAGTAAAAAATAACCCAAGCGAATTATATATTTAAACAATAATAATAGTTAAGTAAATAAATATGTAATCGGCTAAGGCTATATTCGAAATATGTTATGAACAAATAAAAGTTAAAAAAAAGATAAATATTTTGGTATGCTCAAAATTTCCCGCCGCTAAAAATCTGCCGCCCCAGGCCCGGGCCTAGTTGACCTAGGCCTAAGTCCGGCACTGTGCTCTGTTTATCTGGTTTCTCAGATCTTTCTCTGGATGATGGTAGTACGACATATCTATTCCTAGGTATCCGAACTGTGATACTTGCTAAATAATTTTGTTTTCTACTACCAGTTTGCATCTTACCGGCTCTTTAGAGAAATTTAAGCATTCAGTTTTTTCTGTAGAAATAATCATATTTAATTATTGGCTTACTTGATAGAATTTATGAAGCTGTCTCTGCATATCCTCCCCTGTCTCCGCGATAATGGCATCATCAGCGTAACACACCGTGCTAACTCTGTTGTGTCCCATTCGATAACCGATATTCATCGAGGTCACCTTTTCTATGATTTAAAATTGCAAAGTAGCCAGCTAATTTAAAATTCAGGATAAGCGTCTTCGTGACCAAAGATATATGAAGCTTTTCATCCAAATAATAGCCTCTTTCTAGGCTAAGTCCCGTCCTGTTTCGCGACTGTTGTTAGAGAGTTGAGAGTTATAGCGGAGAACGCCATTTTTCCGAGTTAAAAATGGCGCCGACGACTAAAATATATCTGCACGCAAAACTTTGTCGAGTTTTGACAATGTATCTGTATCACTTCCAGTGATATATCGCTTCGTAGGGCGTAAATAATGCTCTGTGGCACAGCTATTTCCTTACTTTTATTCGAAAAGTTTGGTGTAAACTTAAAATTACCATTATGTTCGTATCTTTTTCCAGAAATATTCGAAATTTTTGAATGATTCCAGTTATTTTTAAATATATAACTCGTAATTTCCAAACTTTTTTCATTTAAAAAAAATTAGCTCGTAAATTTTTTTCGGAAATTCGGGTTTTTTGAAATTTTTTTAATTTTCAAAACGTCATTTTGCGAAACATTGCCTTAGTTTGACCTCTTTCATGTATTACTTATGGTTTGTAACGTATTACATTCATTTAACAATAAAAACTTGAGATTTCTTCACTAATATGTACGATAATTAGTGTATATACATACTCGTAATCCAATGTTACTGAAAATGTAAATATTATTTGTATTGCCATTATTTTACGTTCCATAAAAAAACTTAAAATAAATCTTAAAACCCTAATACCCGACACTGGTGCGGTCGGTCCTTGTAAATATCTTTATTTCCTATTGCTATACGAGCAACCCCTATTGTTCTCGGAAGTATACCGGATGTGTCCCTCTACAAACGTGTTAAAGCTATCTGAATTTCATTGGAACATATACCCGTAAAATAAAATTGGTCCCATCTTTTGGCATGTCATACTGTACAGGGTGTCCCACAAAGAATAGTTCTCGGCTGTATCCCGGAAACTATTAGCCGTAGGGCCTACGGAAAAAAATATTTGTAACTAAAGCGGCTATGATAAATTGCTGGAAATTATTTTCAAGTTTGTAGAACGGCCGCTAGAGGGCGCAACTGTTATAAAAAATATAAAAAGCAGTTTTTACACAATTTTGCCTAGTTAACGGGATGTTAGATGCTAGTAAAGAGTAATAAACCTTATTTTTATAACCCGGTTACAGTAGCCCTCTTGATTATGACCATTCTAATAAAAAATAAGATAGAAACGATTAGTTTATTCTAAAATTGACAATTAAAGCCTCCTATGCCCAGGTATATGTGTTTAGCATTTTTTTGCTGTAACGATTTTGCAATTAGAATGCATATATTTGTCCTTAGCGTGTAAAAAATTCTAAATAAAATTAGCACACTTTAGGTTACTTACAAAGTATCCCACATTATTATTATTATAATACCGTATGATCGAAAAAAAACGGCGTCAGATGGCTATGAAATGAAGATCGTTGTCATTTAATATGTACATGTATATGGGAAATGTTATCGATCGTCATTTCCCAGCCAATTGGACGCCGTTTTTTTTTCGATCATACGGTATAATTATATAAAACACTATATATATATTACTAGCTTATTTAGATGTTTTTTTTTCTGTTTTTTACCTTTTATTTTCACTATCCTCCCAGAATACCCCACGCTGCTTAAACTAAAAACGCCCACGTGGACGCAAGACCAACTAAAGGAAGCCATAGAAGCCGTGGTCACGCAGAGAATGCGCTTTACGCAAGCTTCCGCCAAGTATGGCATACCCAAAGGCACCCTCTATGACAACATTCTCGGCAAATCCAAACGAATGGCAGTTCTGGAAGAAGCCGGACTCACACTAGCTGAAGAAGCGGCAGTTCTGGAGTTCTGCTGTGACGTATCCGTATCGCCGTATAATAGAAGAACGAAGAAATCTTTACGAGAAGTTTTGATTTTTGTTGAAAAATTGAGGAGGTTGAGGGATCCAGAGTTTGTTTTTACTGGATTGTCTGGGTTTAGATGGTGGTGGGCTTTTTGTAAGAAACATAGTATAGTTTCTTTGTACTATGATAGTAGTAATGGGAATAATGGATCTCTTTCATACAGTAACTCTTTTTAAGTAAATTTTTGTATTATAAAAGGCTGAGAGTACTCCAAGTAGTTTGTCCTGGTACCTTTGTTCCAATTAAATAGCTCAGAAACTTGATTTTTCCTTATTGCTACAACCATATATTTTTTGTTAATGATATCAGTTTCTAGTCTATTGGAATAGGTGTATTGGGACACCCGGTATAGTGGTACAAGAAATATTTTTACATAAAATTAGAGCAATTTCAGGTCAAATTTTAAAAATTTCAATATATTATTTGTAGTTCAAGATTCGAATATAAAATTTTATAACAAACGTATATCTTGGAATTGTTATAAATAATTTCTTTATGACCAACAACCACTTGAGACGGTTTTAATTAAAAAATAACTCTTATTTTCAAAAAAGTCTTAAACTGAGTTATGAAGCTCTTAGTTGTCTATATTGAATGTATGAAGATCGTAGATCACAGTATTGAATGTATCAAGCTCTTATTTCTCTCCGCTAAATGGCTTTATACTGAATTGTATGAAGATCTTCGATACGAAGCATAAGACGATACAGAATCTTTATACTGAATGTGTAAAGCTCTTAGATCTTTGTACTGAGTTTATGAAGCTCTTAGATCTTTGTGCTAAGTGTCGGAAGCTCTTAGACCTTTGTATTGAGTTTATGAAGCTCTTAGATCTTTGTACTGAGTACATTAAGCTCTTAAGACCTTTGTACTGATTTTATAAAGCTCTTAGATCCTTGTACTGATTTTATAAAGCTCTTAGATCTTTGTACTGAGTGCATAAAGCTCTTAGACCTCTGTACTGAGTGCAGGAAGCTCTTAGATCTTTGTACTGAGTACATGAAGCTCTGAGACCTTTGTACTGAGTTGATGAAGCTCTTAGATCTTTGTACTGAGTGCATAAAGCTCTTAGACCTCTGTACTGAGTGCAGGAAGCTCTTAGATCTTTGTACTGAGTACATGAAGTTCTGAGACCTTTGTACTGAGTTGATGAAGCTCTTAGATCTTTGTACTGAGTGCATGAAGCTCTTAGATCTAAGATTTTATTGAGTAAAGTTTTTATAAGTAAAATTGAACCCTTAAATCATATATGGTTCCGTTTAAGTAAAAATATTTCTTGATTTTTATATATTATAGCCAGTTTTTCATCAATTCTTTGACAAGAATTTGGAATGTTAACATAAAAAAATTTGATCTAGGAACGAAATCCTATTAGGAATGATAATTATATGAAAAGAGGCCAAACATTGATACTTTTTTAATTTTAATATTAAGAAAAATTATATTTATATTTAGCAATACATACGAAAATGTTAGAGCAATAGTTTTTTATATAGTATTATACCCTATAAATATAAATATTTTTTGTTATTGTATAATCGAACTCCACATAAATAAATGGTGATTCCACTGTTTTCTATGAAAAATAATTAATTTTTATTAATATCAACGAACGGATATTATTTTCTAAGCAATATATTTTACCATATACATCTAATTCGCCATTTAGATGGCTTTGAATGTTAATAGGACTTGTCCCGACATAAATGTAATACGTATATAATATATGAGACAAGATGTCGCGAATAAATACTTCAATTATTAATTAAACTAAGGCCGTGTATACGTTCTGGACGTAATACCCGCCATTATTGTATGCATGGATATCTCTGATAAACTCGGAAATCAGCATGGGGCTTATTACGGGCACAGTCAATCGTTATGTGGCCTATTCAGAGTCGAGATATTTTCAAAAATTATAGCAAGATTGTTAATTCTGTTATTGTTGCAAGGTTTTTACTCTATTCTACTTGTTTTCAGGCTTAGTAATTTTTGTTGACGTGTTTTTGAATATCGTTGTATCTAACCATTCCAGTTCAGTATAATTTAAAATTTTGATTTGATCTTAGGAGGCGTTCATAAATTACATGAGGAGGATGAGGATTTGAGGATTTTTTAGTACACACCTCAAAAAAATAGTTTAAGTAAAAAAAAATAGTCGATTTTTTTGACCCACCCTAATGTGTAATGTTTACACTTTTTTTACGTGATATTATATTAGGATATAGAGATTAGGGTTGACCACCTCCCCCCTTGATTTCCTCATGTAATCAATGGACGCTCTCTTACAAGTAAATTAGTGCCTTACAGAAGATATTTTGATATTGTATATTACTGTATTTCATTTAAATATATGACATTCATTCCAAAATCATTCCAACTATTTACACTTGTTATTTGAAACGTTATAATTGATATTATAAACTTTATCTAATGTTAAATAGCAATATTATATTTGTTATTAGACTCAGTTTGATTTGTGAGTTTTGTTCAAAAGCAAATATTGAATTAAAAAATGAGAAAAACAGAGGTGTGTGAACAGGACTTTAGAGTTTATTAATATCGCTATTATATTTGGCTTTGTTACGTGTTTGTTCACGAAACAAACATATATACAGGGTGTGACTTAAATAAGTGTATTTTAATTGGTAGTAGTTTAAAAAAATGGATTTTTTTTATTTTTCTTGACATTTTCCAGAAAATTTTACCAATATTACCAGTAATTGAAACACATGTATATTTTTTAATATACAAACATATTTTTACAATTATTTTGAACTAAACTGAAAGAATAAATCTTATATTATTCTCTTTTCACCATATTACGAAGTATTTCATTCTTTCATGACCATGTAGCCACACAGGGCATCGTGCTGATTGCTGGTTGATTCCGGCAGTTCTCAAAATGTACGCCTTATTTTTTTTTAAATTTTCAAACTTTAATAACTCTAGTTGATTTTAAATTTATTTTAAAAATATTAAATGGGAAATATATGTATTTTGTTCAAGTTCAGGCTCTTTAAAATACTTACACTTATCTGTAAAACACCCTGTATAAATACACAGGGTGGGTCTTAAATAAGTGCAAATATTTTCAGGGCTAGTAAATCTCGATAAAAGAAACATATTTTCTCTTTACCGTTTTTCAAATAAGTCCAAAATAACCGAGTTATTTTGCTTCGAAAATTTCCAAAAAAAAAACTATTTTTGCTTAAATTTTGAGAACCACTGTAAATTTAATCTACTCCCTATGTTGCCATTTTATCAAGAAATTATGTCTTTTAACTAAAAATAAAAAAAAAACAATTCCAACATTTTTTTTTCAAAATATTCCAATTTTTTTGCGAAAAAAACTCATAATTGTGTTTTTGGGGTCGAAATATACTACCCCTAAAAGTATTTGCACTTATTTAAGACTCACCCTGTAGAGTTAATGTTATTAAGTCCGGATAAAGTGAATATTTAATTTTTTTTGTAACATGCTCAATTTTTTATTTCCACTTTCCCTGGTATCATCTGGTGGAAAGAAAATTTCTAGACTTTTCTGACAACACTGTATATATTTTTTAGGTTATGTTTTTAGTTAATAACTAAATTAGTTTTTTCGTTTTTTTCCTCTGTGAATATAATAATTACATTCTTTTTGTTTAGTTTTCTACGAAGTTTTTGTTAAATGTGTATTATTGTAGTTATTATATTATTAGATTATTTTTTCATTGAAATTTGTTTAAAAAATGAGCGTTAAATGTGCTACGAAGAGTTATTTTTATTATTTCTCTCTGCCATTGTATTTTAGTTATTATTCAATAAACAGGCTATTAATTTTAATTAAGGCTTTTATTTAATTCGGTCCAATTACTTATTAAAAGAAACCGATGACTCACGCTTTGATTAAAACGAATAAAAAATAAATTTATTTAATGGAACTATTATTTATTATTATTAGTTTCTCTCTGGGTGCTTCTATATTATTCTTTTTGTTTGAAAGTGAACTTTAACCCATTAGTAGGGGAACTCAAGCAACTCTGCAAGCTAACATAAAACTTATGAATTAAGTCATAAATAAAGACTTAATATTTAAAAGTCCATTTCACTAGTCCAAAAAGTAGCAAAATAAGCGTTCGGCATTTAACGTTTTATGTAAAACTGGTAAGGTATTGTTACACAAATGAAGAAGGAAATTAAAGTTAAAGGATTATACTATATCCGTATTGTAGCACATTTTTAGACAACTTCTTTATTTTTAAGATTTTGCTTGTCAAACATCAACAAAATATTCCTTATGTTTGGACTAATTTTTCTCGAAAATAAAGACATAATTTAAAATTCCGTTACAATACGGAAATAGATTGAAGTTTTGTGATTACAGTGATATATAATTTATATGGTTTTGTAACAAATTGCTCGCTATTTTATGGCAAATGCTGAAGCTCTGCAAACCTTAATCAAGCCTTAATCAAAGCACGTGTGTTTGGAATTTTGGGTGTGACTTAACACGACAGGATGGGGCTAAACCTTAGGCAGATTTACAGCGTAGAACAGTACAGCGTAATAGACTCTTAAATCATTTTGATATTAGAAATGACTTTAAAATTTAAGTCTTACTGAAACTGACTTGTTGCAGCTCTGCTATTAATATCTGAAACGCTGAAGAACTTCTTTGTGACTTTTTATATTTTTGAAAACCTGTACACGCTCCCAGCACGAGTAAAAGAGCATACATTATAATATTATAACTTTTTTTCTTCTTTTTAGCATCTAATTCTCATACTACAATATGTCCCTATGACGATCTAGTAAATCCCTATTTAGCATCAGGAGCTCCCTTACTAGATGTTTTATTTTTATATAGTGGACACCATTCAAGTATTTGTAGTTCAAAGAAATTAACCGCATTCTTTTATTTTTCTCCGTTATTTTTAATTATCAAATGTTTTGTTTCTGTCCTTAATTGCTCTTAATTTATATTTATTGAGGGACAGAAAAAAAGAGTGTTTAAACAATTTTACTCACTTAAAATAAGAGATAATAATATAGATCTGTACAAAAGATAAAGTAACCATATACATCGATGAGTTTTGACCCCTCATATACAAGCAAAGTGTAAACAAAACCTTTGTTTATTTACAATTTAGATCGTATGATTACAAATATAGATCGAATGTTGTCTATATGATCCAATATACCAGAGCTACTGTACTCCACTGTCTAAAATACTATCTTTGAAAAGGCTCATCATGCTTTATTTTTGTGGAAAATTTCAGAAATGATGCACTTTTTACATTTTATCTCACAGATTTTTCAAAAAAATAATGAACTGTAAACAATGTAAACAAAGCAAAAACTTCTAGACCTTAACTGGTAAGACACAAAAGTGGTCTCAATAGAATTTTAAAAACTAAAAACCGTATTAGTAACTGTGCAAGCTGAGTTATTGATACAGAAACAAATAAATATTATACAGGGTGTCCCAGAAATAAGTGCAAGTATTTTAAGAGGTGGTAGATCTCGATAAAAGAAACATATTTTCTCTTTATCGTTTTTCAAGTAAGTCCAAAATAACGGAGTTATGTTTTACTTTGAAAATTTCAAAAAAAAAATTATTTTTTTGCTAAAATTTTGAGAACCACTGGATTTTTTCGGGATTTTCTTTCTTGTAAATTTAATGTACTACCTATGTTGCCATATTATCAAGAAATTAAGTTTTTTAACTAAAAACTAAAAAAAATTCCAAAATTTTTTTCAAAAAAATCGCGAAAAAAACCTCATAGGCGTGTTTCTGGGGGGTTGAACGAACTATACTGCCAGTTAAAATACTTGCACTTATTTCTGGGCCATCCTGTATATAAAAAAAATGGAAACAACAAATTATAGGTACAGTATCATCGAAAAAAAAAGGAGTCCAGTTGGCTTGGAAATGAACATCGATGACATTCCTCCCTTAATATAATTTTACATATAAAATTATTCTTATAATCATAAAAAAAAAGAATAAATTGACACTCCGTACATTACACATTACACACATATTCACTATAAATCTAATAAGTTTCTCCCTTTTTATTTTTTTTTAGGTTTTATATATTTTATATCCAACTCACGGTAATATATAAACTTATTTTTATTTATTTATTTAAACTGTATTTATAAATTGTAGTATCGCTGTTGAAACACATACTTTCCTACAGACAGACGGTATATTATTAAGTATAATTTATTATACGGTATATACAACAAATAATCTATAATTTCCTATGATCGATGTTTTTTTTCTGTTATTTTGTTTTAATTAAAAGTCAGACGTTTATTTGTAATAACACCTCCTGGCTAGTGTGTAACAATAAACGATTTTATTGTAAAAATAGAGATCTATAGAAATATGTGTAGCAACAGGGATTTATTTATTTAAGTTTTTCTTCTGTGTCCTTTACCGTGCTCCTTTGATGCAAAGAAACAATTTTAAATATAACTAATTTATTTGACAGCGGAATGTCTCAATAATACGTTGTACAGGATGTTTTCTAAGTAACCTATAATTTTTTTTTTAATTTTTCTCAATCTTAATATACAGCGTAACAGTTTTTAAATAAACAATTTTGTTTATGCCACAGTATACAATATACTGTATGATCGAAAAAAAGCGCTAAAATGGCTAGGGCATAACAATGAAAGAACATTTTGGCGAGGTCAATGTCCAGACGTCATTTGCTAAAAATTGACATCTAATTATAGAAAAACACACCGAAATCTATTAAATAATTTTTTTTTCTGAAATTTTAAACTACACCATTTATAATAATTTTTACTCAGTATAATATTAAAATACAACCTTTTTAAGGCCAGCTGGCAGTCGCCAGCGAAAAATAAAGAAGAGAAAGGGCCAAGACATCCAGGGCTTGACCCCGCCAAAATTATCATCGGTTGTCATTTCCCAGCCCGTCTTTGACGTCGTTTATTTTTCCATTATATGATATTTACGTTAGTTAGAAAAAATCCTGCATATACAGGGTGAGTCTTAGTCAAGTGTACATATTTTCAGGGCTGGTAGATCTCGACAAAAGAAACCTTTTTACCGTTTTTCAAATAAGTGCTAAATACATAGTTATTTTACTTTGAAAATTTTACAAAATATATATTTTTTCCTTAAATTTTGAGAACCACTGGATTTTTTCGTTCCCTAAATATAATTTACTATCTTTGTTGCCATATTATCAAGATATTTTGTTTTCTAAATGAAAAATAAAAAAAAAATAAAATATACAAAATTAAAAAAAAAATGCAAAAAATAGACGTGTTCCTGGCATCGAAATATATCACACCTAAATATACAGGGTGTCCCAGAAATAAGTACAAGTATTTTAAGTGGTGGTAGATCTCGATAAAAGAAACATATTTTCTCTTTATCGTTTTTCAAAGTCCAAAATAACGGAGTTATTTTACTTTGAAAATTTCCAAAAGAAATAATTTTTTGCTAAAGTTTTAAGAACCACTGGAACTTTTCTGGATTTTCTTTCTGATAATTTAATCTAATACCTATGTAGAATGTAGAATGCTTAGGAGGGAAGTTAGTCACCGCGACCTTAAAGATCTATTGTGTGTTCCCCTTTCTTGAGTTATAACGAGTTATAACTCATCACACAGTCTCAAGGCTTTAACAAAAGCCAGTATCTGACACGGCTCCACAGAGGCCAGCTCTCCATCCTTGACATCAGCCGTACCAAAGTTCATGGCAAGAATCTAATACCTATATTGCAATATTATAAAGAAATTATGTTTTTTAACTAAAAACTAAAAAAAAATTCCAAAAAAATTTTCAAAAAATTTGGAATTTTCAAAAAAAAGATTTTCTCGAAAAAAACCTCATAGCGTGTTTCTGGAGCTGAACTATACTTCCAGTTCAAATACTTGCACTTATTTCTGGGACACCCTGTATATACACTTACTTAAGACTCACCCTTATATATTTTTCTTTTGAATATTTTACAGAGCGAAAGAAAAGATAAATTGAATTTTTTTTAATCAAAAATTAATTTTTCTACTTTATGTTTTCTTATACTTGATTTAAATTATTTATTCTTTGTTCTTTTTTTCTGATACTTGACCACTTTACATATCAGTATCAATAAGAAAATTATTTTTTATTTTTATGTCACAGGAACGAAACCTGTGATCGATCACATCGTACGGTTTGTTATTATCTTTCAACCAATTTTGATCTCAGCTCGCTAAAATCACATTTTTATACAGGGTGAGTCTTAAATAAGTGCAAATATTTTCAGGGATGGTAGATCTCGATAAGAGAAAGAAATTATCTTTTTACCGTTTTTCAAATAAGTTCAAAATAACCAAGTCTGAAATACGTTTGAAAATTTCCAAAAAAAAATTTTTGCTTAAATTTTGAAAACCAAATTTAATCTACAGTTACCATGTTTTCAAGAAATGATGTTTTTTAACCGAAAACTAAAAAAAAATCAATTTTTTTTCAAAAAATTACAAATTTTCAATGTTTTGTTTGCGAAAAAAAATCATAATCGTGTTTCTGGGGTCTAAATATGCTACCCCTCAAAATATTTGCACTTATTTACAACTCCCCTGTATAATTAAGCTTCTATTTGGAAATCGCCCAAATCTAATATTGTTTTTTCTTTTTTTCGCTTCCTTCTAGCAGACAGCTACCAGTACCAACTGCAGTCCATGTGGCAAAAGTGCTGGAACACAAATCAGAGCCTGGTCCACAATTTGAGATTTCGCGAGAGAGGTCCGCTGAAATCGTGGCGACCTGAGACGATGGCCGAGGCGATTTTCTCCGTTCTTAAAGAAGGCCTATCACTGTCACAAGCAGCTAGAAAGTACGACATACCCTATCCAACCTTTGTGCTGTACGCCAACAGGGTGCACAACATGCTGGGACCTTCAGCCGATGGAGGCTCAGGTGAGACATACTTATAATTCAAATAATAATCTCCTAAAACAGTAGAAGTAAACATAATCTAAGTATCTTAAATTATCTATTTACTATGCTATTTTTAACGAAAAATAATTAAATCAAATTAAAGTGTAGAGATAACTAACAAGTTTTCTTTTTGACACCAACAGACTTGAGGCCAAAAGGTAGAGGTCGACCTCAAAGAATACTGTTAGGAATCTGGCCTGACGAGCACATAAGAGGCGTGATCAGAGCGGTGGTCTTCAGAGATTCGCATCAAATCAAAGAGGAGCAGCATTTATCTTACCCCAGAATACACGTAAGTGTCCAATTTATTCATCAAATCGACTAATTTCAAATTTTTTACGCCTATATTAAATCTGGACTCAAATGCAGCCTAAGTCATGACTTAAGATTAGTTTAGGTTCATCTTAAGTCAAGATATAAGATTTTTTGCTTAACTTAAGATGATCCTACGAAATTAAGAGCCTTTATACGTTTCGTTAAATGCCTAACGTTACGAATATAGAATTTCGATAAGAAGTGTTTTGTTTTTGTTATTTTAGGACAGCGTAACGATCCAAAATTACCAGAACAATTCGTGTACCAACGGCGCAGACCCCAACGTTTCCCCTGGGGCAGCTGCGGCAGCAGCAGTGGCTGCCGTAGCTCAAGGTCTTCGACAGCAAATGTGTAGCATGGTACGTACACAAATACCCATAAATATATATAAAAAATAGTAAATTAAAATAACAGTGAAAAGAAAATGAAATTAGTAATAACTAAATTAATAATAACAATTTTTTAGGTCGCGGCCGCTCACAACCAGAGCTCAGCGCACGATACCAACCCCGTGGCTAGTTTGGTCAACTCCCTGGCTCTAGCCGGCCATTGTGGCAACGTACCACTGCCCAGCAACGGCGCGCCGCCGATGAGCATGAGTCACATGGCGTCGATGCGCAGCATGAGCAGCCCCGCGGGCAGCATACAGGATCTGCGCATCAGTCCCGCCGAGTCCGCTATGGACAGTCCCATATCGTCGCCGCTCGGCCTCACCGTGTCCAGTTCGATGGAGCCGGCCATCAACATGCATATAGGTGGGTAAAAAGTCTTAAGCTTCATTCAGAACCTCGCAATTAGTTGAATAAATTAGTGGTTTCAATTACACTTTATACTTTTTAGTTTACGATCATTCACAATGTTTAAAAAACACAATTAAAATTAATAGAATATGCTAGCAACAGTGCAAAACTGCCAGAAATCTTCATATTGTCTTCTTTTCGATAAAAATCCTTCAGTCCTTTAATCGACGAAATATGACTGTAAAATCATACATATTGAAGGAAATCTTTCAATTTTGGCAACACTGCTGTATCCCCTTCCACGTCTCTTAGCAATATGCCTAGATTCTCGGTTTATTTCATACGTTTGGCAACGTTTTTACTGTTTTGTCTTTGTTCAGTACATTATAAACACATTGTACTCTTCTTACATACGGAAATCTCGACCCAAAACCAACCTTTGCCAACCCTTAGTATGCGAGTGGCTTTAACAGGTGTCTTTGGGTAAAAATATCTAAATGTCTGTGTTTCCCGTTGATAGGTAACAGCATGGACGTGGGCATCGGCGTGTCCGGCATGACGTACAAGCCGGCGCGATCCTTTGCCTCACCCCGACCGGAGAACCTCTTCCAGGAGGACATCGACGACCTGGTCAAGCCGATCCACTCCTCCCCGCCCAGCAGGCCCAAGGACACCATGGCCACCATCAAGATGGAGCCGATGACGGAGTGCCGGGGCGAATGAGCGTCGCCGATAGGCTAGAGAGGCCAGTAGAGGGCGCATAGAGACATTCCCCTCGTTGATACCGTAACCCCCCCTGCCTGTAGTCTATTCACCCTATTAATTCTGTCAGTTTCAAGCGGGAAATTTGAAATTGATTTGATTAAAATGCTGTATTTTTAGAGGCTATGGTGTTCTTTAATGATATGCTAATATTTATGGGATTCTTGTGTGTGACTCTTGGACCTATTCTAAGAAAAATATTTTTCTGTACAGGGTGTCCCACTAAGAATAGCTCTCGGCTGTATCTCAGAAAGTATTAATCGTAGGGCCTGCGGAAAAAAATATTTACAACTAAAGAGGCTATGAGAAATTGCTGGAAATTATTTTCAAGTTTGTAGAACTGACGCATATTACACCTACATATTTTTTTTAACTGTTTTGAGAAGTAATAACTTTTAAAATATACATTTTCGTCATTTTTTACGTAAAAACGATCTCTTGCAGTCCAAGAAAATAAGCCTTCAAATACGAAGTTTCGGTAAAAACTTGAATTTTTGATATAATTAGTTACTTTGAAAGATCTAAAAACGAATTGTGTTTTTTTTAAATTCACACCCGAAGAAGGGGTGAAATAAATAAATAAATTTGTTCTTTTCGAAATTTTGGAGATACGGTAAAAAAATGTTCAAATAAAAGTTGTAGATCGTTCAATTTTTCATAAAAATGGTCTCTATACTTTTCTTTTTTTTCAAATCAAAATTAAACGAGATAGGGTGGCTAGAAGCTAGGAGACAAGTTTTATTAAAATATTTATTTCAAAGTCCGTACCGTTTCTCTGATATTTGGAAAAAAAACACTTTATTTATATTTTTTCAAATTTTTATTATTATAAAAATATTTATCATTATAAATTTCAATCTAAATTGAAATTTATAATTTTTTAAACAAATTGAATAAAAATGTTAAATATACGAACTTTACAGCGACTTATATTTTTTTAAATTTCTGCTGTCATCCCCTAGCTTCTAGCCATCCTATGTCAGTTAACTTTGAACTGAGCAAATAAAGGATAGAGATCATTTCTATGTAAAATCTGACGCACCACAACTTTTATTTGAACTTTTTTTTCTGGTTCTTACCGTTTCTCCGAAATTTCGAAAAAATAATTTTATTTCTTTACTTATTAATTTAAAAAATCTTTCACAATTCGTTTTTAGATCTTTCAAAGTAACATTTACCAAAAATTCAAAGAAACATGTTGACTACATAGTTATTGCACTGAAATGATACATTTGGGAACTCTTTAGTTTTTTCTTTAAAATTGAATTCTTTAAAATTGAAAATTTCTTTAAGATCGTGAAATTTTCTAGGAAAATTTCATGATTTTTTAGTTCATTTTACTTCAGGGTCAAATCGCTAAAAATCTGATGCAGTGACTGTTAAATTAAGAGATACAACAATAAAATTTTCGTACATCAAAAAAGGCATTTTGATGCATGAAATTTCATAAAGATATTTATTATAACATCAGAGTTATTATGAAAAAGTTTTTTTTAGAAAATTTTACCACCCTGTATCTCAAAATTTAAGAAGCTTAGAATAGGCCCAAGAAACACACCTCTTTAAATATTAACATCTCATAAGAAACACCCTGTATATTCACAATAACGTTATTAAATATTTCGACTTCAAAAAAAACATAATAATAGGGTGAATTCTCCCAATTTTAACCCCCTTCCCCTAAATATAAATACAACCCCTAGCGCCCCAGCCACAACCCCCTCCAAAAAAACTATTTTTTTGTGTTTATTTTATTTTTTTTTCTATAACGTAGTAGGCCACTGTTTTTTTCAGTGCAATAATTTATTGAATAGTGTAATTCTAATTAAAAAAAAAAACTTTTTTTATACATACCTACAATTAAAATATCATAATAATAAATATGTTCATTTTAGATCGCGTTATTATAGTTATTATTATTATTAATATAACGAGGTCAGTGATTCGATGTGTTTTTTATTTGTTCATTTTAAATATTTTCAGTATTTATTTTTTTTTGTTTTAAATCTCGTTCATTTGCTGGTCTCATTCATTTTCGTACGTGTTATTTATTTTGTTTCTCTTTCTTTTCTCTCTTATATATTTTAATCGTTGTAAATTATTAATTAATTAATTAATTTGTTTTTAATTAATTATTAGGAAGCGTCAGAGACTTTTAGAACGTTATTTTTAATTATTTTCGTATTTTAGTATTTGTTTTGTAAGCTTGTATACTATAGAAAAATGAAACGCATATGATCACATTCTCAAATCCCAAAACTATTCTCCATATTTTTTTTTAATATCGACGAAAGTTTTACGGAAATTTTGAGCCACCCTGTACATAGTTAACAATAATCAAAATCTTATGTAGAGATCATTAAATTTAATGAAAAGTTAAATCGTATTAATCAAGGCTCTAGAATTTTTGTAAAACTTTCTGGAAAAAATGTATACAGTATGACTCAAGAAAATATATATTTATCATTAAATTCATGCTGATATATTCCATATAACGGGTATCTCAATATCTTTGTGCACGCAAAGCTACAGGAAGTTTGATTTTTTCAAGGTAATAAACATAATATGTATAAAAACTTGTGATTTATTGGTCATACTGTATATATGTTTATACAAGGCACTTTGAAAATAATGCTGTTTAGAATAAAACATTTACTTAAATTTACCATACGATCGAGATAAAAAAAACCGGCAAATGAATATCGCTTTCGTTTTATATGTAAAATTCCATGCCTACTTCACGCCGTTTTTTTCCAATGTTACTGTATTTTAACGATATTTCAAAGGATGATTTTTTCTTTTCAAGATATTTGACTATTTTTTTGAACTGCCTTGTATAAGAACAAACCACTGAAGTTAAAGATTATAGGCAATCCCATTTTATACAGGGTGTTTCATATTTTAGTAGGAAGTTTAAAAAATAAAAATAAAGTTCTGTATCAACGTAGTATCCAAAATGATTCATTTCAATGATACAGAGTGTTTATATTAGTACCTATTTAAACATTTTTGAAGGTATACCGGGTGTTTCTCCAAAGTGGCTCACCGCTATAACTTTTTTATTTTTTCAGATAAAAAAACGAGGATTTGGTATGTTAGTATATGACATAAATTAGGATTGACTTACGTATTCAATTGTTTTCGGTCACTTCCTGTTTAACCGGAAATTACTATAACTCTAGATTTTTAAATGATATCATCGGTATTTTTTTACTTTATTCGATAGAAAATGACATTCTGTATAGAATGACATCACATGTCAACTTTTGACATTTTCTTTAAAGGATCGTATTTTAAATTTCAATCTAGAGTACCATGGCTGTGTTAAAAACACTAATTTTTAATCAACGAGCCTTGGAAAATAGATTTGATCGTCTAATGTTTTTTTGTGTCTTGTTCTAGCCGGTTAAAATATGCTCAAATCGTATTTTTAATCATATCTCAATTTTTTCAAATGGAACGAGGATGACTCGAATATTTGGAATAACAAATAATTTGATACCACACACTTGGTATTTCAAATCAAATGGGCTCTTTCACAAAAAATAAAATACCCAATTCAAGGACAAAATCTGAAATAGAAGACTATTTTCAGTATATTTATCTAAAAAATCTGTTATAATATATATAATAAATGTTATAATTTCAAATAAACCATATGCGAAAATGTCAAAAGTTGACGTGTAATGTGTCATTCTATTCAGGGTGTCATTTTCTATCGAATAAAGTAAAAAAATACCGAGGTTGTCATTTACAATTCAAAAGTTGTAGTCATTTCCGGTGAAACAGGAAGTGACCGAATACAATTGAATACGTCAGTCAATCCTGATTTATGTCATATACTAGCGTACGAAATATCGTTTTTTTATCTGGAAAAATAAAAAAGTTTAGAGGTGAGCCACTTTTAAGAAATACCCGGTATAGCATCATCACTACCTAGGTGTATCCTATGGTTATGGGGTTCTAGCTACCATAAAACTGAAAAAAACTACTAAATAGTGACGCACCCTGTATATATTTTTGAATACTAACTGTCAGAAAAATAAAAAAACGTTTAATTTCAGTGGTCGTACTAAATTTTATTTATGTTTTTTCCTGTCCCTGGTTCATCCACAGTACCCTCGCCCATATCCTACCCGAGTATACCCGTTTTATGTATTGCCAAATGTACTATAATATGTTACGATGTAGCTAAAAAATACCCTCGATGAAAACATTGCAGAGGATAAAAATAAGCCCTAGTTAGATGTTGTGTATGTACAAAAGGGTGTGCTCCTAGTTAGTACTCTTGATATTAAATTTTGAAGACTTGTATGTACTATTAAAGGTGGCGGTCGTACCCGATCGCCGCCATTGTAATAATAAGAGTAATAGTTATTATTATTATCGTATTAGTTATCTATCGAGCTCATATAGACACAACAGATAAAAAAAATATGCCGGAATTTTTTCGGTTAATACGTGTTTTCTTTTTTTTTCCGTTTCTAGACTAACAAAAAAATGTATACAGTATGTCCCCGGATTGTCTTTTACAAGAGGAACATTTTTTTTATTATTTACATTTTGAGAAAAATGCATTATTCATAAAGATTTTTGCTTGCCCTAAAATGGTTTTCCAAATTTCTATACCGTTTTAGAGAAAATTAAAAAAAAACTGAAAATATGGTTGAATTTTTTCTATATTATAATTTCGTTATTATTCTTTGATAGATTGTTATTGATAAAATTTTGTTTAACGTCCTATTTATTGCTGTTGTTAAAATATCATACTTTCCGATAACCCTCAAAATTGAACTAAATAAATTTTATTAACAATTTTGTTTTAAAATGTTTAAAAAAATGAATTTTTTAACATTTTAAAACAGCAAAAAATATGGCGTTAATGAAAATTCTATCAATAACAACCTGTCAAAGAATAAAAACGAAATTACGTTACTATAGAAACGCGTTTTGATTTTTAGGGCTCAACCATTTTAGAACAAGCAAATTTTTTTATGAAGAATGCATTTTTCTCAAATTGTCAATAATAAAAAAGTGTTTCCTCTTGTAAAGACAATCCGGGGACATACTGTAGAGTAAAATAAGTAAACTATAGTTTTGACAGGTATTTCTGACAGCCAAGTGTCACTATAAATAAATTAGACCTAATTAAATTCCAAGGTACAATGGTACAATATTTTACAAGATATGCTATAAAAATTCTCCCATTCGTTGGAAACTTCTTGATACCCCTGTATAATCAAGCATGCATTGAATGACCACAAAAAAAACTGTCAATGTCCAAAGCCAGCTCGATCATAAGACTTTTTGATCGTCCGTTAAATATACAGACTCATTTAGTTCAAATGTACAATGCTTTAGTTTTATTTTTTTCCCACTTTTAATTGACTCTAACTTTTTTATTTTTGGAGATAGAACGGTGATTAAAAAAATAAATTGTATGGAATAATCTAAAATGTCAAAATTCCATGGGTATATGAGGTCTAAATTATAAGAAAATGTATTTTCTGAGAAAACTTGAAGAATTAGGTAAAAAATGGTGTAATACAATTTGATAGACAGTTAAATTGTGCTTCTGATTCTAGTAAAATATACAGGGTGTTCCATTTAAATTAAATAAGTTATTACCGTTAGCGTTTAAAGCTAGTAATTATTTAAAATAAATTTGTAGACACTCTGTATACAGGTAGTATTATTTTTATAATTGCAACAGAAGAATTTGGTTTGGTTATTGTTACTGCATTTTCACAAAATCATAAATATTTCAAAAACGGTAAAATTAAAGTGCGGTAAACCTTAATTAAATTTACCTTTATTTTAATCGTAGAAACTAAAAATGTAATAATAGACAGGGCGTTAATAAAAAAATACAACTTTGATATTTTTTTATTTATTTGGGGCACTCTGTACCTTTTGGAAATAATTTTAAATTGTAGCTTTGGTAGTCCTCCAACTATCCCATCAGTCACAAGGTGGCTTTAGGCTCTTTGAAATATCTGTCAAAAATTTCCGGATTTTCGATCAATAAATTAGACGTTTTTTTTTTCATTACTTTAAACAATTTAAATCTATTTGGCTGTAAATCGAAATTCTAACGGTATACTTGAAGAAAAATGTAAAACCTAGACCTATTATATATAGCTGTCACGATACCTTTTTTTTGTATAGTCATAAATATCGTCTAGCGCCGACTTATTATTACTATCATTTAGGAAAACTTGAAAAAAAACATACACGATGATAAAAAAAACTTGAAAAAAGCATATTTTTGTGATTTGTTTAGAAATAAAATAGTGTTATGAGAATAATGTACAAAATTTATATAAATCATTGTAAATGTAGTAAGAAAAAGATTATATTACGATTTAAATGAAATTTAAAAAAATATGCCTTCCTGCCTACTCCAGGGTTATGCCAGATGTTCGTTTTTGAGTTTCAAAAGAATAAAAAAAGAAACAAAAAATACTCGGGGCCTTTGAAATTTTCGACGTAATTCTTTTTGGCGAAGACTTTTTCGTATCTAGTCTCGGACACGGTTTAGGTTCGTTCTTGTATGAGTTTATAAAAAACTTTCCGTAAAAATCCGGAAAAATTTGTCAACGTGACAACGTCGCATTATTTTTTAGATTTTTACGGAAAGTATCGTTAACTTAGATTTTTCGTTTCTTTATCGTACTAGGCTTAAAATGTGTTCAAAAAACAAGTGTGTAGTAAGTGCCTTCCAAAAAAAGTGAAAATTGACCACTTTATGTCATATTTTATACTAAAAAAAAGTGAAATTTTTGGACATGTCGCGTCGTTCTATCTATGTTTTAGGGAGAAAATCCCGTTTGATTTCGCATGGTGTACCCCTGTAAGGCAAGTTCTTTTTCATATCTCCTTGTATAAAATATATATTGTACTTTTTTTTCGTTTTTATTTTGATAATATACTTAATAAGAAGCAAAAAAGAAAAAGTGATCGAATATAATAAGAATAATATTATTGTGCGATACCTATATTTGGCATTTTTAAGAAACTATTATTGATTGATTATATATATTATAATCATCTCCCCCTCGAAGAAAAGATGACTAAAAACCAGGTAAAGCTTTATTTTAACGTATACTATTTAAATCAAGAATAATATAATTATATAGTTCGATGTTAGTTGAAATATAAACATTATATAGCATTTACCTAAACTTAAAAAAAAGATACGAATAGCCTCTTATAGTATGCAATATTATCCGAGATTTGTGCTAACTCTAGACAGATGATACTCTATATGATACAAACAACTCCATAGATTTTTCTTTTTTATTTCGATATCACGTGAATACAGTACTGTTGGTATAGTTTTCTTTTGATTTTTGTCGAGAATTTCCTCGATAGACGTGCCGAAAATCGGGTCTAGAAATGTTGCGTAAACTAGATTTCCTTTTTCGGCACTTTTGGAAGTTCGGAGAGTATGATTTTCCTATGAAAAATCTTTTATCCTGCACATATTATTTTATTGTCTGTATGGTATAATATTTAAAATAAAGGTAAAAGAAATTAATGCTTGTGTTTCAATTTATACACCCTAGATCCCTATTTTATTACATCCAGAACCCTAGATCATATATACTTACATGGATAAGTAAATCACTATGGAAACTGTCGCAAACATATCAACGACTTACTATTTATCTTCTTACTTTGTTGCACACGCGATGCTTCTACTCTATCTATCCTTGTCGAGGACCTATCGTCCACGCGCCAAATTTGAACATTAATTTTAAAAATTTAATTTCTAAAATGCATATATTTGAACAACTAAAAATACATTTAGCCACGCCGCGCGCCGTACGAATAGCAATATTAGGAAATCTAACCAGAAAGTATGCATGTGGTTTAATATAAATAAAAGAACAACTGAATACTTTACTTGCCTATGAAAAGATAATTCGGAGACCTTTATACTAGAACTTCCACACACCAAACACTTTCTAGGCATTTTTACGAGTATTTAGAAAGTCCAACGAAAAAAATAGAAATATAATTACACAAACTTAAAATTAACTTCTCACTGAACACACTTGCATCCTTGGCTATACAAGGTGCCCCAGAAATAAGTGCAAGTATTTTGTAGTATAGTTCAACCCTAGAAACACTCCTGAGTTTTTTTTCGCGAAAATTTTTTTTTTTGAAAATTCGTAATTTTTAGAAAAAAATTTTGGAATTGTTTTTAGTTAAACATATTTCTTGATAATATAGCAACATAGGTAGTAGATTAAATTTACAAATAAGGCAATCCCGAAAAGATCCAGTGGTACTCAAAATTTGACCAAAAAATCATTTTTCTTTGGAAATTTTCAAAGTAAAATAAGTCCGTTATTTTGGACTTATTTGAAAAACGTGAAAATAAGAAAGAGAAAATATGTTTCTTTTATCGAGATCTACCACCCCTTAAAATAGTTGTACTTATTTCTGGGACACCCTGTATAAAAGCGATCGGTAAAAGAGTAATTAATGCAATTTTTAAAATAAAAAAAACGCAAAAAACAAGTGTAGTTACACAATGGAAATAAGATTATGACAATATAATGACAATGAAAAGTTGGTTTCCATAACAATGTACAGGGTGGGTCAAATTCGACGCTTTTAGATGGAAACACCCTTTTCTATAGGAGATAGACGAAAACTAATATCGGTGTCTGGAACTCAATTTTCATCAAAAACATGATGATGAAAACCGCACATCAATATCTGTTAGCGTTTCGGAGTTACGGGGTGTTTTTCATAAATGTTGATTTTTAACAAATCGTTGTAACTTTTTTGCTATGGAAAATTTTGTATTTCTCTGAAAACATTTCCAAAGCACCTTTTTACGTAGAATTTAATGGTTTTAGTATTTTTTTTTAACTTAATAATTTAAGAGTTATCAACAGAAAAATTGATTTTTTATTTGGGACATCCTCTAAATTTTTAATTAACTGAAAATAACTTAAAATTACCTTTTCAAAAATATAGCACACTTGATATTTTGTTATAATCTCCTTCGAAATACAGAATTTTTAAAAGTTCGCCACTTTTAACTAGTAGGTTTTGGACCCCTTATTGATGATAAGTCCTTAATGGAACTCGAAAACATATTTTCCCAGCAAGACGACGCACCGCCTTTGAACGCTGAAGTTATCAGCAAATTTTTGCAGCCAATTTCAAGAATAATTGGATAGCTAACCAAGATCCCAGCCGTTGGCCGCCGAGGCCGCCTGACTTAGTGCCCATGGATCTAATCCTTTGGATATATTTGCGGAAGAATAAAGGTTTCTTATTCTTCCGTATAATCTAGACAAGAATTAGAAATACTTAGCAGTTATGAAAGGGTATCTTTCACCCCCACTGGTTTAATGAATTCCGCGAGAAATGTTCAAAAACCGCCCAATCATCCAATGCCTTCCAGCTGGCACCATATTCCTCCTTAACGAATACCAGGGGCATTCTGGAGCGAAGAACGTCCACCACACCGGCGTCCACACTGAAAATTGGACGCTCAGTATCGAGGGAGAGCGTCAGGTCTATCCACCATTGTACCTGCCCTTGCCTCAATGCTCCGGTAAGTTTTTTAAGTCAGAATCTACCTGCATTTCTTATTCCACCCTGTATATACACTACCCCCGTCTGTCCATAACAGAAGACGGTCGATATGTCGAACACCTGTAGTAAAATCTCATGTCTTGGTTTGCTATTTATTTTTATTGTTATTAGATATAGTTTAAATGTGTTGATGTTGGTTAAATATATTTTAAATTGTTATAAAATTCTGCATCTCTCATAGCAAATGTTATTTTCGTTTTAACTGATGCTCACAGCTAGAATTTTTTTGTATTACAGCCGGTGCCGTTCAAAGCCTACTTATTTAAAGCGGGCGAATTTTTATTATACTCTATATCTCGAAGAGGAATCGAGCAAAATATCCAGTGTGTTATATTTTTGAAAAGGTAATTTTAAATTATTTTCAATAAATTAAAAATATACAGGGTGTCCCATATAAAAAATCAAATTTTCTGTTGATAATTCTTAAATTATTCATTTTAAAAAATTATACTTAAACCACTAAATTCTACGTATAAAGGTGCTTTGGAAATGTTTTCATAAAAATATAAAATTTTCCACAGCAAAAAAGTTACAGCGATTTGTTAAAAATGCATATTTTAGAAAAACACCCCGTAGCTCCGAAACGGTAACAGATATCGATATGCGGTTTCCACCATCATGTTTTCGACAAAAATTGAGCTCCAGACACCGATATTAGTTTTTGCCTATCTCCTATAGAAAAGGGTGTTTCCATTTAAAAGCGTCGAATTTGACCCACCCTGTATAATTTGTACTTTTTAAACCGTATAAAATTGTGATTATTTTGGAAATACGTGCAACTTTTAATGCGCATGAGCAAAGTAAGGTCCTCGAAAAAGACAAACCTATTAAACGTTTCAACAAGTGCAATAAAGAAGGTTTGAAAATGGCATGTCGTGATGTTGGAGACATATTTTGTAATGCCAAACTTATGACGTTGATGTATCCACGTAAGTATATATGATCTAGGCCCAGAACGCTTATTTCTGATAGATATCTTTGTTTAAAAGCAATAGAAAATATTACAATCATTGTGAAAGATAAATAATTTTAAAAGTAAAAAATAGGCAACTATAAAAATACTCTTATGTATACGTGGTCATATAACAAATACGTTTAAATAAAATATACGACGGCCTCCCCATAAGAGCAATGAGAGGATTTACGTCCCAGTATTGAAGGGCAGAAAATCGAGTCTGAATGGTTTCAAGACATAAGTTCATCCTTGTTTAATCAAACCTCCTACAACACAAGGATAGACTTATGTAGAAAATGCATTGAAATTCTATAGCCATCCTTCAATATCGGGACAGGAATTTAAGCGGTACCCTCCGTATATTTTATTTAAACCAATGACTAAAGAATTCAAGGACAAATAACACCCGAGAGCAAATTGTTACCATGTCACCAAACAGTGCCGTGGCACATATTTTTTTTTACCTTAGCTCTTTGAAGAGATATTTATATTTTTTGATAATTGTGTTGACTACGCCTATGGTGTATACGTTGGTATCATACTAATTAATTACGAAAAAAACGTATTAAAATGTTAACAAAAGGTACAAAACTAGTATCGACGTATAGCACACATTAAGTACATATAAAATCAGAAAAATAATTATCGAATTCAATAAGAAAACGGTGGAAAACAGCTAAAAAGGTGGGGTAGACTGTTTATTTACCTATGAACCGTAACTCCTGGCTCTTTCTTATCGCTGCTGCTTTTACACTTGAAAGCTGAACAACTAATCATCATTGTAATAAAGTTTATACAAAGTTCACTGCACACAAACTATTAAAAATCGCTAAAATGGTCGCTGGTGGCCAGCTGATGACTCATTGTTTGCCATCAAAAGAATGGTGTCTAAGGTGACAAATTCTGCTGCAGTCCGTATATGGGCGTTACATGTGACATGTCCTTATATTCTTTAGTCATAGATTTAAACGTACTTGTCATATCGTCGGTTTACAAGCAAAACACACTAAGTCCAATTATTTTAATTTTAATTTATTTATATCATTTGATTAGATTTCTTCCAGAATATAGATCTATATCCAGGAAAAATCTACTATACCTTCTAAGAATTATTAGTTTAATTTTTAAATTGCTTTTATTTTTTTTAAATCCATAATGGCGCTGTATTAGTTCATTAAAAATGTATTTATTCGTTTTTGGACGTGTGTTTTGCTTTGAAAACCCACGATATAACATAAATATATTGTATAAGGGTACGCAACCAGTAATACACAAGTATTAAAGGCGTGGCCTCTGAAAGGACTCTTTTTCTCTGCTTTATAAGAAGCAAATAAAAAATACAAACTATGGAGGACTTTTAAAGCCTCCTAATACAAACTCATAGAAATGAAGAAATGTTTCTGAAGCTTTATATTTTGGTAAAGCTGTGGATCCGGTAGCTGACCTTAAGGGATTATTTGCTGCAAATAGTCACAGATACTACGCATACCATAGACTTAGAATAAAATATAGACTGAGCATCTCATTCATAAATAGCTGGAAGATGCGGACAGACAACGTCTTGTTATTGTTGTGTTATTGTTTTTGGCTCTAACGAGTGCGACACGAGCGATAGATAGGCTGTCTCCGTCGTAACGGTCGTTTCCTGACGGCTCTGCCGCCCAACGCAACACTGTCTTTTGTTTCTTCAGTGCACCTGCACTCTCCGTATCATAGGCGGGTATTTTTTTAATTTTAATGAAGCTATAATTCAATTAAAAATATATCGTATTTAAACTTTTTTATATTATTAAGATTTAGGATAAAGAAAATAGTTTAATATAAAGCAAAGTTTAGGACTTAGAAAAAATACGTCTTAGAGTCTAAAAACGATAAAAATAATAAAGTACGTGTTATAGAAGAAATTTTAATAATCGAAATTATTTAATTTTTGAAATTGATGATAAATTATTAATTTAATAAAATATTAATTTTAGTCAAACATTTACAACTCTAATATTAATCAAAACAGGATCTATTCTATAGATATAATAGAACAGAAAGAGAAAAAACTTTATAATTGTTTAATTTTTTTTTCCGGTAAAAGTGATGTCTTATTATGTAAATTAGAAAAAACAGGAATCTGTTCCATTAAAGCAAGCTTTTAGGAAGTGAATAAAATGAAAACTACATTTATTTAACTCGTTACTGTCTTTATTATAGAGTAAGTATAATAATGGTAATGGTGACTATACTTTATTCAATGGAAATATGCACCAAATTCAAACAAATATAAAAGGCATGAGTATAAACAGTATTACTACAGTAATATTGAACATTGGTTCAAAAATATTACATTAATATAATACAATATTACTGTAGGTATTACTGTCAACGTGCAAGCTTGTTTGAAGCTTGATGTATTTGTATGCGCTTGGTACATCTTGGCGTTGGAAAATGTATAGAAAATTATTAAGAAAAACTAGTACGTAATGGGGGATATCTTGATATACAGAGTGGTCGGAATTGTATTCAGGAAACTTTGGCAGCATAATCTGCAAATAAAATCAGTAAAAAAAATAGTATAAATTTATGTCCTAAAATGCTTCGTTTCAGAGATACAGAGTGTAGAAATTTCATTTTTATTTCGCTTTTTTCCAAATAATTTATGAAGAATGTATTGATTAATTCGTTTCCAAATATCTTGAGAACTATACTTGTGGCGAGTGTCAACAAGAGACCTTATTAAGTAAAAAACGTTGGAAATGTAAATTTTTCTCAGTAGTTTTATATAGATACAGACAAAAAGTATTACTCTTCAAATAACTTAAAAAATATGTAGGTGGCGCCCCCTATTAGTAAAAGTCAAATTGACATCTAAATCTAATTTTTCATGTCAAAAAACTCCCAAACGCCAATTTTCGTCCAAATATTGACGTCACTTCAGAAATTATTTGGAAAAAAATCGAAATAAAAATGAAACTTCTACACCCTGTATCTCCGAAACGAAGCATTTTAAAAACTTACAAGTTCATTTTTTTAGAAAGCCAATGCAACATTTCTGAGTTTCAAATAAAGATAAAAAACAGTAAAACATATAATAATAATATGTAAATTATTTTCTTGGATACATACATATATGGCAAATAATAACAGATTGTTTTATTAAAGATTTACGTTTTGGTTAATTCTAAAACTATCTTCAGATTATATGTGATATTACTTAAGTGATATTACATTATAAAAGAAAAAATGAAAATTATACCTTATAATCGAAAAAAAACGGCGTCAGCGATGGCTATGAAATGAAGATCGCTGTCATTTTATATGTAAAATTATATGGAGTATGTATCGATGGTTTTTTCCAAGCCAACTGGACGCCGTTTTTTTCGATCATACGGTATTACAAATTAATAATAGATTAACAGTCGAGAAAAAAAAAGAAAAAACTCTAGGTAAGTACTGGATAAATTTTAAAATGGCATATTTATTTTATCTTTGTTTAATATAAAAAAAACGAAATATCTACCTGGTTTACATAACCCTGTATAATTTGTGAAATAATAATGGACAAAAATGCAAGCGGTAAGAAAAATATTTACAAAAAATATGTACTTGTTTACATTTCTGGACCATTGTTCGTCATTTTTGTTATCATAATGGTGACCCTATCATAAAAACGTAGTTATTTCTATACCTGATGTGAAACTATAGGGAAAAAGTAATGTTTGTAAAATATTTTAGTCTTGAAAAAAAATAAGGAATGTTTGGTATTTTAAAATGTTTGGTAGCTTGTAATTTTTTCGACTTTCTCGATTGTTTATAGTTTATAATAAGCCTTAAAAATTGTTGTTTCATAATGGAATATCATTCTGGAATTCCTGTATGTTATTTTAGATTCTAAGGATGGTTTTAGAATAAAAAGAAACACATTTTTCATAAAAAAAAGCATTAAATTAACCAATGCCCAAGAAAATAATGTGTCTACTTCTTATGTACTTAATAATGTATCTACTCGTTATATTAATAACGAGGTTAGTAAGAACCTTTACGTAAATGATAAATATAAAAAATACAGATTTTCCAGGGTTTATAATTTACTAAATTATTATCTAAATAAGCGCCTTTCTACAACGCCACTGACGCCAAAATAGTAAATTTGACTTACCTGTGGAATGTTGTTCCAGGACTTAAATAGTCCAATTTCTTACAAATTTGGCACTGACGAACCATGTTTTATAGTTTTTAAAAATAAGTAATCAAAATAAACACTAAACCGACACTACACACTAAGAAAATCGAATCCAAAAATACAAAATCAAAACATCCAATAAAAACAATAAAATAGCCATGGCGAAACTGTGACAACAAGGTTTTACGACACGTGCTTTACTCTACTATGGCTCTACTACGAGAGAATAAAGAATGAACAGGCGACCCGGCGATTGATGGGTGTTGCCAAATTGTAAAGAATTTGTCATTTTTAAATAGTCTCCGACTTATAATTTAGTAGTATAGGGACTATTTAATACATCTTTCTACTATTAAACACTACTTTATTAAAATACAGTTTTAATATCTCAATATATGTGTATAACAACAAAAAAAATATTAATAATATTTTAGACGTGACAACATAGGCTGGAGGCGAAAGACTCAGACGGCCGAGGTCAGCTGCACCCAGGAGTAAACATGTTTACAAAAATTAATATTGGACCGCGCTTAAATGTAAATAGTGTAGTCTATATTTTATTCTAAGTCTATGACGCATACGCATTTCTTCGATGTTGCCAGATTGCAAGTTACTTTGGAATTATTTTCAGTAGAAATCAAATTATGTTTTTTCAGTGCTATCAATATACAGGGTGTTTCAAAAAAACATATGCCATGCATATGGGGTATCATAGGATTATTTTTCTTCCTCTATTCTTTCCTTAAAGAAGCATGTACGCCACTGACTTTTTTCTGTTGATATCAAAATTGTGTAGGCTGCCAATTAAAAGATATCTCTTGATTTTTTGTCGAATTCGGCCTCCTCGATTTATTAATCACAATTAATAAAATTAAAATTAAAATAAAATTAATAAATTATATAATTTATTTACCTAATTAATTATTAAATATTATTACTATTAGTCAAACCTACAACAATTTCAAATAAAAAAATAATGGTATTTAAAATCATTACAAAAAACCTAATTTTAGACAGATTTTACATCCTGTAACTCTAAAACTATGCATTTCCATACCCACGTTTATAAGAACTTTTTTTCATATTTTTTGATGAGGAATCAATGAGTAGTCATTTAAAACTTTCACAAGTTAATGATATTATTTTTTTAAGGTTGCTATTAGACTTGGGTCACGGCAAATTAATAAAATTGCGTTTATCTCATCAAGGAGGCCGAATTCGACAAAATATCAAGAGATAACTTTTAATCGGCAATAAACTGCTTACACTATTTCGCTAACAAGAGAGAAAAAAACCAGTGGCGTACATGATTCATTTAGAAAAATATTCCAGTGATAACCCATATGCACGACCCTGGTAAACATGTCGACACTAATAAATCTTATTTACAACACAATAAATCTTATTTTTATGAGAGGAATCTCTCTAAGAGAGATGGCATATATTTTTTGAAACACCCTGTATATTATTTACAATATTATATTATTACTTTAATTAAACAGAAATAAAACTCTAGATTGATGCTCCGTTTAAAAAGTGCTTTATTAAAAATTCGGAAAATTAAAAGAGGTTTGTGCAAGTTTCTTCTTTTTTTGGAATTTTAAGTGGATAAGAAACAGGTACTTTGTTACCTATATACCAAGCTTTGTCACTATAATTTATGTCTTAAAAATAATCAAACTGGTATTTATAATATTCTAAGACTTCGCCATAGGGTAAGTACTTCAATACATATAATCAAAACTATTGTTACCGGTAAAACACTAGAAATTAAACAACTTGGATACATTTCCAAAAAAAAATGATCTAAAATTAAAAGAAAAATATTAATAAATAATAGAGAAACCAGAGAGTCTAGGAGATACAAGATAAGTTAACGAAATGCTTACCTATTTTTTGTAAGTACATCGCTTCACAACTGCCTCCCATCTTCAAATTCTTGCAAGAAGGAACGTCCAACATAGTTTTAAGCTGAAATATTAAATAAACATTAATTTGTTGAAGAGTTTAATAATATACTCATAAAAAAGCTTAAGAAAAGGTAACAATAAAGGTTAAAAAATAATATAAAGTAATAATTGGCTGTTCTCACCATAGCTATATCAAAAACCAAAATAATTTGGCAGCTGCTACTAATATCTTAAAATTTTATCTTCTACTCCTATCCATGCCCATATATTTATTTGTTTTGCCATTTTCCAAGATTTTCTTGACTTTATGGTGAAGGAAAATTCAATTGGATTCAGATTTCCGATAAATATTCCCTAGAAGTTTGATACAAAAAAGAAAAAAGTATTAGCCTTGTCCATATACTAATACCCTTAATTATCCATAATCAAGGGTATTAGTTGCTGAAATGATATAATGACTACAAAAATACAAATATAATTATAAATTAGATTTAATCCTATGACAATGCCCCACAGAAAACTATTACAGAGACTAGAATAGAGTGATTATTGTTGTTTGAAATTTAGTTTAAAATTACAGAATATAAAAATTATGTCTTCTAGAATTTTTTGAAAGGAACCTAATCCCAAATAACGCTAAAAAGAGAACACTAACACAATGGAAGACTTGGAATCTCCATTGCCTTAGCACTCTCGCTTCAACATTACAGAGACTAGAATAGAGTGATTAAATTTAGTTTAGAATTAGAGAATATAAAAATTATGTCCTCTAGAATTTTTCACTAAATAAAATTAAAAATATTTTGAATGGTTTTACAAGTTTGGTACAAGTTTATTAAGAAACATGATACCTCACACCTTTTTTTAAATGTAAATGCAATTAGAGAATAATTAAAAAAATTGTAAGATGATAAAGAAAAACAGATTTAATCCTATGACAATGCCCTACAGAAAACTGTTACAGAGACTGGAATAGAGTGATTATTGTTGTTTGAAATTTAGTTTAAAATTACAGAATATAAAAATTATGTCTTCTAGAATTTTTTGAAAGGAACCTAATCCCAAATAACGCTAAAAAGAGAACACTAAAACAATGGAAGACTTGGAATCTCCATTGCCTTAGCACTCTCGCTTCAACATCACAGAGACTAGAATAGAGTGATTAAATTTAGTTTAGAATTACAGAATATAAAAATTATGTCCTCTAGAATTTTTCACAAAATAAAATTAAAAATATTTTGAATGGTTTTACAAGTTTGGTACAAGTTTATTAAGAAACATGATACCTCACACTTTTTTAAATGTAAATGCAATTAGAGAATAATTAAAAAAATTGTAAAATGGATGAAAAAAAACAGATTTAATCCTATGACAATGCCCTACAGAAAACTGTTACAGAGACTGGAATAGAGTGATTATTGTTGTTTGAAATTTAGTTTAAAATTACAGAATATAAAAATTATGTCTTCTAGAATTTTTTGAAAGGAACCTAATCCCAAATTACGCTAAAAAGAGAACACTAAAACAATCGAAGACTTGGAATCTCCATTGCCTTAGCACTCTCGCTTCAACATTACAGAGACTAGAATAGAGTGATTAAATTTAGTTTAGAATTACAGAATATAAAAATTATGTCCTCTAGAATTTTTCACAAAATAAAATTAAAAATATTTTGAATGGTTTTAGAAGTTTGGTACAAGTTTATTAAGAAACATGATACCTCACACCTTTTTTTAAATGTAAATGCACTTAGAGAATAATTAAAAAAATTGTAAAATGGATGATAAAAAAATTAGATTTAATCCTATGACAATGCCCTACAGAAAACAGAGACTGGAGTAGAGTGATTATTGTTTTTTGAAATTTAGTTTGAAATTACAGAATATAAAAATTATGTCTTCTAGAATTTTTTGAAAGGAACCTAATCCCAAATAACGCTAAAAAGAGAACACTAAAACAATGGAAGGCTTGGAATCTCCATTGCCTTAGCACTCTCGCTTCAACATTACAGAGACTAGAATAGAGTGATTAAATTTAGTTTAGAATTACAGAATATAAAAATTATGTCCTCTAGAATTTTTCACAAAACAAAATTAAAAATATTTTGAATGGTTTTAGAAGTTTGGTACAAGTTTATTAAGAAACATGATACCTCACACCTTTTTTTAAATGTAAATGCACTTAGAGAATAATTAAAAAAATTGTAAAATGGATGATAAAAAAAATAGATTTAATCCTATGACAATGCCCTACAGAAAACTGTTACAGAGACTGGAATAGCGTGATTATTGTGGTTTGAAATTTAGTTTAAAATTACAGAATATAAAAATTATGTCTTCTAGAATTTTTTGAAAGGAACCTAATCCCAAATTACGCTAAAAAGAGAACACTAAAACAATGGAAGACTTGGAATCTCCATTACCTTAGCACTCTCGCTTCAACATTACAGAGACTAGAATAGAGTGATTAAATTTAGTTTAGAATTACAGAATATAAAAATTATGTCCTCTAGAATTTTTCACAAAACAAAATTAAAAATATTTTGAATGGTTTTACAAGTTTGGTACAAGTTTATTAAGAAACATGATACCTCACACCTTTTTTAAATGTAAATGCACTTAGAGAATAATTAAAAAATTGTAAAATGGATGATAAAAAATTAGATTTAATCCTATGACAATGCCCTACAGAAAACTGTTACAGAGACTGGAGTAGAGTGATTATTGTTGTTTGAAATTTAGTTTAAAATTACAGAATATAAAAATTATGTCTTCTAGAATTTTTGAAAGGAACCTAATCCCAAATAACGCTAAAAAGAGAACACTAAAACAATGGAAGACTTGGAATCTCCATTGCCTTAGCACTCTCGCTTCAACATTACAGAGACTAGAATAGAGTGATTAAATTTAGTTTAGAATTACAGAATATAAAAATTATGTCCTCTAGAATTTTCACACAAAATAAAATTAAAAATATTTTGAATGGTTTTAGAAGTTTGGTACAAGTTTATTAAGAAACATGATACCTCACACCTTTTTTTAAATGTAAATGCACTTAGAGAATAATTAAAAAAATTGTAAAATGGATGATAAAAAAATTAGATTTAATCCTATGACAATGCCCTACAAAAAACTATTACAGAGACTGGAGTAGAGTGATTATTGTTTTTTGAAATTTAGTTTGAAATTACAGAATATAAAATTATGTCTTCTAGAATTTTTGAAAGGAACCTAATCCCAAATAACGCTAAAAAGAGAACACTAAAACAATGGAAGGCTTGGAATCTCCATTGCCTTAGCACTCTCGCTTCAACATTACAGAGACTAGAATAGAGTGATTAAATTTAGTTTAGAATTACAGAATATAAAAATTATGTCCTCTAGAATTTTTCACAAAACAAAATTAAAAATATTTTGAATGGTTTTAGAAGTTTGGTACAAGTTTATTAAGAAACATGATACCTCACACCTTTTTTTAAATGTAAATGCACTTAGAGAATAATTAAAAAAATTGTAAAATGGATGATAAAAAAATTAGATTTAATCCTATGACAATGCCCTACAAAAAACTATTACAGAGACTGGAGTAGAGTGATTATTGTTTTTTGAAATTTAGTTTGAAATTACAGAATATAAAAATTATGTCTTCTAGAACTTTTTGAAAGGAACCTAATCCCAAATAACGCTAAAAAGGGAACACTAAAACAATGGAAGGCTTGGAATCTCCATTGCCTTAGCACTCTCGCTTCAACATTACAGAGACTAGAATAGAGTGATTAAATTTAGTTTAGAATTACAGAATATAAAAATTATGTCCTCTAGAATTTTTCACAAAACAAAATTAAAAATATTTTGAATGGTTTTAGAAGTTTGGTACAAGTTTATTAAGAAACATGATACCTCACACCTTTTTTAAATGTAAATGCACTTAGAGAATAATTAAAAAAATTGTAAAATGGATGATAAAAAAATTAGATTTAATCCTATGACAATGCCCTACAGAAAACTGTTACAGAGACTGGAATAGCGTGATTATTGTGGTTTGAAATTTAGTTTAAAATTACAGAATATAAAAATTATGTCTTCTAGAATTTTTTGAAAGGAACCTAATCCCAAATAACGCTAAAAAGAGAACACTAAAACAATGGAAGGCTTGGAATCTCCATTGCCTTAGCACTCTCACTTCAACATTACAGAGACTAGAATAGAGTGATTAAATTTAGTTTAGAATTACAGAATATAAAAATTATGTCCTCTAGAATTTTTCACAAAACAAAATTAAAAATATTTTGAATGGTTTTAGAAGTTTGGTACAAGTTTATTAAGAAACATGATACCTCACACCTTTTTTTAAATGTAAATGCACTTAGAGAATAATTAAAAAAATTGTAAAATGGATGATAAAAAATTTAGATTTAATCCTATGACAATGCCCTACAGAAAACTGTTACAGAGACTGGAATAGAGTGATTATTGTGGTTTGAAATTTAGTTTAAAATTACAGAATATAAAAATTATGTCTTCTAGAATTTTTTGAAAGGAACCTAATCCCAAATTACGCTAAAAAGAGAACACTAAAACAATGGAAGACTTGGAATCTCCATTACCTTAGCACTCTCGCTTCAACATTACAGAGACTAGAATAGAGTGATTAAATTTAGTTTAGAATTACAGAATATAAAAATTATGTCCTCTAGAATTTTTCACAAAACAAAATTAAAAATATTTTGAATGGTTTTAGAAGTTTGGTACAAGTTTATTAAGAAACATGATACCTCACACCTTTTTTAAATGTAAATGCACTTAGAGAATAATTAAAAAATTGTAAAATGGATGATAAAAAATTAGATTTAATCCTATGACAATGCCCTACAGAAAACAGAGACTGGAGTAGAGTGATTATTGTTTTTTGAAATTTAGTTTGAAATTACAGAATATAAAAATTATGTCTTCTAGAATTTTTTGAAAGGAACCTAATCCCAAATAACGCTAAAAAGAGAACACTAAAACAATGGAAGACTTGGAATCTCCATTGCCTTAGCACTCCCGCTTCAACATTACAGAGACTAGAATATAGTGATTAAATTTAGTTTAGAATTACAGAATATAAAAATTATGTCCTCTAGAATTTTTCACAAAATAAAATTAAAAATATTTTGAATGGTTTTAGAAGTTTGGTACAAGTTTATTAAGAAACATGATACCTCACACCTTTTTTTAAATGTAAATGCACTTAGAGAATAATTAAAAAAATTGTAAAATGGATGATAAAAAAATTAGATTTAATCCTATGACAATGCCCTACAGAAAACTATTACAGAGACTGGAGTAGAGTGATTATTGTTTTTTGAAATTTAGTTTGAAATTACAGAATATAAAAATTATGTCTTCTAGAATTTTTTGAAAGGAACCTAATCCCAAATAACGCTAAAAAGAGAACACTAAAACAATGGAAGACTTGGAATCTCCATTGCCTTAGCACTCTCGCTTCAACATTACAGAGACTAGAATAGAGTGATTAAATTTAGTTTAAAATTACAGAATATAAAAATTATGTCCTCTAGAATTTTTCACTAAACAAAATTAAAAATATTTTGAATGGTTTTACAAGTTTGGTACAAGTTTATTAAGAAACATGATACCTCACACCTTTTTTTAAATGTAAATGCACTTAGAGAATAATTAAAAAAATTGTAAAATGATGATAGAAAAAATAAGTTTTAATCCTATGACAATGCCCTACAGAAAACTATTACAGAGACTGGAGTAGAGTGATTATTGTTTTTTGAAATTTAGTTTGAAATTACAGAATATAAAAATTATGTCTTCTAGAATTTTTTGAAAGGAACCTAATCCCAAATAACGCTACAAAAAAGAAAAAAGTATTAGCCTTGTTTAAATACTAATACACTTGATTATCCATAATCAAGGGTATTAGTATTGATATAATGACTATAAAAATACAAATATAATTATAAACCAGAATTTTGTCTTATAATACTAAATATTATGGTTTACCAAAATAACTCACAAATTTGCCACATACTTATACGTTTTTTTCTCCATAAAATAATTTCATACTTAGACATCCAATATATTTTATTTGTACACTTCAGTTTCGATGCAGATGATTTTATCTAAAAAATAAAAAAAACATATTTAAAATCTAGAAAATTATGAAGCTGTAAGAAGTAAGAAGATCTTACCTGTAGGCATCATCATTTTCAGCTTATTCAACAAACACTATGGTGTAGCCTCCCTCACATATTTAGATATTCTCTTTGTGGCTAATTTCTTAACATCATGGTCTTCTAGGTCTCTTAATTCCTTGTGGATGCCATGCTGTAATTTTTCTGGCCCATCTGTTGTCCATCCTTCTTGCCAGGTATCCTGCCTATTGCCACTTGAGGGATTTGACTTTTGAGGGTCTTTTGTCGAATCCACTCTATTCTTTTATGATCTCTCTTGGTTATTCCCAGCATATTTCGTTCCACTGAACGTTGTGCGACCTGCAGTTCCCTTATAATGTCCGTTTTAATTGTCCAGGTTTCGCCTACCTAGGTCATGACTGGTAGTACACATTGGTCTAATGTTTTCTTCTTTAGATAAAGTGACATTCTGGATTTGAATATTATTGAGTTTCTTCCATAAGTACTCCATGCTAACATAATTCTTCTGTTGATTTCTAGTGGCAGAGATCCCGAGCTCTGTATTAGTTGTCCCATATATATTTAATCTTCTACTATTTCTAGTGTTGCTATTTATTAGAATGTCTTTTCTGTCTACTAGTTCGTTGTACAGGGTGTCCCATTTTGGTTGAAATCATACGGTATCTCCATTATTAGTGAAGATAGCCGTAAACAAAATATTCATAGTCCTCTTAGTTTCTGAGCTACAGAGTCTTTTTGATAATTTTACAATTTGGGACCCCCTATATCTTTGTTATTGTTAAAGGCGAACAGATGAAAACTGTTTATTGTAGAACTTTTTACGTAGAATACAGTGGCGTAGTTTGTTATTATACGAAAATAATATTTTTAAAGATATGAACTAAAGTTATGTTTTCTTAAATGGAACACCCAGTATATTTATAAATTATATGATCTGGCTTACCATAAGCTTCTCAAAAATATATATCATTCCATATTTAATTTCACTATTTCCTGCAATATTTAAAAGTTTTTATTAAAAGATCATATTTTATTAGTAGGCCATGATTGAAAATAAAAGAAACTAAAGAATTATTAAAAGTATACTACTATGTGTCTTTATTTTGGGAGCCACTGATAAATTCTTTATATATCAGGGAAACTTAACTCTCTACCGCTATGTTTAATCTTGCAAATTATCGTACCAGAACTTTTAGATATTTCTTTGGCTAATTTACGTGAAATATACTTTAAGCAAGATGGGACACTCTCTCATAACTTCGAAAATATTAGAATTTTGTTAAATTACTATTTCTCAAATCAACGAATTGGAACCAATGGACCCATATGATGGCCTCCCTGATTCCCGGGTTTGTCCGTTCTCGCTATCTGATTTTTGGGGATTTTTGAAATATGAAATATATTGTGGCAACGACAACAATGTCGAACACTAGGAAAATGCTTTAATAATGGTAGCTAATAATGCCAGCTTTTAAATATTTGCAAACCCATCCCATTATAATAAATTCCGTTGTAAAAAAAAAGAAAAATATTAATATATAGAGATATTAATTAATTATTAATTATAATATATTATTATTAATACTAATAGAGATTCAGTGGTATCAGTTCAAAAGTAAAATATATCAATCCCAAATAAAATTTTAATATGTGTATGACTATTTTAGTGAATACCATTTTTATTTTTTTTTGTTATTTATCACGGCCTACTTATAAAAAAATTATATTTTTTAAATATTGCAATAAATAGTGAAAATAAATATAGAGTGGTATATATTTTTGAGAAGCTCATAGTAAGACGGATCATATGATTTATAAATATATAGGGTGTTTCGTTTGAAAAAACATAACTTTAGCTCATATTTTCAAAAATATTTTTTTCGTAGAAAAACAGACTACGCCACTGAATACTACGTAAAAAGTTCTACAAGAATCAGTTTCCACCTTCTCGATATCATCCACAATAACGGAGATACTGGGGCTGTCCCAAATTGAAAAATTTTCGAAAAGGCCCTGTAGCTCAGAAACGAAGAGAGCTGTGAACATTTTGTTTACAACATCTTTCATTTGACAAAAAAGTGGGATAGGTTTGTACAAAGCGCATCCTCCTATCTCTACTAATAACGGAGATACCGTATGATTTCAACCAAAATGGGACACCCTGTACATTACTTTAGTTTTTGCTTGTAGAAGATACATTAATTTTGAGACCTACTTTACTATTGGCAATTAGGACTATGTCATCAGCGAATCTTAGATGGTTAAGATATTCCTCGTCTATTTTTAATCCATTATTGGTCTCTAACTCCAGTTGACGGAAGATTTCTTCTAGTGTTGCTGTAAACAGCTTTGGGGATATCGCGTCTCCCTGTCTTACCTGTAGTATATATTACTATATATTTTTTACACTCTATATTTTTTTCATATTCAAAATCTCTCTCTGATATCTTCACCCAGCACTCAACACTACCCACCCAAAAATTCCACATATAGCGCCCTGAAAAAAAGGATATGCAACAACCAATTCACAATACCTACAGTGCAGCTCATACAGAGAACGTTAGTCCCTGAAGAGCTTGGAGCTGAAAAAATTTGAAACACTGAACACAACTATAACCTTACAGATATCTACTGAAAATGATCCTGCTGTGGTTCCTTGGAGACTCATACAAAGACTGATAGTACTAGAGCATCTCGAACTACAGTTCTAAAACAGAGGAGCAACAAAACAGCCATATGATATTACACCAAAACCTACTCTTGTAAGAAAATAAACCAGACTTAGATATGACCCTGTTAAGTTTTGGACCTCAAAAATTTAAACTTGAACTAATGGTGACCGCAAAAAGTTCTAAAAATTTCTACTGCGCTACTAAAAAACTCGATTCCTTTTTTCTAGGCCCTAGAATCATACCTGAACTTGAATTGAAAATACAAAAATAAGTTTAAAATATTTAGACTATTTGTATTGAAAATTTAGTTATTGAAATGCTTAGATATTGGCATGAGTTTACTCTAAAGAAGTAATAAGTAAAAGAAAGTGAGTTAAAAAATTAGGAAGTTATAGAGAGTTACCTACACCTACACGTTTAATTTAAGAAAATAAAATATCTGTTAGACATTTCTAGATTTCAATTTGACTAAGATAATATGAAGAATGATATTAATTATAGTTAATAAAAGTTTTTTTTAAATAGTTTAAATCAGAGAGAATCTAATCCCAAATAACGTTAAAAAGAAAACACTAAAACAATAAAAGACTTGGAATCCTCATTATCTTAGCACCCTCGATTCAACATTACAGAGACTAGAATAGGATGATTATTCTATTAAATTTAGTTTAAAATTACAGAAAATACTAATACTAATAGGGACATAGAAAGTCATAAAAATCTCTACAACACAACTTAAAAAACTTGCTTCCTTTTTTCTAGGGCCTAGAATTATATCTGAACTTGAATTGGAAATATAAAAATAAATTTAGAAAATTTAGACTATTTGTATTAAACAATTAGTTATCGAAATGCTAGTTATTGACATGCGTTTACTCTAAAATAGTAATAATTAAATAAAAGTGAGTTAAAAAAATTAAGAAGTTAAAGAAAATTACCTACACCTACATGTTTAATTTAAGAAAATAAAAATAACTGTTAGAGATTTTCTAGATTTTAATTTGACTTAGATAATATTAACAGAGCTATAAAAACATCAACTACATTCCTAAGAAAAACCGATAGACATAACCCAATAAAATGACTGATAGACATAACAACCCAAAGGACCTCTGCTGCTTTCGAGAGGAAAGCATGTTCTTTGCTTCTGTGAGGAGCCTCCACAGAGGACGTTAGCCCCTGCGGATCTCAACCCAACGTGCTTCTGTGAGGACGCTCATACAGGGGACTTTAGCCCCGGTAGAGGTCGACTCGACACTCTGCTTCGCTTCTGTGAGGGGCCCCACAGGTGACTTTAGCTCCTGCAGGACCGCGCTCACGCCATCTCCGGGAAAATAAACAAACAACCAAATAAACCAGGAAAAAATTTTTAAAAAACTTACGTTTCTTGCAGAGCACTCCCCACGATATGCATCCCTTGCCCAAAAAATATACGCTCACTAACCTGAAACAACAGAAAAAATACGTTAGTTGAAAATAATAAAAAAAGAAATAAATCTTATAACATACCTGATTTTATCTCGTTCCATGCTCTCCATCCTACTGTCCTTTTCCAGAAAATCTTCGTTCCAGACCTGCACCAATCGTCGTGCCTCCTCAGAAACAGCCTTAAGGACAAGAGTACCTTAAGGCAACAGTTAGTGAAGAAGGTACTACGACTGAGACCTTGCACATCGGACATTCCAAGGCCACAAAAATTATCGATTTACTACTATAGGTAACAAGAAAGATTTAAGGTGTCTTTAACGAGATAAGTCTGTATAGAGAACTCTAGAGATTAAATAATAATAAATGAGGAAAATATGAGTTAATTTTATTTTCAACGGGAATTTACTTTACTCGAAAATACAGTTATTAATGATGTGCAAAATGCATTATTTTAAAATTATCAAATTTAAGTTTTATTAAGTTTATTAAGAAACATGATACCTCATACCTTTTTTTTAAATGTAAATGCAATTAGAGAATAATTAAAAAAATAATAAAATGATGATAGAAAAAATAAGATTTAATCCCATGACAATTCCCTACAGAAAACTATTACAGAGACTGGAATAGAGTGGTTATTGTTTGAAATTTAGTTTAAAATTACAGAAAATAAAAATTATGTCCTCTAGAATTTTTTGAAAAGAACCTAATCCCAAATAACGGTAAAAAGAGAACGCTAAAACAATGAAAGACTTGGAATCTTCATTGCCTTAGCACTCTCGATTCAACATTACAGAGACTAGAATAGAGTGATTAATTTTAGTTTAAAATTACAGAAATTAAAAATGATATCCTTTATGATTTTTAGAAAGAATCTAATCCCAAATAACGCTAAACAGAAATCACCAAAATAAGAAAGGCTGTGAACCTCAATTACCTTAGCACTCCCCATTCAACACTACCGAGACTAGATAAAAATATAAAAAATAATAATTTTTGTTATAAAAATACTTCAAAAAAAAAAAAGAAAATGATTAATTGAAAATCCGATTTCCTGGCACAGATTTCATTAAACTTTGAGGAAAAAAAATGTGTTTTAATAATAAATTAAACATAACAGAGTAAAAGTCAAATTGGTTCTAAATTATTTTGAGAAACAGACACCTCGAAAAAAATTAAAGATATTATTTCTTGTGATTTTTACAAACGACAAGAAATACAAAGGATTATATATGATTCGAATCAAAGAAAGTATGAACGCAAATAAAAAGTGTGACCTTAAAATGCTGTGAAAAGCCTTAGAACAGCTCCAGAACCACGAACCGACGCGACCGTTATAATTATGCTTTAGAAATGGTTCTTCTACATTTCCTCTTCATCTGCATACTGAAACAATGATAAAAAGAAGATCAGTAAAGATGCCCGCGTCCAGAAAGTCCAAATAAATTCAACTCACCTCCATTCCACATTCTTTCACTGGCGATTCCTGCCACACGGCGTAAAAAGCAGTGTCGTCACACCGCGGGAGCAGAAGGACGCCCCTGGTCCCTCGGGAACTACGGACGGTCCCTGGGGAATCCCATTTAACGCGTCATCAGGATCGACAGAACCTGGAAATACTTTTTAGTAGCAGGACATCTAACACAGACCGACTAAATTCACAAATCACACGCGCTGCGTACACGATCATAGTTCTGAAAAGATAGAAAATTTCTGAATTAGATTTATGGAAAAGAACTGGACAGGTGTGTGTTCAGACTTACCTCACTATCACTGACACTAGGCTGAATATGCTGGACTACGGCCCATCCCACCATTCCGATTAGACGTCAAGAAGTATGTCCCTCCCCCTCAGTGCTGGCTGTCCATCCAGGGTAAATTTTATATTTTGAAAGAGCTCTATCGCTTTGATATGAGATTATTTAGGAAAATTAGTTTAGATAAGATAGAGAGTTGTGCTCAAAAATATAGTTTAGATACAGCGATAGAGCAGAGAAAAATTTGATGGGGCAGAGCAAAATTTAAAAAAGAAATGGTCCCTTATTCCAATCTCTTACAACAGTGAAAAGAAAACCCTAAAATAACGCCAGACTGGAACCGGCAGTACTTTAGCATTATCAATTCATTCATCTCAAAGACCAGTAAACTAAATAAAAATTATTATAAGTTTGATTTGAAAAATATAGAGAATAAAACAGTTTAAATCAGAATGAATTTACTTAATTTATACGTGAATGGGAATACTAAAACAAGAAGGCTGTTACTCTTCGATCGTAATTGTATCATCCATTCACAAGAGACCATGTAAAAAAGATTATTTTAAACAAAAATTATGTTTTTTATTTTAGTTTTTAAGAGAGAGAATCTATTATAATCCCATTAACGCCAGAAAGAAGACCTAAAACAAGGAAGGTTGTAAACCTCCATTGCCGTAGCAACCTCGATCCAACATCACTGAGACTAGAATAGGGTGATTATTGTTTTAAATTATATTAGTTAGAATTTTTAGAAATATCCTAACCCCAAATAACGCCAGAAAGAAGACCTAAAACAAGGAAGGTTGTGAACCTCTATTGTCATAGCACCCCCCGATCCAACATCACTGAAACTAGGATAGCATATTTTAAATTTTTAGAAAGAATATTGTCTCAAATAACACTAAACAGGAAACGCTAAAATAAGAAAGTCTGTGAACTCAATTTTTATGAGAGAGAATCTAATCCCAAATAAGGCTAAAAAGAAAACACTAGAACAGTGAAAGACTTGGAATCTCCACTGCCTTAGCACTCTCGATTCAACATTACAGAGACTAGAATAGAGTGATTAAATTTAGTTTAAAATTACAGAAAGTTAAAATTATATTCTTTAGAGAATTTTAGTGCGAACCTAATCCCAAACAACGCTAAAAAGAAAACACTAGAACAATGAAAGACTTGGAATCTCCATTGCCTTAGCGCTCTCGATTCAACGTTAGAGACAAGACTAGCACTAAACAGTAAAAATGAGAAAAGATGTGTACCTCCATTACCTTAGCACTCTCCATTCAGCACTAACGAGACTTGATAAAAATAAAAACATGAAAATTTTTGTTATAATAATACTTAGCAAAATGAGTGGTTTATTGAAGATTCGATTTCCTGGCACATATGCCGTCAAAGTTTTAGAAAAAATAGGTTTTAACGGTCATAACTCCAAGAAATAGAACCTTCGTAAACCGTTTAAATGGACAGACCAGAACACCGGAGAGACCCAAAGGCACGGCGGGTGTTGTTCCAGTCAATTCGAACCTTTACGGAATCTTGGCCAAGCCTCGACCCTCCGATACCAGCTTGGTCCTCCACTCCTGAGGACATTTGTTCCTTGGAACCCTGGCCAGACCAAAAATCACCGGGCTACAGGGCGACCCAGCTCAAAAAGAATCAGATTAAGAATTTGACGGTGTCGTCGAGAAAAAGCCATTCGACGACGGTTTTTATTTTTCGAGTAACGAGGCAACCCGGAAAACAAGTTTATATGCCTGCGTTTTTCAGGTTCGAGAGGAGAAGTAAAAATATAAAGATTTTACTAGTAAAAGCTTTATATTGGTGGTTTTAACTAGCAAGGCGCTAGTACGACATCGGAGGCTGAGAATAACCACATAGATTTATGACGTTCCGATCGGACAATTTAACGTAACGTCTTCTGCCACATTCCCCCCACTCAAGGACCAGCGTTTTCCTGCCCTTTCCGGTCCAAGAGTGCCAGATGATCCCAACCCACTGCACCCCTTTACAAGCCTCCTAGTCCTCTAATTGAGCTGAGCCCCACTCCCCAAACACCCTTTACGTTTAGGACAACAACCCGGCCCCATGGGATAGCCTGCATAGCATGATATAAGCTTACGCCCGGTAATGGAGCGGTCGAATAACATACCCACTGGCAAACTACAACGCAACGAGCACCTGGGAACCCCGGCCTGCTACCGGGGCTGTAATAATATGAGAACGAATCCAGGGCGAAACAGTCCCAGGCCTCCGAGACTGGCCCCTCGCGACAGTCCCCACAGCCTACGGATTGCATCGCAACCACCCCGCAACGCTGCTTTTTTGTGTCTATCGATTTTAGAAAAATACGAGCACTAAAAAGTACTCGTACTTATAATAAAAAAATACCAGCACTAAAAAGTACTGGCGTTTATTAGATACTTCATGTGAAAGATTCTGTTAAAGTGACATTAATGTAGAGATGAAAATCTCTGTTTTCATGGATAAAAGTCTATAAACATTTCTTATAGAGTTTTATTTGTTTTAGAAAAAAAGAGTGACACTGGTGATATTGAACCCAGACTATGTAAAACGACGGATTAATCTAACACGAACTCAGCGGTCATGTCTTTAGAGCCTGATAGTAGAGACATTAAACCGCACGCTTACTAGCTGGGAGCGTTGGTGGATGTTCACGTGATAGCATTCCATGAGCCGTCTGCATGGGTAAAGTAAGTGTAGTTTGGTAATTACAAGTGTGCGTCCCCATTCGATTGCGATCTGAAAAAAGAAAAAAGAAAAAAACTTACAAAAATACCCCAAACAACCCTCTGGCTTTTAATAATAAATATAATCTTGAATAATAATCAACGACTGGAGTTATTGAAGTTAAAATAAAAAATATTATGTAAAACTAAAAATGTTATCAGTATCTCAGTATTCGCGCTTCAATAAAACACCTCAGTTATACAGGGCGTTAAAGAATGTAGGTCTTATTAACTTTTAACTATTCTGTAACAGAGAAAAAATGTTTATAGAGAAAAAAGTTTCCAAATTGACTGATACATACATTAAAAAAATATTTATTTACAAATTGGTTGTAGAAAAAAAAATATAGTAAAATATTAACAGTTAAGTAGCTGCGTGATTCTCCTGTATACTGTATACAACCAAATAATAATTCTCAATTTAGAAAAATGTGATTTAACTATAAAAAAATTAAGTTTTCATAGTGTGAGCTGTTTTTGAAAAAGTGGGTGAATAATATTGTAATTTTGGTTGAAACCCTATACACCTATGAGTTCCAAAAAAATTTAACCAAAAAATTATTTAATTAAAGATAATTTCAAAAAAAATATAGATAATAAATAAGCCAAAAAGAACGAAGTATAAAAAATTTAAAATTACAATAAAGTAGCACAATTTTAAAAAAATCCTATGAAATTATATCATTGAAATCAGCTAATATTTTTTCTTAAAAATGTATATACAAATATTATAAAAAACAATAAATATACGCATATTTCTGTAGAGATTAGTAGTGAATACGAAAAATTAATAAAACACCAGTAAAATATTTCAAAATTTTCGCGTGATCTGTTTTTAAAAAAGGGAGTGAATAATATCTATTGTGATTTTGGTTCACCCTATATGATCCTATGAATGCTAATAAAAATTGTGACCGAGAAATTTAAATAACTATTTAATAAAAAATTATTTAAAAAATATATTATGTAGATGTCATTAAGAAATAGTATAATAAAAATAAAATTACAATAAAGCAGCCTGGAAAGTAGCATTATTTTAGGAAAATCTAATGAAATTATATCATTGAAAACAGCTAATAGGTTTTTCTTAAAAAATTCTATACCAAATAATGTCCAAAAAAGAAAACAAAAATATATAAAATATATTTCTGTAGAAATTAGTAATGGACGAAGAAATAGTAAAATATCATTAAATATTTGAAAATCTTAGTGTATCTGTTTTTGAAAGAGTGGGTGAATAATATTGTAATTTTGGTTCACTCTATATATCTATAAGTAGATACTAAAAAAATGGTTACCAAGAAATTTCAATAGCTATTTAATAAAAAAGTATTTTAAAAAATAAATATAGATGGATAAAACAGATAAAAGTCATAGAGACAGAGTGTAACAGAGTATAAATAAAATATTACAATAAAGTACCATTATTAAAAAAAAACAGCTGATAATATCCCTAAAAATTTCTTGGCAAATAGTAAAAAAAGAAAATAAAAATATATACATATTTCTGTAGAGATTAGTAGTGAATACGAAAAATTAATAAAGCACCAGTAAAATATTTCAAAATTTTCGTGTGATCTGTTTTTGAAAAAGGAAGTGAATAGTATCTATTGTGATTTGGTTCACCCTATATACCTATGATCCTATGAATGCTAATAAAAATTGTGACCAAGAAATTTAAATATCTATTTAATAAAAAAATATTTAAAAAATATATTATATAGATGTCATTAAGAAAGAGTATAATAAAAATAAAATTACAATAAAGTAGCCTGGAAAGTAGCATTATTTTAGGAAAATCTAAGGATATTATATCATTGAAAACAGCTAATAGTTTTTTCTTAAAAAATTCTATACCAAATAATGTCCAAAAAAGAAATCAAAAATATATAAAATATATTTCTGCAGAAATTAGTATTGGACGAAGAAATAGTAAAATCTCATTAAATATTTGAAAATCTTAGTGTATCTGTTCTTGAAAGAGTGGGCGAATAATATTGTAATTTTGGTTCACTCTATATATCTATAGGTACTAAAAAAATTGTTACCAAGAAATTTCAATAGCTATTTAATAAAAAAATATTTAAAAAATAAATATAGATAGATAAGACAGATAAAAGTCATAGAGACAGAGTGTAACAGAGTATAAATAAAATATTACAATAAAGTACCAATATTAAAAAAACAGCTGATAATATCCCTTAAAAATTTCTTGGCAAATAGTAAAAAAAGAAAATAAAAATATATACATATTTCTGTAGAGATTAGTAGTGAATACGAAAAATTAATAAAGCACCAGTAAAATATTTCAAAATTTTCGTGTGATCTGTTTTTGAAAAAGGAAGTGAATAATATCTATTGTGATTTGGTTCACCCTATATACCTATGATCCTATGAATGCTAATAAAAATTGTGACCAAGAAATTTAAATATCTATTTAATAAAAAAATATTTAAAAAATATATTATATAGATGTCATTAAGAAAGAGTATAATAAAAATAAAATTACAATAAAGTAGCCTGAAAAGTAGCATTATTTTAGGAAAATCTAAGGATATTATATCATTGAAAACAGCTAATAGTTTTTCTTAAAAATTCTATACCAAATAATGTCCAAAAAAAAATCAAAAATATATAAAATATATTTCTGCAGAAATTAGTATTGGACGAAGAAATAGTAAAATCTCATTAAATATTTGAAAATCTTAGTGTATCTGTTCTTGAAAGAGTGGGTGAATAATATTGTAATTTTGGTTCACTCTATATATCTATAGGTACTAAAAAAATTGTTACCAAGAAATTTCAATAGCTATTTAATAAAAAAATATGTAAAAAATAAATATAGATAGATAAGACAGATAAAAGTCATAGAGACAGAGTGTAACAGAGTATAAATAAAATATTACAATAAAGTACCATTATTAAAAAAAAACAGCTGATAATATCCCTAAAAATTTCTTGGCAAATAAAAAAAGAAAACAAAAAATATATACATATTTCTGTAGAGATTAGTAGTGAATACGAAAAATTAATAAAGCACCAGTAAAATATTTCAAAATTTTCGTGTGATCTGTTTTTGAAAAAGGAAGTGAATAGTATCTATTATGATTTGGTTCACCCTATATACCTATGATCCTATGAATGCTAATAAAAATTGTGACCAAGAAATTTAAATATCTATTTAATAAAAAAATACTTAAAAAATATATTATATAGAAGTCATTAAGAAAGAGTATAATAAAAATAAAATTACAATAAAGTAGCCTGGAAAGTAACATTATTTTAGGAAAAACAATATCATTGAAAACAGCTAATAGTTTTTTCTTAAAAAATTCTATACCAAATAATGTCCAAAAAAGAAATTAAAAATATATAAAATATATTTCTGCAGAAATTAGTATTGGACGAAGAAATAGTAAAATATCATTAAATATTTGAAAATCTTAGTGTATCTGTTCTTGAAAGAGTGGGTGAATAATATTGTAATTTTGGTTCACTCTATATATCTATAGGTACTAAAAAAATTGTTACCAAGAAATTTCAATAGCTATTTAATAAAAAAATATGTAAAAAATAAATATAGATAGATAAGACAGATAAAAGTCATAGAGACAGAGTGTAACAGAGTATAAATAAAATATTACAATAAAGTACCATTATTAAAAAAAAACAGCTGATAATATCCCTAAAAATTTCTTGGCAAATAGTAAAAAAAGAAAATAAAAATATATACATATTTCTGTAGAGATTAGTAGTGAATACGAAAAATTAATAAAGCACCAGTAAAATATTTCAAAATTTTCGTGTGATCTGTTTTTGAAAAAGGAAGTGAATAGTATCTATTATGATTTGGTTCACCCTATATACCTATGATCCTATGAATGCTAATAAAAATTGTGACCAAGAAATTTAAATATCTATTTAATAAAAAATACTTAAAAAATATATTATATAGAAGTCATTAAGAAAGAGTATAATAAAAATAAAATTACAATAAAGTAGCCTGGAAAGTAACATTATTTTAGGAAAAACAATATCATTGAAAACAGCTAATAGTTTTTTCTTAAAAAATTCTATACCAAATAATGTCCAAAAAAGAAATCAAAAATATATAAAATATATTTCTGCAGAAATTAGTATTGGACGAAGAAATAGTAAAATCTCATTAAATATTTGAAAATCTTAGTGTATCTGTTCTTGAAAGAGTGGGTGAAAAATTATTTAAAAAATATATTATGTAGATGTCATTAAGAAATAGTATAATAAAAATAAAATTACAATAAAGTAGCCTCGAAAGTAGCATTATTTTAGGAAAACCTAATGAAATTACATCATTGAAAACAGCTAATAGGTTTTTCTTCAAAAATTTCTGTACCAAATGTCCAAAAAAGAAAACAAAAATATATAAAATATATTTCTGTAGAAAATTAGTAATGGACCAAGAAATAGTAAAATATCATTAAACTAGTTGAAGCCTGGCGCATCCGCCACAACATCAAGAAAAAAAATACTTTTTATTTTTTTTTTAATTAAATGAAAAACAAAAAATCCGGCGACGACAGTTTTTAGAAGAGCCAATTAGCTATCTTTTAGTAAAAAAAGGCAACTTTCTAGAGCAAGTCGATACTTCAGTAGAGATGACACAGATAAACATTAGCATTTTATATATGTAGATATTTGAAAATCTTAAGTGTGTCTGTTTTTGAAAGAGTGGGTGAATAATATTGTAATTTTGGTTCACCCTATATATCTACTAAACTACACCCTATATAGGTACTAAAAAACTGTTACCAAGAAATTTCAATAGCTATTTAAAAAAAAAGTATTTAAAAAATAAATAGATAGATAAAACAGATAAAAGTGATAGAGACAAAGTGTAACAGAGTATGAATAAAATATCACAATAAAGTACCATTATTAAAAAAAATCAGCTGATAATATCCCTTAAAGATTTCTTGGCAAATATTAATAAAAGGAAATAAAAATATATACATATTTGAAAGTGGGCAAATAATATTGTAATTTTGGTTCACCCTATATATCTATAGGTACTAAAAAATTGTTGCCAAGAAATTTCAATAGCTATTTAAAAAAAAAGTATTTAAAAAATAAATATAGATAGATAGATAAAATAGATAAAAGTGATAGAGACACAGTGTAACAGAGTATGAATAAAATTATTACAATAACGTACCATTATAAAAAAAAACAGCTGATAATATCCCTTAAAATTTTTTTCGCAAATATTAAAAAAAGAAAATAAAAATATATATATACATATATTTCTGTAGAGATTAGTAGTGGGTGAAAAGTTAATAAAATATCAGAAAATTATTTGAAAATCTTGCCAGAAGCAACAAAAAGATATTATAGTTTATCAACCCCAAGCACATATATTATAGTCTCTAAGAAATAAATAAAATCAATGAATTAGCAAGCAAAATTTACTGGCTTCAAAAACACTATCAATAGCAATAAACTACCTATATTAATTTTCTAAATATTATTTTGTTTAAATGCATCTTTTGCAAAAAAAACAACATCTAACAAATGCTTTAATAAAATGAATGCAAATATATTTAGAAAAAAATAATCAATGCACAATTAATAACATAGACTATAGAGAAATATTTCACAAACTTAAAAAACAAGGATCCGGTATTTTTATTTTTCGGGTTTAGATCAGTTTCAAGAAAAAAATCAGCTGATTATCAATATAAAATTCACTAGTTATATTCTTCATTAAATATTTCACTAATTACATTAAAGCAGCTACAGGCAGATGCCAACTATGTGTTTTACAGCTTTCTAAACTTTATTTAGATTATTTTATAATTTATAAAAGATGTAATACATAAGTATTCCCCTATTATATAATATATAAGAAAAACCATATCAAATGCACTACTATTAGAACTATTAGCACTTACACATACTTATAAGGCTTTTATTTTTAAAATACTATAGGTATATACCATCAAGGTATCTAAGTCTAAAAAAATTATTTATTTTAATACATAGATATCCTGTACAACCATAAAAACATCAAATTTAGAAAACTGTCAATCCACAATAAATTACATCTTTTTATATAGTAAGCAGAAATTATAAAAAAAGCAAAACTTTTATACACTGCCTGATAAAATTTCGACCAATCGGAAAAGAAATGACGTTACATTCAGCCAATAGAATTGCTTTCAAACCAGCCACTTGAGGGTCCGATTTGTCGAAAAATATCAGGAAATTCAGAGGAAAATGGTCGTACTTACCATCACTCGAGTCCAGCTGGGCCCTACCCGCGATTGTACCGAGACCGAGCAAAATGTGTAAAGGCGCACATTCACTCCCGGAGTGCAGCACGTCTGGATACAGCGCCCGAGCTCAGGTACGACCTGAGCTATATGACGTGTCCAGACCCATACCGATCCTTGTTCCATTCCCTCCAAAGGCAGCCTGGTTTCTTTGCGACTTGAAGATCTCTTGCTGTGTTGATATTCGTCCCCTCCTTCTTCACTGGCAGCGTGGTCCTTGTATATCTGTAGCCCTGGATAATCTGAAACAAGACAAAATATCTTTTAGTTACATAGTCTAGAAACATAAAAACCTAAGGAAAAAGTCTCTAAGAAATAAATAAAATTAATGAATTAGCAAAGAAAATCTACTAGCTTCAGAAAAACTATCAATAACTAACAATTATACCTACAATATTAAGTACTAATTATTACCTTATATTAAGTTTCTAAATATTATTTAATATAAATACAGGCAGATGTAATTTTTCTGTGTTTTACAGGTTCCTAAACTATATTTAGATTATTTTATAAAATATTTATTACATAAATATTCTTCTATTACATAATATCTTTAAGAAAAACCATATCAAGTACACTACTATTAGAAATATTCTTCAGAAAATTGAATGACTATAATTTATTCACTTATGGTGTTTATTTCTAAAATACTATATTCATCAAACTATTTAAGTCTGAAAATGATTTATTTTAATACAATACAACCATAAAAAAGATCTATTTATAGCAACAGAAAGTATAAAAAAGCAAACAGAAAGAAACGGAATGTTTAACAAAAAAAAGGTGGCTTTGACTTTTTTTGTTGATCTTGCGCTTCTACGCCTTCTACCGGTCGCCTTTAGATGGTCGGAATTTTCGAAAAATATCGCAAAATTCGTAGGAAAATGGTAGAACTTACCCTTTCTGAGAGTCCAGCTATGCACTACACATGCTTTCCGAGCACAATATACAAGAAAAAGGCACTTTTTCCTAAAAATTCTGGAGACGCAACCGACATAGATGCTACATCGTTAACGGTCCGTCCAGAAATGACGTAGATCGACCGAAACGACCAATAATATCGAGTTTTGGCGCTCGGTTCCTGATTTTTGACGCTAGGGGGAGCGTCAACTGGCGTTTTTCTTCTGTTTTGCCGATGGAAAATTATGTAATTTTATGACTTAAATTTCAAGTTTAAATGAAAATTTAGCAATATAGCGCTATATTGGAGACAAAACTACTGCCAGGGAAATGTAGCTACGTGTTTTCCGAATAAAATGACACCAAACAATAAACGAATAAATCAAAATTCACAAAGATATCGCATTTTAATTACCCCAATGTCCCTAATTGTTAATATCATAAAAAATAGATTTTTGCCTTAAAAAAGACTTTGAAGCTTTAAAATAGTTAAGGAATTATAGATTATCATTAAATATAGTTAATTAAGCAGTTTCAGACCTATTAAACCCATATAAATTAAAATAAAATTCAAAAATATGGTGGCGGTTCGGTAGCCTTCAGAATCTTCAATTAATATAGCTTTGTTATTCGATATTTTCCGAAATAATGTAATATTTAGTTAAATAGAGACTTATTACATCTATAAATTATAAAACAAGGTAGTAATACCCCTATTTATAACTTCTACAAGACATTTTCTAAGTCAATGTAATGGCCAAGATTTTTTGCTTTTATTTCACCAATTTTGCTTTGAAATCAATACAAAACCTCATTTAACATGATTCTGTGCTGTACAAATTATGTATTTGTAGTTTTTTATCACTTTCAAAGCCCCAAAACAAGAACATATCACTTCTACAAGACATTTTCTTAGTCAGTGTAATGGCCAAGGTTTTTTGCTTTTATTTCAGCAATTTGCTTTGAAATCAATAAAAAAAACACATTTAACAAGATTCTGTGCCCTACTAATTACGTTTTTGTAGATTTTTAACAATTTCCAACCCCCAAAACAACACAAGAGTAAACAAGAATTTGTTGCCTCTTCGATACAAAATTTGTTCGATGAAAGCTTCGAGCACTATGTGTAAACATGATGTTTTCTACATATAGTCTTATTGCAATGAAACAAATTGAACCATTACAAAATCATGATAAATCTAATAAAAATATAATATAATGGTTCAATTTGTTTCATATTTATAAAAATATTAATTTATATAGATCAGTTTGAGGACTTCACTAACATCTTGGCAACACAGGCGAAAGTTGCTATAGAATAAAAACACCCAAATGTGTCAAAATTTGAATGACATAACCTAACTTAATTTTGAAATCGTTGGTCTTTTTGGTATTTTTTAAAAAATGAACATTACACAAGTTATTTTAAGGTAATAAGAAATATTAAACATAATTTATCATTAACATGCTCCTCTTAACATTTTTAGAAAACTGCCATCATCGCAAAGTACATTTTTACGAATAAACCTAACGTGTTCCAAGACGATTTTTTGTCAGAAAAGCACGAATAATCCCCCATCGAGCAGTAGCAGCAGCAGCAGCGAGAGTTCATCCGATTCCGACGAAATAGCTCAGAAAAAGAAAGCTTCCAAGGAGCAGATGGCCGAGAAATTAAACAATTTATTACAGCAAATGGTTTCGGATGACTATACCAAACGCTTGGACCTGGCAAAACCTTCAAATAAGAGAATTAAATCTCGAAAACCTGAAGAAAAGGTAGAGTCTGAAGAAAAACAGGTGTTAAATGCTGTTAAGGACGTGGCTCAGTCTATTGAAGGTGACAGTAAAAAAATTGAGTCTGAATTGCTGACAAAACTTTTGAATCCTTTGGATTCTGAAAGATCGGCGACTACACTGAGGTTAGTTGTTATATAATTGTAACAAAAAAACGTAGAATTTTGTAACAAAAAAACGTAGATTTATTTGTTTTATTATAGTGATATTATCAAAGGAATGAAAATTGAGAGGGAGGTAAAACAACCAGAAGTCAACAGAGCTGAACAAGTGAGGAGGGTACTTCAGAATATTAGTACACAAACACAGGTTCCTCAAAAGGACCACAGAGTAGCACCAAGAGAGAAATTTAGACCCAGACCTGTGGAAGATGTGTAAGTAATACATTTTATTTAAAGTTCTATATTTATTGATAGGAAAATACTTAAATTCATCTATGTAATTTAGCATAACCAATTTAATTCAAAGATAAGGTGAATAACAGCTTAATATAAAAATTTATCTTTAAAAATTAGTGATTTAAATATTACAATACTTTTTGTTAAGGTATACATTACACACAAAATGTAAATAAGGGATTATTTTGACTTATATCTAGGCTGAGGTTTCCTTGGTGCCGGCTGCCTCTGTCTAGCCAAAAAAGATTGCCCCTGCGCATTCAACACGGCCAATCTCTCATCCACGGCCTCCCTCTGCAGTAAACCTCCTAGTTTATAGAAAGCGGCAGCCACTAACCTTTCCTCAAGCACCCCCATCGAGGAAGTCCTGTTTCGGTTCTCAGCCTGATCCAAATGAGCTGCCACCTCCCTGGCCCTTTCTAAATTACGCTGGTACTTTGCTTGAGCCACTTGAAGCTCGTGTTCTTTGGCCGCAAGAGCCTCTTGAAGCTTTTTGACTGAAGATGAGCCATTGGAGGGTTCTCCTGATGCATTTTTTAGCTCTTCAAGTTGTGCTTCTAGTTTTAATACTGACTGGTTCAAAGTTCTGTTTTGCTGTTGAAGATTTTCTGCACGGCTAACAGCCTGATCTAGGACGGTCTGTTTAGTGTCTATTTCCTGTTGGGTGGCTTTAAGTGTTTTGTTTTCTCTCTCCAGGAAGCGTAGGCGTTCTTTTAGATCTGCTGGAAGTAGTTCTTGAGAAACTGCTGTTGAGCTTTCAGATTTAACGTGACCTAGTTTTAACTCTTCGTTTTCTTCTCTTAAAGTGTCTCTTTCTAAAAGTAACCTGTCTCTTTCAGCTTGTAATGCAATCATTTTGGATTCCAAATTCTCAAAATTGAACTGAGTCTTGTCAGCTTTCTGTGTTTCTTCATCCAGTTTTTGCTGGAGCTCTACAAGCTGAGTTTTGTAAGTTTCACACTGGTTTTTCCAGCTAAGACTCTTAGTAAGTTCCTCCTCAATCTCCATGTTTTTCCTCAAATACTCCATGGCTTTCTCTTCAAACTTTTGTGCTTGTTTTTTGAGGTCTTGATAGTTTTCTAGCCTTTTTTTATAAGAAGCCAGAGCAAGTTCCAAGTCATTTACTTTACCAACCGATTCAGACAGAGCATCAACTTCGTCTTTTAGTCTTGAAGAATCGTTAGCGGCAATTTGAAGTTCTTGTATTTTTTGCTGGTAGTTCCACAGCTGTTTTTCCTGTTCCTCGACTTTGGCTTTAAAATCGTCGCGCATTACTTCAGCCTTAAATACTTCTTCTTTCAGGACTTCTATTTGTTTACGTACATCCGGGCCTTTGAATTCTTTCTCCTGCATCTCTTGACACTGTGATTCTAGGACTTTTTTCTCTTCTGTTAATGTTTGTACTTGGTGTTCTAGGTTTTGGCATTGTAGAGCTAGGGTTTCTCTAGCTTCGTTGGAGGCTTCTAGGTCGGCTACCAGTTTCATTACTCTTGTGTCGCTGTCTAGGATAAGGAGGCTCAAATTTGATCTGCCTGGACCTCCTGTTATTTCTTCAAGTTGCTGGATGGTTTGCATTATGTTTCTTTGGACAGATTCTTCCATTTCCATGATTAAAGTGATGTAGTCCTGTTTTCTATCACAATTTATTGCACAACCTATAAAAATAACAGTATATAAAAGAACTTAAGGTGTTTTACAATATTAATCTACCCAAAATCAATCTGAGAAGCTTGCCAAGTTGTACCAGATCACTGTTCTCGCCGATTTTAGTCACATCTGGTTTACCTAGCTCTAGTACTTGTAAAGTTAAAACATCTTGATAATACTCTATAACTGCCTCAGATATTTTTTTTAAATTACTGATCCTCAGTCTCCAGTTGGAGCCTGCATCCTTCTTAATTTTGGGCTCGAGCTTATCGAAGTATGTCGGAGCTATTTGAAGTAGGGCTTCGGTCATAGCAACTCCATCACAGATTTCCGAAACGTTTCGCGAACGGTTCGGCACGATCTTTTGCAGCCATTTCACCAAACTTTTACACATATCCTCTGCAGGATCCATGATTTTCCGATAAATTTAGCCAATTTCCTTTTGTTATTTGATAAATTAATTTATTTTCATTTTATATTTATCTTTGATGAAGTGTCAAAGTCAAAAACAAAGTGGGGTTATGAAAATTTTGACGTTTACAGTTCTGTTATGTGGATGAGCATATTTTAGTTATGCTACCAGTTATACATTTAGGAAAAAATAAAAGTACTTTTTACCAAAAAACATTTATTATTATTTTACAGAGTGTTTGAAAAGATCGATTTGTTTGGGAGCGAATCGTTGGGTATATTTAACGATAACTCCAAACTTGAGGATGGTCCTCAGCTAAAAACCTGGAGCGAACTGGCAAAAAAGGATCTTAAACTTGCCGTAACTCATCCCCCTGCCAATTATTTCCAGGAGATGATCCTGTGGACTGAACAGGGAAAAATATGGAAATTCCCCATTAACAACGAAATAGGTATATTATATATTTTCTAATAATCATGTTTTTTAAACACTCTACGTTCAATTTTAGGTCTGGATGAAGAAGCCAAAGTATATTTTGCCGATCACGTATTTCTAGAGGAGCATTTAGAGCCATGGTGTCCCCCTAAAGGCCCCATAAGGCATTTTATGGAACTAGTGTGTACGGGCCTGTCAAAAAATCCGTATATCACTGTAGAGACGAAAAAGGAGCATATTTATTGGTATAGGGACTATTTTGGGGACAAAGAAACATTGTTAAGGGATGTTGGTGCTATTCCACAAGATTTTTCAATGGGAACATCGAATGTAGTTGATAAGGAATAATTTTTAGTTTTTTTTCAAAGTGTAATTTGAGGGCAGACATATAAAAAATGATTTATTTAATAATTGTTAGTTATATTGTAATTTTTTTAAATACCGTTATTTAAAATAGTATATTCTCTGTATAACTTCCTTCTCACATGGAAAAATAATATTTTTATTATGTTTCTACTAAATATTAATAACAGACTAAAATATGTCGAAATCTGGTACAATTATTTTAAATATTAAAATCTGAATAGATATTTTTATAGTTTTTTTTAATAAATCCAAGGCATTTATATTCAAAATACAAATTTTGAAAGATTTCTTATCAGACTAAAGTAGGGGGTCGAGACAAACCTAACAATATCTCAACAAGGGGGTCAATATATCTTAAAAAACAATATATGATTGGGAGTTATATCAGAGAAGCAGCAGCACTCGAAAATATTTGAATAAATTAATAAATCTTTATAATACATACATTGATATTTGTTTTATTAATTCTTCATCCCTATCTTGCAATCTCTGCTGAAACTAGTACTAAAAAAATACATTTAGTTAATATAAAAGGCAAATGCTTGATATGAAACTATAAAACCTACCTTGTAGAGTCGTATCTTCTATTTTTACATTGTTGATGTGGGTTTGTGATCTGAAAAAATAAAGCAAAGCTTTAATAACTATTAAGATAATTGTTAGGCAATAGACTTATAGACTTGTCTTAGTTTTAATGCATAAGTTATGCATATATTACATTACTTCATCTACTAATGATCAACTATAGTTACAAACTATTGTATTTATTACTGCTATATAAATTATACTCTACTGTAGAGTATTTCAGACACAGTATATATTTTCCTGTATATATTATTCATCAAAATATGTATCATTATAAAACTTACCTTATATAATTGGCCTGATCAAGCTATCTTTAAAAAAGTTACTGCAATCTTCGACGAATGATGTTTGGATTCTGTACTTCGCTGAAACAAAGAACAAAGCAAATTATTATATGGATACTTATTTTTAATACATATTCGTTAGGTTTTAATATACATAGTTTAGACCATTTTAGACCATGCTTAGATTGTTTAGACTGTTTTTTCAATCATCGGTAAAGTTTTGCTAAATCAAATAGTGAAATATTAACTGTTCTTACCACTACAATACTCAAACTATAGCTGGGACACATAAATATGTGATTAGTATGTTCTTGCATAGGCATATAATCAAAGATTTTCTTTAATTTCTTAGATTTTTCTTGATTTTCAAAGAAAAATAAATAAAATTTAGATTTTGTAGGGTTAAAATCGTTAATAATACTATTTTCTACGCATAGATGGCTCTGACTCAACACTTTTTTGGACCTCAAAATTACAGATTTCTTTAAAAATGTCGTAAGTCTGGTAATTTTTTGTTAGATGTCAGCAGAACCGTAAATTACAGATTCCTAATCAAAAATCAAGTTAGCTTTCAGATTTCTTTGTTAGATGTCACCACCTACTTACGACTACAGATCGCTTTAAAATGGTGGTCATGTTTGGCAATCCTTCGATAGGTGGCGAGAGGACCTGAAATACAGGTACCTTTACCTTAATTTTATTAGTTCCTAAGTTGCCCACAAAATCTCAAAAGCGCTGAAAACAATTTACCGCCAGTTTTTGAAAAATCGCCCTTTTATGAAAAATAATACTTTTTACAGCTGTTATATACTACTGAGCCAAATTTAACGACATATTGTAAGTATTAAAAGCTATTTTTCAATAATAAACTAGGTAAATGTTATAGAAACGAAGGAAAAAGGGGGATAATAATTTATTTATTCATTATTCATCAAAACAAACACTCATTTCAAAGGTTAAGGACTTTATTTTAGGGATAATAAACTTTGAAACGTGTTTTCTAAAATTTATTTACAAAAATAACTCTCACAAATAGAAAATAAATACATTTTAAGCATATCCAATGCGGAAATCATACAGCAAATATGTCGCAACGTAAAATAAACGCGTAATGGCATATAAAGAGATCAGGGCAGGCTGAATAAATTTACAATATACATTCTATTAGAATATTTTTGGAGTTAGACTAGAAGATATGTTTACATTAAGAAAAAAAATAGTTTCTCTTTTATTTTGTAGTTATTTGTGCATTTCCAATAGTTCCCTCAAAGCTGAAATATATGACTGAGCCATCTGTAGTGTCTCGAATTTACTGAGTTTTTGCTCAGCATCTAAACTAGGTATCACCTTCCTTAATCTGTCAAAAGCTTCGTTCAATCTAAAATAAAAAAATGCCATAAAGATGTTCATAGACCATACAATTTATCGGACGACAAGTTGTACAGCGAGTTTAAACAATTTACCCGTTCATTCTTCTTCGTTCCCGGGCATTAGCTGCCAGTCTTCTTCGTTTCAGGATCGTAGGAGACGGTGGTCTATCTCTGACGATATGTTTTCGTTTTTTTCTGCTTTTGAAATTTAAATTTTTGTTGTTGTTGTCGAAGTCATCATCTTTGTGAAGCGTGAAGAAATTGATGTTTCCTAGAACAACATTTAAAATAGTGATGAATAAATATACAAGACCAAAACTAGAGGATCTTTCTACATAGAAGTTCCTTAAATAAATAGTATTTTAATTATATTATTTTTCTAGGGTTAATAGTGTAATCTTTTATGTCGGCTTCAGATACCTTTAGGAAAAAAAGTATCTATATGTTTCACGCTCTAAGGTTGATTTTTTTTTTAAATTGACGAAAATTACTCTAGGTACTCACCATAGCTGATTTTTTCTTCGGCTAACGAGGAAGCGGATAAAAATGACTCGTAAGTGTTGTTATCATAAATATCCGGCGAGGTGGTAGCCGCTAGTTGGGATTGGGCCTTCAAATTGATGGCGTCTTCTACTTTTATGAAGCCTCTATAGTGTTCCTGGTCGATGGCGGACTTGTTATAGAAATCCTGACGATGATAGTCGTCGTAGTAGCCAGTTGTGGTGTCAACTGGGTCCTCGAACGAGGAATAGTGGCATTTTATGACGTCCATACGAGAAAAAAGTCAGATTTTCTAGAAATAAATTTCAATAAATTTTAATCAAGTGCATAGTGCGCCACTGACATGTTTTTTTCTTCTTAGCAAAATCGTGTAGGCCGTTTGATGCCGATGAAAATTTGTCTCTAGATATTTGGTTGATTTCGATCTCCTTGATGGGATAGACGCAATTTCATTAAAAACAATTATTAACAAAAATAAAAATTAAATTAATAAATTATTTATTTAATCTAATTTATTTTTTTTTGTCTTATTACCATTATTAAAATTTATAACAATTATGTTCAGAGCAACCTGCAGCAAATTAAAAAAATAATAATAATGGTATTTAAGATAATTACAAAAAAACTGTTTTTAAAACTATGCATTTTTACCTCCCATATTTTGTAGGAACATTTTTTCATATTTTTTGATGGGGAATCAATGTGTGCTTATCTAACAATTTGGTCAGTTAATGACCAAAAAAGGTTGCTATTATTGACTTTCTTAATCCAAATTAAGGCAAATTAATAAAATTACGTTTAACTCATCAATTTCGCTAACAATATAAATAAAAGTCAGTGGCGCACATGTTTTTTGAAAGAAATATTTCAGTGATGTCCCATATGTACGTCCCTGGTGAATATGTCGATACTTTTTTAGCACTAAAATATGTCGCACTTATAGTAACTACCGCCCTCAAAATTTTATTCAAATCGTTAAAGGCAATTGGAAGAAAATTTTAATAAATAGAAAAAAAAATGAAGATTTTACCTCCCTGTAGGTACGAAACAAAGCAGAGTCGGATCTATGTTGATGTAAAAAATAAATCTTATTTTTACGTGAGGAATTACCCCACGAGACGTGGCACGTTTTTTTAAATACCCTGTAGACTTATGTGCATATATTTACTGTTTTTGTAGGTGTATTGGTTTTCCTACAATTATTTTTATGGAATAAATTTTAAGAAACCACTCTGTACAGGGTGGTTCGAATTCGACGCTCACATGTTTTGCCAGAAACATCAAATAAAAAAAACTTAAAAATTCGTTTACAATTTGAAAATGTAAAAACTTTAGTTTGAAAAAAATCATTATAACAAAAAGCAACAGAGTACTTACCTTAAAAAAAATAAATTCACAACAAATTAACTTCTCACATATTCAGAACCTATATATTTATTACATTATTTGTTGTTTTCTTCTAGAACAACAAACAATAATTATTTATTTCCAAACCACCAATCATATTTCTGATATATTTTCTCTTCATTGGCATTCTTCCAAACACTAATATTTTTCACGCGCAACCAAAAAATAAACCGATAAAAAAGCGCGTCTGAAATGAAACAGAAAAAAATGTTGCGGAAGACAATGAATGTATACCGGAAGTAATGTGGAGCTACCGAAGACCAGATAAAAGGTAGAAATGGGACTGACCTGCCTTTTTGGTCGTGTGCCGGCACGTGCCTTCATTTAGTCCGAGCAACACCCCTAACACAGGGCTGGCTTCAGAATTTTTAATAAATACAATTTGTGGCGAGTTCAGAAAAAATTGCTCTAGGTTGGTCGCACTTATTTATTTATTAAAAAAATGTTATTATAACAAAGATCTGATGATTCGAGTAGATAGGTATTCCATTTTATGATAAACAATTTCATTAAAATATTAAAATTTTCAGAGAGAAAAATTATTATTTTTCAGGGTTGGCATGATTTAAATCAAATGATTTAAATCATGATTTAAATAAAAAAATAAAATTTTTATTGAAACTTTATAATAAATCAAAAAATAACTGTAAAAGTTATAAAAATGTGTCCTAGAAAACTAGAAAAAATATTTCTATAACAGATATAACAGATAATAAATCGAAAAATAATTGTAAATGTTATAAAACTATATAAAAATATATCTATTCATCAATTTAAATGTTGGACCGATTTTTGAAGTAATTTCGTGTGAATCCATTAGACCGCTAAACGCAGGGATTTATTTTAAATATAGGTATAAGTGACAAAAATTCGCTGTTCGAATACATATCATTTGCAAAGTCTAGTGCAGTTCTTCTGATATAAAGACTATCTTCATTCCCGAGAATCTAAAATCGTTGTCAGAAAATGTGTTGTTTTATTTTTTTTTTTTTTGAAACGGTTGTATGTTTCCAAATTCCTACCCACATTTTGATCTGCAGTAAGTATTTTACACTTTAACAGTAGATAATACATACTAATTTCATTTTCACTTAAGACTATTTCCGAACAATAGTGTATTGTTTTATTAGGAGTAAAAATTATACTTCTTTTGACGAAGGACCAAAGGACCATCGTAAAACTATTCCGACGTTATAGGGAGGCACAACAGTACATAGAACAAGTACTCCGAATAGAGCATACTATTTCTTTTAAAATATTACAAATAATTTTTTAATCAATTTCAAACATTGCAAATAATCTGAACAGTAATCGTGCGACAATTTATACACTCGTTGAATTAATATCAGCTTAATAATATATTTTGTGCTTAGGCGTAACAGTGCTTTACTTTTATGCCTAGGCGTTAAAATAACAAAAGTTAATATTTTTGAGATGTTTGAAAAAAAAATCCTTTTGATCTGAAGCGAGCGACTTTTTTTGCGAAATATATTAGTAACCAATGTGGAAAAGTGACACGCGCCGTAGAACTGTTAATGTTATTGGTATCGGGCAGAGTTATAAAGATTCAGCCATTTAGGATAGGACTTTAATTGGAAGTCCTAGTCATTTGGAAATCCGATTTAAATATTGTTTTGAGTTAAAATCAAAAAAATCTGATTTAAATTAAAAAAATCCGATTTTTTTATTTTTTTTTAAAAATCATGATTTTTTCCAACCTTGCTATTTTTTAATTGGACCCTTTCATAATCGTCTTTAAATTTAGTTACTTGGCGAAAGAAATTTTCTTAGATCTCTCAAATATTTTATTTTTTGTTTATAATAATATATTCTGTATACTAACCTGATCAAGTGAGTATTTCAGTCTTCTTACATCAATGTACTTCAACTTCTCACTCCAAAAATCCTTTGGACTCATCAACATTACTCCAATAGAACCTGTTGAAAGAATACATATTTAGTTAGTTTTATAATTTTACTATTTTATCGAAAATCATTATTATTTGATAGATGTTAAAAATTAAAATAATATATTCAGGATCATAACCTAACCTAACCTAACCAAACCATGGCGATACCAGCCATCTTGATCGCTATTTTTTTTGGAAAAATCGCTTTTTATTCAAAATCTTAGTTAGATAGGCATAGGAAACGGAAAATATAGTTTGAAAGAGCATTTGAATCTGGTTCGATTTATTTTGAAAAATACAGGGTGTTGCATTTGAAATAACGAAGTTTTTATATAAAATATATCCTTAAAATAGATCAGCAATTTTTGGTACCTCTGTATAAATTTAATAAAGCAATAACATTTTTCAGTAAAGTTTATTTCTCTACCTTTAAACTCAGCACAAAAATTAGTTCTGAAAAGTAATGTACAGGGTGTTAATAATCTATTCTACTGTGGCATGCATATTTAAATATCTTTAAATATCTCAAAAACCAAAGATTTTACCACATATATTTATCCCTTATAATAAATTCCTTTTTTTGGGTCCAAGAATCGAAAAAATGAAATAAAATACCGGGTGTTCCATAAGAAAAAATATAACTTTGGTATGGATTATAGTTCTGACATATAGTTTCTACGTCTTGCCGTTTTCGTATAATCAACCGAGGCGAATGAGGTGCGCCACCCTGTATATGCCTAGTGAAAATTAATAATTTAAATTTGTAATTTTTTGCAACGTTTGACTTGAAGTCTCAATATAATCTAATGAGACTTTTGCACAAAAAGATTAAATAAGACTCAAAAAGTTTAAAAGGTTTCTTGTCTTCCCGCCTGTTGATGTTTCTCTATTAATTTTATTTGTAAGCTTTGAATAAGAAGATTAAGGAAGGAGCATAATGCTATCCATGTATTCATGCATGGTGGGCGGAAAAGCCACCATAAAAGCTCTCTAGGGTGGGGATCCTTGACAGTTCTGTTTGACGATTCATTTGACACATTTGAATTTGATTTGAAATGTTGTGGATTTGTCAGTCTTTACGGAGCTTATTTTATGTTATTTATTATTTATTCTACTACTGATAGTTGTATAAAGGTAGTAAATCTAGATAGAAATTGTGGTAGAACTTAAATTAACAGTGACACTATCGCGATTTATCGAAAAAGACTCTAAAATAGTTGGTTGTGTAGCGTGAGGTAGATCTCGGCAAAAATTGAGTGAAATAATGGAACAACTTTTCGCTAGTAAGTGACTATATAATATACATACGTGTAGTAAACCGACCATTTATGAAATTCACTTAAATTAACTAAATTATATATTTTTCTTGCATTTTTAGCTTTTATTTATTACTTGTCAAAGATTAGATGTCAAAGAATTTAGATACGTTAATTTGACTTACATGCTTCAGTAGCGTATCGGATGTTTGTGTTAATAAATACTTATTATAACTTATCTATTTTTATTAGAATTATATATTTTTATAACAATTTTAATAACTACCAACATTTATTCACAATGTAAAATAAAACAACAAATTATTGAGTCTACCCCACGTCTATCCTACATCATAATTTTACATTTTTTAAATAAAATTAGAACGACACTGATAAACCGGAATTTAAGTCGGCCATATTTGAGGCCCATCGCGGTGTACCTAAGATTTTTGATATGCTCCTTCCTTAGTCTTCTTATTCAAAGTTTATAAGAGTATACGGTGTATCTTTTTAGTCAAAATTCTTTCAAAGTAACTAAAAACCGTATTTCCGAAATGTTCTATCAAGCGTAATTAAAGAAGTTGTTAATTTTAACAGTATTTTAAAAAAAAATTATTTGGTTTTCTATTTCATATGAGTCGAGAAATTGTTATAAACAAATTGTTTACTTAAGTAGGCGTGTCTAAAATTCGGCTGAGCCTTAAAAATTAATTAACCAATACCAAAACGGTACGGTAAATAGCTGGGACAATTCAATTGGTCATTCTGTCGATGGTACGATTTTGCAGGATACGTGAAAGTATCGTCTAGTTGAGTAGGCTATTGGCTACATTAACATATACGTCTAAAAATATCACTGTGGTAACAGATATATAAATTTAATTACTTAGATAGAAACAATTTCATTAAATATATTCAAAATGGTAGAATAATACTTAAATCATGCCCATTATACATTCTGATTTTTGTCTTAATTTGATCAGGAAATACTCAACTACAGATTTTTCACAAAAAAAAACACGAAAAAAAAAACATCTCAAAAACACTCCAATAAATTTGGCGTTTAAATTCGATAAACACTCTGTATATCATCTGAGGCAATGAATATAAACTAGCCGGGTAACAAATCTCTAGAAAAATGTTGTTTATGAAACACAGTTATAATCCAATTTTGTCTGGTCGTATATATACAGAAGAAAAAATGATAAATGTCTCGTGGTGGAAATCATAATTTAAAATTTATTCTGTGATATTAATTATGTAAATTACAAACTATTAATTTCACTGTTAATTTTTTTAATAGCCTCGTGTTTTGCTAAAAAAGTCTGCAAGTTTTTGTTGTCACATATATTATTCTTTTTTATAATTTAATATAATCATTATTAATTATTATACATTGTTTTTTTTTTTCAAAAGATCTTAAATACTAAAAAATAATAAATTTGAAAACGTCATATTTTGTTTTGTTTTAAAATGTGACAGAAGCACAAAATTTATTTAGTTAAATGCTACGGAAAGGGGAAATAGTTATCAGAAAATGTGATACTTTAACAACAGCAAAAAATATGATGTTAATCAAAATTAATAATCCATTAATTATAATTAATTAAACCATCTATCAAAGAATCAAATCGAAATTATATTACTGTAGAAACGCTTTTTAATTTTTACAAAATTTCAACTATATTTTCATGTTTTTTTGAATTTTCTCTAAATGGATACCTTCCATATCAGCTCCCTTCCGTTTACATAAAATATTATATCATGTAAATGAAACGGGATTAACCACTTTAAAACAAGGAACATTTTTTATGAAGAATGCATTTTCCTCAAAATGTAAATAAAAAAAAAGTTTTTCTTCTTGTAAAGACAATCCAGGAACATACTCATCTAGAATTATTTTTAATAATATTGAACTATATATAAACATCGTTTCCGCAAAATGCCAAAGAAAATAATTACAGTTCATCATAAATTTAATATGATTACATTTATACTGACATTTAATCTAAATTGATATTTTCCTGTTAATTTTATTAAAACACATGTTAGAACTACTGTTAATTTTTCCGATTCTTATTGAAATTTCGAACGATTCAAATGGTAATGTCGACAAATTACTAAAAGCGAAACAAATGGACTGTACAAAGGACCGAGATATCTTACGGTGTATCTGCGGGCCGTTTCTCATCTCTGAAACGAACTTCATCCATTCACTTCGGGTGTCATCTTCCGTTTTGCACGACGATTACAGTAAATTATGTTTGCCGATGATAAATACGTTTTCCAGCGACTCCTACGATGGAAATCTTGCATGCATTATAACGTTTTTGAACTCAACACAGAGATGTTTCTACATTCGAAATAATTATAGAGAATTCAACCATAAAAAAATGTTTTAATTAAATAATACAACACCTTGATGTAGATGTAGATTGTACGGAAGGGAGGAATGGGTCACCGTGATAGGCCTTTTGTATCCCTATTTTTTGAAATATAACTTTGACAAAAGCCAGTAACTAAGACGGTTTTACAGAGGTTAGTTCTCCGTGCCGAGTTGATTCTCCGCGTTGATCTGAAGATCAACAGATCAACGATCTTTAAACTAAAGCCATTAAAGCTGCCAGTCTAAAGTAAGAATGTAATACTATAAAAGTTACGAAAAATAAACAAATTGTAGTTTTTTTGTCAGATTTTGTTAGTGAATAATTAGAATAATAATAATAATTAATTAATTAGAATGGTTGAAAAATATTATTATTATATTATTTACTTTGTCTTAAAATAATCCAATAAATTTGTCATTTGAAAAAAAAAATTACGGGCAAGCTGATTTTTTCAGAGTTTGTCAGCGACTGTCTTCTTAGTGTAACATAAACAAAATCGGAAATTTTCCCCGTGCGGTTTTTGAGCAGTAGGGATGTTTTTTTTAAACTGTACTACAATAAAATAATTAGACACAAATTGTACAGGGTGGGTCAAATTCGACGCTTTTAAATGGAAACATCCTTTTCTATAGGAGATAGACGAAAACTAATATCGGTGTCTGGAGCTCAATTTTCATCAAAAACATGATGGTGAAAACCGCACATCAATATCTGTTACCGTTTCGGAGTTACGGGGTGTTTTTCAAAAATGTGCATTTTTAACAAATCGCTGTAACTTTTTGCTATGGAAAATTTTGTATTTCTATGAAAACATTTCAAAGCACCTTTTTACGTAGAATTTAATGGTTTTAGTATATTTTTTTAAAAATTAATAATTTAAGAGTTATCAACAGAAAAATTGATTTTTTATATGGGACATACTGTATATTTTTAATTTATTAAAAAGAATTTAAAATTACCTTTCCAAAAATATAACACACTTGATATTTTGCTCGATCCCTCTTCGAGATATAGAGTATATAAAAATTCGCCCGCTTTTAATAAGTAGGCTTTGAACGGCACCGGCTGTAATGTAAAAAAATTCTAGCTGTGAGCATCAATTAAAACGAAAATAATATTTGCTATGAGAGATGCAGAGTTTTATAACAATTTAAAATATATTTAACCAACATCAACACATTTAAACTATATCTAATAACAATAAAAATAAATAGCAAACCAGGACATAAGATTTTGCTACAGGTGTTCGACATATCGACCGTCTTCTGTTATGGACAGACGGGGCAGTTTTTGAACATTTCTCGCGGAATTCATTAACTCAGTAGGGGTGAAAGATACCCTCTCATAACTGCTAAGTATTTCTAATTCTTGTCTAGATTATACAGAAGAATAAGGAACCTTTATTCTTCCGCAAATATATCCATAGGATTAGATCCATGGGCACTAAGTCAGGCGGCCTCGACGGCCAACGGCTGGGTGCTTGGTCAGCTATTCAATTATTCTTGAAATTGGCTGCAGAAATTTGCCGATAAGTTCGGCGTTCAGAAGCGGTGCGTCGTCTTGCTGGAAAAATATGTTTTCGAGTTCCATTAAGGGCATATCATCAATGAGGGGTCCAAAGCCTACTAGCACAGATAACACATAATTGAAACTAATTCATTTAAAATTCACTAATTACATACTTTTTCTTGCATTTTTGCTTTTATTTACTACTACGTCGAAGAATAGATGTCAAAAAATTTAGATACGTCAATTTGACTTGGAAGCAATAGTTAAAAGGTTTTTTTTTCCTATAGACTATTGATGTGTCTCAATTATGTATGTTTCTTTCTATGTTTGAATAATAAAAAGTAATGTATTTTAGGTTAACGTCTCCTTCTAAGGCCCATTTTGCTTACTACTCTAATAACTAACTGTTATTAGTTATTAATTTAAAAAAAAACGACTTAAAGTTAACTACTATACCTTTGACATGGTTATATCCACAAAAAAATCTAGAACCGTTCTAGATATACTTAATTTTTTTTGAGAAAGAAAACATTTCAGAGCCATCATGAAGCATCAGTTTAATATGTGGGACTTTTACATATAAGGTTCGGTTCACACGCGACGACAAAAATCGTTTATCTCGAGACTAATTCGAATTTTATTGTGGCTAATTGTGCGTTTTTTGCAAGAATAAGAGCCACTCACACAGGTGTAGAATACCGTTTTCCGAACTGAAATTTAACAAAATAATGCCGATAATTGACTGAATGGCATTGCGACAATAAAAAAACGATTTTCAGACGACATTCTTCGGATTGTTCTATGGGAAAACAACAAACAGAAGGGTTTTCATTCGATTAGCTACAAGAAAAACTATTTTAATGTTATTAGATTAAATTTTTCTAGAAGAATATACCTTCTGTTGCATTGCAATCGACCTGAAGATAGGTAACCCCGCGCAAATTTAAAAAAAAAGCGATAAATAAACTTTCCCATTTTTTTTACAGGCAAATTTATTCGAAACTATTTAAAGAGTCTTTGAATAAAAAGATTAAGGAAGGAGCATATCAAAAAACTTAGGTTTATCAGTGCCGTTCTAATTATATTGAAACCGGCTTTTATAGATAGTAAGAACTTTTATAATATAAAGAACTTTTATTAATCACTTTCAAAATTTTTTTATTATTTTTCTTAAATATAAATTCTAATACTTATTAGTAGTGGGAACTATCGAATGAATACTATCGAAACATTCGATAGTTGCAATTCATTCGAATAATTCGATAGCTAGTAAGAAAACATTCGTCGAAAACTATTCGAATAAAAATTATCGAATAGATGCGTCATCTGCCTTGAAATATAGTATTCTAGTAATTCGGCAGCAAAAACAATTCATTTATAAAATTCATTCATTTATCAAATTCATTTATTCGTCAGGATCGATTTTAATGAAATATAAACTGGATTTTAGTTGTCGTCCGGCGACGTAGGTTTCTTTCCTAGAAACCCGACAGCAGTCGGTGGCAATGCTATGAAAGAAGCTGGCATCTTTTTGATTTTTTGCGGAGTCTAATAAAGATAAGGACACATTATTTTTTTATTGAGGTGCTAGTATTTACACAGAAAATACATTATGAAGGGCGCTGTTGCCATATATTCGTATTAGTTGGTATTAGCAAAGAATATTTTTCTTTAGCATTAGTTAGTTAGGGATAGTATGTCTATATGTTTTGCATTTTTTTATTAATATTCTGTTGTTACACTGCAATAATACTTTTTATTTTGGATGTAGGAAAATGATTTTTAATGTTTTTAAGCAAAGACTGGTTTAATAAATAATAATAACACTAATAATTTGTTATACAAAATTTAAAATAATTTAATAATATAAACATTTTTTTTAAGTAGTATCAAAATATAAACAACAAATAGAAGTCAAAAGTATTTATATTAGATCCTATTTAAAAATAATATAGACTCTAAATGGCAATGTTGGTTTATTAAATAATAATAATTACAGAACTAATTTGTTATATTAACAACAAATTTTAAAATCACGAAATATAAACATTTATTAATTTTCTAAGCATGCAGTGTAACGGAAGGAAAATATAAATAAAAAATTAGAAATCAAAATTATTTATATTACTTTTATTACTTTATATTACTATTTAAAAATAATATTTACTTTTACTGGCATTTACTTTAAAAAATAAATGAAATATTTCTTCGCAAAAAACTACATGTAAGAGAATTAGCATAAACAAAATACAAACATTGTTAACATTTTTTTTAAATTGGCACGTGTAAAACTTTCAATTTAATTTTCTCACCCCAAAATTTGAGTTTGATAACCATTTACTTAACCACATTACTTAAATATGATGATTAAGTTCAACTAATTCATATTATTAAAACATGTAAAATACAAATATGTATTTTTAAAATTAATTGTAAGTTCATCTCATCTCTCTTAAAAATTGCTGCTTCTCAAAATTTCCCATTAAAAAATGTAATCTAATCTAACCAAAATATATCATATAAAATTAAATAATTGAAAGATCGGGCTACGGAAAATCACACAAATTTTCGGAAAAATTTTGACCACTTCGCACACAATCGTCAATTAAAAAAAACTACTATTTTAGTATTTTAAATATTTTAATAAACGCAAAAATAGCATAGTATTTACAAGGCGAAGTTATAAAAATTTGGACGAATTAATAATGCACTGACGCACACAAAAATCAAACGAATACTAAATTTCATTTATCAAAAGCACTCGATAGTCGTGGCTCGTGGCGCAACGATAACCATTTAGTCGCACGGCGAGGTTGTCACATATGCTTTAGTATACAAATGAATGAATGATTTTATTCGAATAAAACCATTCGATAGTTGAAATCATTCATTCAGTAACCATTCGATAGTCTAATTCATTCGATAGTTCCCATCGCTAATACTTATAAAGAAAAATTATGAGTTAAATCAGATTTATTTAAAGCCCACTCAAGAAAACACATAAAAATTGATTTGTTACATATCTAAACACAGAGCCAATCAAGCGCTAATATCTAAAATCAACGACCCATTGATCGCTAATGACTTGTGTCAACAAATGCCGCCTTTTCGGCAGCTTTCATCCAACCGCCTACCGCTAGAACATCAAAGGTGTTCAGTGATGGAGATTTAATAGTTTATTTGTCCAGAGACCGTGTTGGTTTTTCACACACTTCTAGCATAGATTCGTCACTTGAAATAGTACGTGATTGATGAGTTAAATTAGGTAGAAAAAAATCTAGTAAGGAGACGTTGAAACGTCAGATATACTGAAGTATACCAGATATACTGAAGTATATCTGGTATCAAAAAATTGGCGCCGGGAGGCACGTATAGCCGCCCATACTGAAATATGTTAATAAAAAATAAAAAGTTGGTAGGCAGTTCTTTTAGTTTCAAAGTAAAGGAATTTTTCCAATTTTTTTTTATCTCAAAAACTGCGACTTTGACTGATTTTGATGTTATTACAAATTTTGTTGCAAATATTATTCCTAATCTTAAACCGCGTTTCGTTAGCTACTGTAATTTTGGAGTTACGATTTTTTAAAATTTTTAACCCCCTCCCATACCCCCTTACCAACCCCCAACCCCCACCAAAAACTAATGGCCAGATTCTCGGGTGTCACAGTATTTTTGTGCCAAATTTGGTTTAGCGGTTTTTGAGTTATCGTGTTAGAGACAGACGGACAGGCGGACAAACAGACGGATAGACAGACACCATAAAAATATTTTGTATTTAGGTCATTCATGACCCAAATAACTCATTTTGAGTGAAATTAAAAAAAAAATTTGTCGATCTTATAGCCGACCATAATAACGAAAAATCCCATGTCATTTATGGACGCCTCCATGAGTGTTAAAAAAGATCAGGGAAGTATTTTGTTTCTGACTGTACTTCAAATGAAGAAATTACTTATTCAAAAGGTGATTTAAAATTGGCACCTAGCAGTTAGAAAGAGGAAAAAAATATAAAAGGGAATTTCCAATTCAGTGGACATTTTCTAGAAATTTATTGGCATATAAATAAAACGCTGACTATCAATCGATAGACTGCACAAACTGCATACGAAACAATCAATTTTATATTCATTTAACTTGATATTCTCAAGAAAAAATGACAAGAACCGTTTTTAGTATTTGTAACTGAATTCCAAGTAGAGATGCAAAATACTTATGATTATATAAACCAAACTTATTTACTTTGTCTTAAAAATAATGGAATAACTTATTGCTAGTAAGTGACTGTATAATATACATACGTGTAGTAAACCGGTCATTTATGAAATTCAGTTAAAATTAACTAATTACTTGTTTTTTCTTGTATTTTTGCTTTTATTTGTCAAAGAATTTAGATACGTCAATTTGACATACCTGCTTCAGTAGCGTATCGGATGTTTGTATTAATAAATCATTATTACAACTTATTTATTTTTATTAGAATTTTGTGTTTTTATAACAATTTTAATTACTACCAACATTTATTCACAACGTAAAATCAAACAAGAAATTATTGAATCTACCTTTTTTAATTTTATTTTTCTATTCTATCAGTAGAAAAATGTAAAAAATGGCTAGAATACCAAAAATTATATAAACACTCTATATTTAATACAACAGAGAATAAAATAAATAAAAAATGCTAAGAAGGTTTCTCGTCCAATCGGCTGTTGATGTCTCTCAGTTATATCCATTTCTATACCCAAGTAGCAAATTTTATTTTATAAAGGCTGTATACACAGCTATGTGATCATTTTTATAGGATACCTTAATTCGTATAAAATGCTATAAGACCGTAATATGATAGCTTTACAACCAAAAAAGGCCCATTTTCCAAAGGGTATACAACTCCTATGCAACTATTTCACACAGCGTTATATAACTATTATAAAACTAACAATAAAAACATTTGATCATTTAGCTAGGTAAAAGAGTATTTTATTTTTTACCGAAGAATATTAGGAGCAAATTATATTTTAAGCGTGTCGTAAAATGAATCTAGAGGATGTGGATTGTTAAAAAGGAGACTTTACTCGACGGTGAAAATGGCGGGTAGAGCCAGAAGGTACAACAAATATGTAATATAAAAAATCATTAATAGGGTTTGAAAAGTAGGGACAATTTTTGTTGCGGCGAAAGTTTTGCTGGTAGATTATAGGTATGTATCTGGCAAAAAATTAAAGCGCCTTAATTTCGATTAAGGTTTACGTATAAATTTAAACAATAAAATAAAATAAAATTTTCAAAAATTCTTGTTTTTAATTTAATTAAACAGTTTATTAGTGTATGTGGGAATCTTATCACAAAATAGTTTTCAAAAATAACATTTTACAATTTATTTTGATGTTTTTAATTTTGCTTCATATAATGGCGGCCATAGGCCATACAAAAATTCTGCCTTAAACATGGCGAATTATATTGCAACCATTTTATTATAAATGAATCCCTTAAATAAGTCTTTGTTGTAAAATAAAACGGTATAGGATAAATATCTATCATTACGCAGAAATTCCAGGCACTATAGAACTATTTTTGACATATTGAGATTTGTGACAAATAGATGTTGCCAAATCTCATTTGGTTAGTATTTAAACTAGCAAACATGATCAGATTTTCATGGATTCATGCACGCAATGCATTTCATGCATGCCCGACGAGTGAGCGGCAACCTAAGGACTTGGAAAAACAACAATAAAACAATACAAACATTTTGAATAAAACTTTTACATCAACGTGGCAACAATGCTTTGAAGAAGCCAGACAACTCGAGAGATTTTGGCTTTTGGGAACCCAGGGAATTTTCGGGATTATTTACCGTAATTTCGATGAGTTTTTTCTTACATGCTCTTTTATAACTACCACTGCGTTTGTTAACTTTTTTCCAACTTTATCCAGAATTCATAATAGGTGTGATTGATTATACTCGTACGTAGATATTACTTTTGCAACAACAACAATAACAAAATAAATAACTAGGTATACCATTTAATTTAAAATGAGGCTATATTATACATTACCAGTTTTATAATGCAGATATTACAGCGAATTTATTTTGTTAATCACAATTTTATCATATAAGGCTATATAACTAGTGTTGTATACAGCACCGTAGCTTAACGCAATAAAACATTCTATCATACTACGTAATACAACTTTAATAAGACAAGTTTAAGTAACTATTATATGATCTTGTGACTACTAGTTATATGAATATTATAGAACTCTTACATGGTGGGTATAAGAGTCTAATAAAATAATATGTTTGTTATCATATATCATTGTCTTATTAAGTATTATATCATACTAAAAGAAATGATCGTTTAATGCGTTATAGGATACGCTGTAACAACCACTAGAAAATAGTTTAATATGACAACTTTTATTAAAAAACAGAATGGTCGAAACCAAACGCTTAATAAAATCAAGCAGTCGTTAAGACAACGCTATTCGACTGTTATAAAATAATTCAATCCTTTTAGAATTTCTTTTTGCTACTTGGGTATCCGGCGTATAATGTAACTTATTAAGCTAATATAACTTTTAAAGTAACTAAAAACTATAGTTCGGACATTTTAAAATATTTTTACACGATGGCAAGGAATTGTATTTCAATGCAATCAAATTTCTATGCCTAACATCTTTATTATTCGTAACATTTTAACATTTCCTATGCAAAATCTGCTATACAAATAAAAATCCCATTTTTCCTTGTTGACACGAGAAATGTCATAATAAAGCCTATGTACCCGTTACGTTCTGATATCGTTAACGTCAGAGAATACGCGGCGTTGTTTATGGGAAGCACCTGCCGTTCAAAATTTCAAACAACGCCAGCCCCGGAGCCGTAAGGTCGTTATTCGAACGTAGAACAGTGACCCAATAAGGCCAAACCTGTCCTTGTGACGTTTACAAGGCCCGTACGGGCGAACAACATCGAAGGAAAGCATATAAATAGTGCAGGCGTGGCATTGTTAAATCAGCGCCAAAGTAGAAAAGTAATACATATTTCGAACTATCTATAGTAATATATAAAATCCTTAAATGACAAACCACTCAACGTAAGAAGTAAGCTTATTTTGGCATGCAGGTTGATTCTAGGGTGTAGAGGTTCGATAAGAAGGGATTTTTCGAAATTCCAGTTCCAAGAGGGTGAAACCACCCCTCAAATATTGCAATATTTTTCATTTAAAAAACGGTCAAGTTTCCGAAAAAACGCTTAAACACGTATATTTTATTTTCTTTCTTTACATATTTTAAGATTTTTTAAAAATGTATACAGGGTGTTTCGAAAAATCTGGTCATTGATTAATCACGATCCTGCTTAAATCGCTTAAAGTAAAAAGCTGATTTTTGGAAAACAGATTGACTTTAGGGTGTAGAGGTTCGATAAGAAGGGATTTTTCGAAACTCGAATTCTAAGGGGGTGAAACTATCCCTCAAATATTAAAATATTTTTTATTTAAAAACCGGTGAGTTTTTCGGAAAAAAACTCTTAAACACGTATATTCTATTTTGTTGTTATACATATTTTAAGATTTTTTAAAAATTTATACAGCGTGTTTTATGAAATATGATCATTGAGTAATCACGATTCTGCTTTAACTGCTTGACGTTGCTGAAGCTGATTTTTTTGGCAAACGGATTGACTGGGGGGTGTAGTGGTTCGATAAGGAGGGGTTTCTCGAATCTCAAATTCCAAGAGGGTGAAAACGCCCCTCAAATATTACAATATTTGTTATTTAAAAAACGGTTAGTCTTTCGGGAAAACGCTTGGACAAGCATAATTTATTTGTTTTTTTTTACATATTTTGAAATTTTTTAAAAAATCATACAGGGTGTTCCAAAAAGTTGGGTAATTTCTTAACCACGATTCTGCTTAAACTGCTTGACGTAAAAAGCTTATTTTTGGCAAACGGATTTTTCGAAAGTCAAATTCCAACGAGATGAAACTACCCCTCAAATATTACCAAGTTATATAGTAATATCGCCATATTGTTTTTTCTCATGCTGACGTAAATGTGAGAAAATGTCATCCAGTTTGTATGTCAATGGAAATTCTTGCTTTGCTTTACCATCACTATTACAAATGATTGGTTCGACGCGAACGAAGTCGCTGGTACACGCTAGTAAAACTATAAATCACCACATTTTTTTACTGAATTGGGACTTGATGGAAAGATTCGGCTTGATTAGGGGTAAAACAAACAGGGAAAAATTAAAAAAAAATTGTACATAAAAATGATTAAACTCAAATTGAATTGCTTAGGTCCTGTTCACACTTGTTTTATGGCGGTATGAAATAAGGCCGCGTTTACAGTTGGACAAACGCGCACGCCGACGGAATTTCGCGGTATAATTCAGGCGGTTTTATTTCGACGAGGAGAGAAGTGTGCTGTCAAAATTTATAACTTCCTAATACGTTTACACACGCCTTTCGCCATCTCTCCTTATAAATTTTACTACGTCCTGTATAGAACGATAGATCTTCTCATCTAATCGGATTGTCTGCTTGGAGAATTTTAATAGCCGATTGGTTATATGCGTTATACTGTCACGATTTTAGTTTAAATTCACGATTTTTACTTGATTTTTTTTCTGTATATTTTTATTGTTTTCTGTTTTTTTTATTTTCATTAAAAAACGATAATTTTATTACCCGGCCAGATAGCTGTGACTACTACTAACTACTAACTGCTACTAACTAACAATTTGTTTTGTGTAGAAATTTGTTTAAATATTTCACAATCTTAAAAATGCCAACATCGAAGCTTTAAGCACTGTTTGGACTTCCTGAAAGCAGTGGGAATCCCATTTAACGATATCGAACAGAGAGACCTTTGGGTTAAAAATAAGATATTTTAAGTTCACTGTTAAGAAACGGAATTAAGATGTAATCTGTACCGACAAAGCTGCAAAGTTACGGCTGCGGGTTGTGGCCACAACCAGTTTTGTGAAAGGAGAAAAATTCGAAGCTTTAATGCGCTTTTTGGTAACTTACTCTCGGCTCCTTGTTGTATAATTTTGTTGTAAAAAAGAAATTGGAAAGGGCGATTAGCGAGATACCGGGGGAGATAACGAAAAAAGATGTGTAAATATAGTAAATTTATAACTTTATGTAGTCTGAGATTCTCTAGATTTGCATCGATTTTTAAAAATGATTCATTATATCCTAGAATGTATTAATTCTTGGGAGTAGATTTATTAATGATATTTATAAAATCCTTAAGTGACTGACACACTGATTAATCACGATCCTGCTCAAACCACTCAACGTAAGAAGCTCAATTTTGGCATACAGGTTGATTCTAGGGTGTAGAGGTTCGATAAGAAGGGATTTTTCGAAATTCCAGTTCCAAGAGGGTGAAACCACCCCTCAAATATTACAATATTTTTTATTTAAAAAACGGTCAAGTTTCCGAAAAAACGCTTAAACATTTTTACATTAAGATTTTTTAAAAATGTATACAGGGTGTTTCGAAAAATCTGGTCATTGATTAATCACGATCCTGCTTAAAGCGCTTGACGTAAAAAGCTGATTTTTGGGAAACGGATTAACTTTAGGGTGTAGAGGTTCGATAAGAAGGGATTTTTCGAAACTCGAATTCTAAGGGGGTGATACCACCCCTCAAATATTATAATATTTTCTTATTTAAAAACCGGTGAGTTTTTCAGAAAAACTCTTAAACACGTATATTTTATTTTGTTGTTTTACATATTTTAAGATTTTTTAAAAATTTATACAGAGTGTTTCATAAAATATGATCATTTAGTAATCACGATTCTGCTTAAACTGCTTGACGTTTAAAGCTGATTGACTGGCAAACGGATTGACTGTGGGGTGTAGAGGTTCGATAAGGAGGGGTTTCTCGAATCTCAAATTCCAAGAGGGTGAAAACGCCCCTCAAATATTACAATATTTGTTACATATTTAAAAAACGGTTAGTCTTTCGAGAAAACGCTTGGGCACGCATAATTTATATTTTTTTTACATATTTTGATATTTTTAAAAAAATCATCAGGGTGTTTCAAAAAGTTGGGTAAATGATTAATTCGACGCGAACGAACTCGCGGGTACACGCTAGTTTATTAAATAAGTGTTTTTCTGCATAACCACGTAAACTTTTTTAAATATGAATCTAGCTTGTTTGAAACACTCAAAATAAACGTGGCCAATGTCTAAAATTCTTACAGTTCAATGACAAACTCTATATAACTTTTCTAGTGACTATGTTTACTTCAAATAAAATAGAATTTTTATATCGTGAAATATTCTTAGAAAAGCAAACGAAGAACAGTACTCTGTCAAAAGCCGGCGTGAATAATCGAAAACGCCGATTTACGGTACTGCCACAAGATTTGTCGTCTTGGTCTACGTGCCCGGTCCAATAGAGTACCCACCCATCGATTTGCATGGGGCTCTTTAGCATTCGACTCACACACAAGCCGGTACCGCTGCTCCTAAACGTGTTCATGAATGGTACTACGATCCTTTCGCGTTTTTTTCTCTTTTTCAGATGGAAAAGAAGACCTGATAAGGTACAGAGAGACATGTATCGAGTTGTCTCGTCTTGACTGGTTTTATGTCCAGGTAGTACCTGTATAAAGTAGTACCAGTTTGTTTTTATAGGCGTTAAGAAGATTAAAGCATAGGAACAGGTGTTTTTGTATCTTTAAATTAGCTTTTTGAGAAGAAGTGTTAATGTAGACATTAGTGATGTAACTTTTTGTGTTACTTCTAATATATCTGTTTATATGTAATGATTTTCCTTTTTCTCCCACTGTATATCTGGCCAATCATCTCTCACAATTTCCTTTTTATATCGAAATTATAAATTATACAACAAGGAGCCGGGTAAGTTACCGAAAAACCGTACAAACTTCTTATTTTTCTCCTTTCAAACACTGGTTTGTGCCACAACCCGCAGCCATAATTTTCCAGCTTTGTCGGTACAGATTACATCTTAATTCTGCCTTAACAACTGTTTGGAGCCAGAGTCTCCATTCATTGGCCCCACGTTGGGCGCCAAATTTGTGTAACGTTATCTTGACACAATGCAAACGGCAGCTTTTCGTCTTTGGGAGCAGTCGTAGGTTCGTTTTTTCTTTTTTTTATTTTTTTTATTAGGTGTTATAATTAATCAATAAAACAATAATTATTGGGCGCCAGGACATTCACTCAGAAATAATAGATCTCTTTACCCCAACTTAAATTTATTTATAATTAAAAAATATTAGACAAGGACAGTAATTGATGTGGATGAAGTTAGGTTTTTAAAATGAATTAATATTTAAGAAAAATAAGTAATCAACATTTAAATGTATGATAAAAAAATAGTATCACTTGCTTTGTTAATCAAAAATCATTGACATTATTAATATAAAATTACGCAAAATAAAGTTAAATAAGTACCTCAAACTAACGCAGTTCATGAACCTTGTTGTATGCGCACATAATTCCGTCAATCAATCAAAAGTTAATTAAATAAATATGTCAAGTGACACCATCACAAAATACTTGACAAGATATTAAAATATATAAAAATTTGTATATTTAAAATTAAGAAAATTATATTTTAATAATGAAATTCAAAATTGATATCTAATAATTACATAATTAATTACGTAATTCGTCAACAGTAAGTAAATAGATTTGAAATGAGTTATTAAAAAAATGTGAAATCTGGCCTGATTATCCGGTGCAATTCCAGGCTTTGGCTCGTCCTTCTGGATGGTGTGTGGACGCTAGGTGTGGGAGCTCATCCCCAATCTACCACAGCCTCGAACAGCCCCTTACAATACCACCAGCCATGTGGAAATCAAACATGGATCATAGATACAGGCTCTCGTACCTCAAACCACCAATCACGACATATAACTCGCCATGTAACTGGGCGGTAAAACCCTGGAAACGACACAACTTATGCACAAAATGCATTTTAGAAATTTTAGAACTTACCTCACAATGCTGAGGGTTTACTCAAAAATTAAATTCATGACAGGACAACCAAAACCACGTTTAGAAAATCTGTAAAGAGATAAGGTTGAACCAAAAGAGTAAAAATGTGATGAAGATCAAACTTACCACAAAAATCCCATGAAAACTTAAAATTGATTCCTTCCCCAAATGCCAGGAACCACTAGGACTACATTCCAAAAGTTAATAGAATTAAAAAGTTTAAACTTTTTCGGATGACTTCAGATAAGTATGTCGATGTTTACGCCACGAAATCTGAATCAAAAATGGTGACTTCCGATGGTCAAAAAGATGCTCTAGTTCTGCGCCGATAAGGGCAAGTACGATCCACAGAGTGTCCGAAATTAGTCAGAACTAATTCGGTAGGGTGTATGTTGGGTTGCCAATAGTATCGTTTTATTAAAACGTTACAAGTGACCTTAAAATATCTTATTTTAAACCAAAAGGTCTCTGTTCGATATCATTAAAAGAAATTCTCACCGTTTCAGGAAGTTCGCACAGTGGTTAAAGCTTGGATAGTGGCATTTTAAGAGTGCGACTTTAAAACCGACTGAAACTTATTATTTTGAAAGCTCTTGTGCTAAGAACAAAGATATTGAATGTATGGTGGTCCGAACTGTATTCAGGAAGCTTTGGCAGCATATTCTGCAGATAAAAATAAGAAAAAAAGTTCGTATAAATGTATGTTCTAAAATGCTTAGTTTTGGAGATACAGGGTGTAGAAGTTTTACTTTTATTTCGATTTTTTCCAAATAATTTCTGAAGTAATGACAATATTTGGATGAAAATTGGTGTCTGGGAGTTTTTTGACATGAGAAATTTAATTCTGGTTGTGTCAATATGATTCCTCCACTTGTAGAGGGCGCCACGCGTGGTTTGAAGGGTAATAACTTTTCGTTCGTACCTGTATAAAACTACTGAGTGAGAAAATATACATTTACAACGTTTTTTACGTAAAAAAGGTCTCTTGGTAAAAATCGCTGCGAGTAACAGTTATTTGGAATCGAAATTATCAATACCTGTCATCATTGAGATAAGGTAGACATGCTAAATAGTTATTAGAGTGAAATAATAAATTTGAAATGTTTTTGTACCAAAATTTCAACAGAAACTTTTTTAACATCATTTTTTCGCAGAAAAATTTATGATTAATTTCAAAAAACAAAAATTTTCCAAATTTATTATTTTAGTAAAATAACTATCTACCCAACGTGTTTAATTTTTGTCAATAATGAGATGTATTGACTATTTCCATTCTAAATGCAAGTTAAAAACCTCCCAGGCACCAATTTTCATCCGTGTAATGACTGCAGAGTATGCTGCCGAAATTTCCGGAATACAGATCGAACCACCCTGTATATAAGGAGAAAAAAAGCTGCAAATATAAAAGTATTTCATTTAATTTTAACTTGGGTTAAAAAGCTTAAAAATTAAGCAAAGGAAATCAAGACATTCTACGCGGGGTACCACCTCACCAAAAGATAGAAGGTAATGAAAAAGCAAACAATCTAGCCAGGAGGTAGATAGATATACGAGTACAATCATCATACTCAAAATCTAAATAATAATTTTCCAGGGTAGTACTAAAGAAACCGTTGTTTAAAACGGACTTTTTTTCTATATCATTTCTCCTCGCATAAACCACATACGCATTGGTATAATTAAAAGATGAAGAAAAACGTCCACTCCATACGAACGCCAGAGCGCCATCTTCGGCTCGAACCTGCCGTAAACTCATCCGCCATTGTAATTACGGCGTTTTTCCGATTTTTTCCCGTCCCAAGGATAAATCTATTCTCTAATGGAGTAATTCAAACGAGAGAAGAGCCTCGTCTAGCGTCGCGAGCGCCATCTAAAGACTTGTTTGACGAGCTGACGCGCTACTTGCGAGCCTGATACCATCTTTGATTAGGAGATCGGTGATAAGGAGTTGATTAGAATTGTTTTCGAGAAAAAATCGAACGGCGAACCGAAAGAAAAAACGTACGTTTGTAGTGATGGATAATTAAAACTGGTTGTTAGGTACTTTTTTTCGTATAGAACAAATAGTTGTATCTGGCTAGAAAGAAAACCCAAGGCTGGAAGATAGCTCATATAATATGAGTAGAATTATTGAAATACTTTTGTAACTTTCTGTATAATATGCTTAATGATGAATCTATTAATTTTTTCTTTTGGTGCCTCTTTCAAAAATTCAAATTAGTGTTATTCACACTAACTCGTGTGTACAAGCGTTAATAGCAGCATTTCTTTGATCTTTCCTCCAGTAGGTAAGAAGCAAAGTAAATTATACAGTTTGAGTTAAATAAGTGCAAATATTTTCAGAGCTGGTAGATCTCGATAAAAGAAACATATTTTCTCTTTACCATTTTTGACATAAATCCAAAAAAAAACCGAGTTATTTTACTTTGAAAATTTCCAAAAAAAAATAATTTTTTGCTTAAATTTTGAGAACCAACGGATCTTTTCTGGGTTTTCTTTGTTGACACATTTGTTTATTTATTTCCTGACATTTTCATTCGTTTTGATACATTAGTTTTGTATTACGAGTTTTTGGTTTAAATAAATTGTGTTGTGATACTTTAAGCTAAAAAAAAATTACTAGCAGATCTGGCAGTCGAACATTGTTTTTTTTTAGAACCTCTTTTAGTGCAAAGTATACAAGATAGCTTAATAGCCGTTGCAAAAAACTCATCGCGACCTTATTAGAATATTCTGAACCGGAAAGCGGCAGTAATTATATTAAGTTAGTTTATATTATAACTAATTTTTTTAGAATTAGTAAAGTATTTTATACTACAAAGTATTAACTGCTAGCCTAAAGACTATTATTTACAAATCATTAAAATTAAACTACAAATTTGATTATTTTAAACTGTCCTATAAAAAATAAAACTAAAAGTACCATTCTCCGAACTACACTCTTTTTCTCCTAACTTTTAGTACTACCAACCCCCCCGTTTTCTGCACATACATATTCAAGTAGGTACCGCTGTATCACGAGTTAACATCTAATCGGCACGAGTCATCTCACCCTCTAATTACAGCCAGAGGCATCTGTCATTGGTACTGGCCGTTATGACCGCAACCACTCAGACAGAGGGAGAGTACCGACGTACCTCCACTTCCACTATTTTATGTTTTACCGCTCATTAATCGCCCCTTACCCCGTTGGTCGCGTGTTGGACTCAAGACGTACCCCAAGAACGGCAGATGTTCTCGCGATGTTTTATTTATTAGGTACTAGTCGGGTGTTAAAATAAAGGAAGTACCGCATTTTTATAGGAAACTTAATAAAAATATTTCACACTATACCTACAAATATATTTTTTTAAAAACTTTAGTCACGTGATTAAGCTTGACCGACACAGCGTTGTCCACTTTTACATATTTTCGTTAAATCAAAATATTTTAGTAGACAAAAATAAATTAATTATCTATAATAATATATAAAATCCTTAAGTGACTGACATACTGATTAATCACGATCCTGCTCACACCACTCAACGTAAGAAGCTCAATTTTGGCATACAAGTTGATTCTAGGGTGTAGAGGTTCGATAAGAAGGGATTTTACGAAATTCCAGTTCCAAGAGGGTGAAACCACCCATCAAATATTACAATATTTTTTATTTAAAAAACGGTCTAGTTTCCGAAAAAACGCTTAAACACGTATATTTTATTTTGTTTTTTTACATATTTTAAGATTTTTTAAAAATGTATACAGGGTGTTTCGAAAAATTGACATTTAAGTCTGGAGGATGTTTGAAGATCATAATTATTGAAACACTTTAACCGACTCTGTAACTCGTTACCCAAGGCAAAAAAGTTAAACGCAAACAACTTTATTGGTAAATGTATTGTTTCTACTTTGAAAAATACTAATGGGCCTTAAAATTAAAGAAGTTTTAAAAATTTTCTTGAATTTTTTTTAGTAAAATGAGAATAATTTATTCGCAGTCGAAAAAATTGTTTCCGCGTGTTTTTTAGGGTCAAATATTTCAAATTAATATATTCAAAAAGCAGGAATTGCTATTTTAGGAACGAAACATTTTCTTATTTAACAACATGGCGGCTTTCACTTTGTTGTTTTGGAGATTAAGATGGAGTAGTTCGAGTAGTCGCATACTGGACTAATAAAGTCGCAGTTCGGCCCATAAGTTCGGCCTTAACAGGTAGTATACTAGTCGCAAGATTGCCTAATTTAGTCATCCTAGAGTCTAGCTTGTGCCGCCCTCTATAATCTAAATAAACGAGGGAGTGGATAAACTATCGGTAATATATTATGTCGATGTATATTTAAATTTAGTTTTATATGTATCTTTCTTATGTCCCATTTTAATTAAGTTTTTTTTATAAAAACAAAAACAGCACTGAACTGTCTGACTGAACAGAACAATGAAGTGAAAATTTAAGATTTAAGGTTATGGTTCAATACAGTTGCAAAAAGGTAGTGACTCGACGTCCTACCAACGTAAGAATAAGGAAATCTAAACAACGTTGGAATTAGTAAAACAGACGACGTTTGCATAACGTTGGAATAGGACCTGAAACTGACGTCGGAAAGCTCTATATTGTCCAACGTTGTAACTACGTTGTCCGAATCACCTAAAGATCACTTAAGCAAAAAAGGTTACAAGACAACGTTTATTCGACGTCGCAGAAGCTTCTACTTTGCTGTTTCACAACGTTTTTTTTTCGATCCTGCTTAAAGCGCTTGACGTAAAAAGCTGATTTTTGGAAAACAGATTGACTTTAGGGTGTAGAGGTTCGATAAGACGGGATTTTTCGAAACTCGAATTCTAAGTGAAACTATCCCCCAAATATTAAAATATTTTTATTAGAAAACCGGTGAGTTTTTCGGAAAAACTCTTATTAAAATTATTAAACACGAATATTTTATTTTGTTGTTTTACATATTATAAGATTTTTATAAATTATACAGGGTGTTTCATAAAATATGACCATTGAGTAATCACGATTCTGCTTAAACTGCTTGACGTTTAAAGCTGATTTTTGGTAAACGGATTGACTGTGGGGTGTAGAAGTCCGATAAGGAGGGGTTTCTCGAATCTCAAATTCCCAGAGAGTGAAAACGCTCCTCAAATAATACAATATTTGTTATTTAAAAAATGGTTAGTCTTTCGGGAAAACGCTTGGACAAGCATAATTTATTTGTTTCTTTACATGTTTTGAATTTTTTTAAAAAATCATACAGGGTGTTACAAAAGTTGGGTAATTTCTTAACCACGATTCTGCTTAAACTGCTTGACGTAAAAAGCTTATTTTTGGCAAACGGATTTTTCAAAAGTCAAATTCCAACGAGATGAAACTACCTCTCAAATATTACCAAGTTATATAATAATATCGCCGTATTGTTTTTTCTCATGCTGACATAAATGTGAGAAAATTTTATCCAGTTTGTATGTTAATGGAAATTCTTGCTTTGCTTTATCATCACCATTACGAATTAATGATTAATTCGACGTAAACGAAGTCGCGGGTACACGCTAGTCTATCTCGTATACACGCATAAAAATTTAGGACCGCCCTGTATATACAATAGGTGGGAACTTTTTGAGCTGTGGAAAATTTTCATGCCATTAATCTAAGTGTTATTTATTATAGGAACATAAATTACAACTGATTTGTGCTGTCCAATATCAATACCCATATTTTTTTTTGATTTTTAACTATGCCATTATACAAAACGATAACAAGAAATATACGTTTAATCAAAGATTCACTTCAACACAGCAGCGTGAGAACTTCCTTAAGACAAAAAACCCGCAGCTTACAAAAGATCTCAGCTCAGTGAATTGAAAAAAGAAATCCCTAACATGCATTGGAACACCTACAGTAAAAAAACTAAGATAAATGAGTGTTATTGTTATAAACAGATCTTTAATAAACCTTTTTTGAATGTATCTAAAAGATATCTACCAAATGGTAGATACTATTAGCTGTAGAGATATTATTAGTTCTAAAAGCTTTTTATTTTATTTTGAATTTCTTGTTAAAAATGTATTATTTGTTATTATTGGAAGATTTTAGAATTTTCAGTTTTAGAAGTATTTTTATGTTAAAATTCTCAAATACCAATAAAAATCGAGTTATACGTCGGATCGTTTAGAAACAAAGCGATACAAGGTGGCTCAATGCTAGATACACCTGTCTTTCACGGCATGAAAGAATAAGGACGTTACTCCACTATCTGTGAATTAATAATTATTATTTTTACACCTCGATGATTTTTGAGATAACAGGAATTTTACGTCCTACATGTATGCTTTTATTTTTTTATTTTATTTTATGATATAACATATTTTTATCTTGTAGTATGTAGATGACTGATTGACAGAATGATGAGGAACGATTAAGACCAAAAAGTTAGCGATGGGAACTATCGAATGAATTAGACTATCGAATGGTTAATGAATGAATGATTTCAACTATCGAATGGTTTTATTCGAATAAAATCATTCATTCATTTGTATACTAAAGCATATGTGACAACCTCGCCGTGCGACTAAATGGTTATCGTTGAGCCACGACTATCGAATGCTTTTGATAAATGAAATTTAGTATTCGTTTGATTTTTGTATGCGTCAGTGCATTATTAGTTCTTCCAAATTCTTATAACTTCGCCGTATAAATACTGTGCTATTTGTGCGTTTATTAAAATAGTTAAAATACTAAAATAGTAGTTATTTTTTAATTTTATTTATTGACGATTGAGTGCATGTGCAGGTGGTCAAAATTTTTCCGAAAATTTGTGTGATTTTCCGTGGTCCGATCTTTCAATTATTTAATTTTATATGGATTATTTTTTAATGGGAAATTTTGAGAAGTAGCAATTTTTAAGAGACATGAGATGAATTTACAATTAATTTTAAAAATACATATTTGTATTTTAGATGTTTTAATAATATGAATTAGTTGAACTTAATAATCATATTTAAGTAATGTGGTTAAGTAAATGGGGTTATCGAACTCAAACTATGGGGTGAGAAAATTAAATTGAAAATTTTATACGTGCCAATTTAAAAAAAAGTTAACGGTGTTTGTATTTTGTTTATGCTAATTCTCTTACATGTAGTTTTTTGCGAAGAAATATTTCATTTATTTTTTAAAGTAAATGCCAGTAAAAGTAAATATAATTTTTAAATAGTAATATAAAGCACCTAATATAAATAATTTTGATTTCTAATTTTTTATTTATATTTTCCTTCCATTACACTGCATGCGTCGAAAATTAATAAATGTTTATATTTCATGATTTTAAAATTTGTTGTTAATATAACAAATTAGTTCTGTAATTATTATTATTTAATAAACCAACGTTGCCACACACAAAAAATTTAGAGACTATATTATTTTTAAATAGGATCTAATATAAATAATTTTGACATCTAATTTCTTGTTTATATTTTGCTACTACTTAAAAAAATGTTTATATTAAATGATTTTAAATTTTGTTGTTAATAGGTATAACAAATTATTACTGTTATTATTATTTATTAAACCAGTCTTTGCTTAAAAACATTAAAAATCATTCTCCTACATCCAAAATAACAAGTATTATTGCAGTGTAACAACAGAATATTAATAAAAAAAATGCAGAATATATAGACATACTATCACTAACTAACTAAAGCCAAACAATAATATTCTTTGCTAATATAAACTAATACCAAAATATGGCAACAGCGCCCTTCATAATGTATTTTCTGTGTAAATACTAGCACCTCAATAAAAAAAATAATGTGCCCTTATCTATATCTGACTCCGCAAAAAATCAAACGTGCCGGCTTCTTTCATAGCAATGCCACCGACCGCTGTCGGGTTTCTCGGAAAGAAACCTACGTCGCCGGGCGACAACTAAAATTCAGTTAATATTTTATTATAATCGATCCTGACGAATAAATGAATTTCATAAATGAATGAATTTTATAAATGAATGGTTTTTGCTGCCGAATTACTAAAATACAATATTTCAAGGCAGATGACGGATCTATTCGATAATTTTTATTCGAATAGTTTTCAACGAATGTTTTCTTACTAACTATCGAATTATTCGAATTAATTGCAACTATCGAATGTTTCGATAGTATTCATTCGATAGTTCCCACTACTACAAAAGGTAGTATTATTAGGGTTTCTTGTCTGACGCGCTGTTGATGTCTCTTTGTTTTCGCATAATGTTTTTTGGAAAGTTGAAGAAATTTCGAATGCTGATGTTTTTCCTGGATTTAAGTAAGAAAAATCTTCGGATTGCCACAGAATTTTTAACAGGACACTGTCTCCTCAATAGTCCAGTAGACAGTGACTTTTTTGTACTTATTTTCACAGTGGGTGAATATACAGGGTGATCCAAACTGTATTCCGGAAACTTCGGCAGCATATTCTGCAGATAAAAATAAGTAAAAAAGTTCGTATAAATGTATGTCCTAAAATACTTAGTTTCGGAGATACAGGGTGTGGAAGTTTCATTTTTATTTCGATTTTTTCCAAATAATTTCTGAAGTAACGTCAATATTTGGATGAAAATTGGTGTTTGGGTGTTTTTTGACATGAGAAATTTGATTTTGATGTCAATATGACTCCTACTTGTAGACGGCGCCACCTACCTATTTTTTAACTGGTTTGAAGAGTAATAACTTTTTGCCCGTACCTGTATGAAACTACCGAGTAAAAAAATATACATTTACGACATTTTTTACGTAAAAAAGGTATCTTAGTAAAAATCGCTACGAGCAATGGTTCTTGAGATATTTGGAATCGAAATTATCAATACCAGTCAGCACTGACAAAAATTAAACATGTGTGAGACTGAAATCCAAAATTTGAAATATTTTTGTGCCAAAAGTTCAACAGAAACTGTTTTTATCATCATTTTTTTCGAAGAAAAATTGATGATTAATTCAAAAAATAAAAGGTTGTCAAATTTATCATTTCAGTCAAATAACTATATCAACTCAACATGTTTGTTTTTTGTCAATAATGACATGTATTGACTATTTCGATTCTAAATATCTTGACAACTGTTGCTCGTAGCGATTTTTACGAAGAGACATTTTTTACGTAAAAAATGACGAAAATTTATATTTTTTCAAACGGTCGTTTTATACAGGCACGGACGAAAAGTTATTACTCTTCAAAACAGTTAAAACACATGTAGGTGGCGCCCGCTACAAAGAGGAGTCATTTTGACATCAAAATCAAATTTATCATGTGAAAAAACTCCCAGACACCAATTTTCATACAAATGTTGACTTTACTTCAGAAATTATTTGAAAAAATTCGAAATAAAAATGAATTTTCTACACCCTGTATCTCCGAAACTAAGCATTTTCGGGCATACATTTATACGAACTTTTTTACTTATTTTTATCTGCAGAATATGCTGCCGAAGTTTCTGGAAAACAGTTCAAACCACCCTGTATAATATGAACTTTTTGCAAAGCTAGCCTAGCCGAATAATTCTATCGGTGTTTGCTGACTGGGAAAACAAGTACCGAAAATCTTCACTCAAAATGATCCTGAGAACTAAAAAGCTTTAAAAAAAATTGTTCCTTTTTTCAATTACTCTAGACCATCCTGTACAGGGGGCTCGAATTCGACGCTCATCATTGTGATTTCGGAAACCGTAAGAGATACAGGATCGGTTAAATGGAGACAAAATTGAAAATTCCGTTATTTTTTCGAATATATTCGGAAGTATTGGGAATTTTTCAAAATGCTATACGGCATTTTATTGAGCATCAAATTGCGCAACTTTGCCTCCATTTAACCGATCCTGTATCTCTTACTGTTTCCGAAATCCCAATGATGAGCGTCGAATTTGAGCCACCCTGTACATTAGATTCATAATTTGAATAATTATTAAAGCTTCCGATCAACGCCAGCTATCCGTATTATGTCAAAAAAACGTTGCCAACTGTTCGCAGCCATTTAAACCTAAAACCATTTTGTTCGGAACAGGCGCATGTTAATCGCGTACGCATGGTTAATCGGCAGTACCTTTTAGGAACGACAGTTATATCGGAACTATTCGAAAAATGGTACTACAATTCGATCGCAGAGCGACATCCTGAGTACGCGCAGAATGTGTTAAACACCCGTGGTTTGTTGAATCGGTAGAGAAAAAGTTATTTCTTCGATTCCCAGCCGGAGAATTCTAATTTATATTTTGGAATTCCGCATATTTAGTAGACCAAGAACCTCTTGAACTCCGCTACAGACGAAATACGTGCCATTTCTATACGTTTAACTAGTACAGGAAGTGTCCAATTATTTCGATTAACAAGAAAAATATTAGTAATAATTTAATAAATTTTTCGAGAATTTTTAGTAGGTTGCTTGTCTAACGGGCTGTTGATATTTCCCTGTTTTCACATAAAGCTTCATTCACTTGTGTAACTTTATCAAAATATTACAGGGTTGTTCACCACATACGACACGGAGTATTGTAGCTAAACGATGAGATTTTTACAAATTGTAAGTCTTGGGTTCGATGAAGGACTATTAGAGGTACAATTTAAACATAATTTTACAAGATACAGAGTGTCCCAAATAAGTAGAAAATATCAAAGTTGTATTTTTTTAAATGGAACACCCTGTATATTATTACATTTTTAGTTTCTACGATTAAAATAAAGGTAAATTTGATTAGGTTTATTATACTTAAACCTTACCGTTTTTGAAATATTTTCAATTTTGTGAAATTGCAGTAAAAATTTTAAAGCTTCATTTCTCCACGGGTATCAATGCTTTTAATACTAAATGTTTAATGAAGTTTATTTATTGATCAGTTATTGTGTTGCAATAATAAAAATAATACTACCTTATACAGAGTGTCTAAAAATTTATTTTAAATAATTATTAGCTTCAAACGGCAATAACTTCTCTAATTTTAATGGAATGCCCTGTATATTTTAGGAGAATCAGATGCACAATTAAATTGTCTATCAAATTGTATTATACCATTTTTTACCTATCCCTTCAAGTTTTCGTAGAAAATGCATTTTCTTATAATTTAGACCTCATTTATCAATATATCCATGGAATATTGACATTTTAGATTATTTTTAAAGATGTACCACATTTTTAAAGAGTACAGATACTAATATTGTCGATATAATTCGTTTATTTCATTAAAAAATAAAAAAAAACTGTTTAAATATTTGTTAAAGAGGACCAATTAATATGATTCCAGTATTCAAACTACATTAACTGACTGTTTGCGTTGATTAATAATAATTGTTCCAATACTAAAAAAAACTGAATTTTGTATGGGTATTAGACAGTGTGATAAAAAGTAACACCTTAAAAATGATATTTCATTTTTTAATAAATGCTTATTTATAACAACAGAGACTTTAATTTTAATAACTTATTATTATATTGATTTCTGACTCAATTCCACATGTATTTAGAATAATTTATTAACGAATACAATTAAGTATGTAATTAATTAGTATATGGGCGGAAATAATGGTGCTGTATTTAATTAATGGTATACTCTTTTATAAAGATTTAAATAGTTTTCTTTTTGCATACAACATTATTGTTTTTAACAAAACGATAATATTACTAGAATGTCAATAATAAAATGTCAATATTCCATGGGTATATTAATGAATGAGGTCTAAATTATACGAAAATGCACATCTACGAAAACTTGAAGGGATAGGTAAAAATGGTGTAATACAATTTGATAGACAATTAAATTGTGCATCTGATTCTCCTAAAATATACAGGGCGTTTCATTTAAATTAAACAAGTTATTGGCGTTTAAAGCTATAAATTATCTAAAATAAATTTTTAGACACTCTGTATAGGTAGTATTATTTTTATTATTGCAACACAATATCTGATCAATAAATAATCTTCAGTAAATATTTAGTATTAAAAACTTTGATACCATTGGAGAAATGAAACATTAAAATGTTTACTGCAATTTCTTAAAATTGAAAATATTTCAAAAACGGTAAGGTTTAAGTGTGATAAACCTTAATCAAATTTACCTTTATTTCAATCGTAGAAACTAAAAATATAATAATATACAGGGTGTTCCATTTAAAAAAATTCAGCTTTGATATTTTTTACTTATTTGGGACACTCTGTATCTGGTAAATTATTTTTAAATTGTACCTCTAATAGTCCTTCATCGAACCCAAAACTTGAAATTTGTAAAAATCTAATCGTTTAGCTACAATACTCCGTGTCGTATGTGGTTTGGTTTGGTTGTGCAGCCTCTAGTGTGTTTTGTATTCTGTTGTTTATTATTTATAGTTTTTAAAATGTTTTATAGAGTGTTTTTCATGTACAACACAATTTATAAAACATACCCACTGAATAGTGATATAACAAATTTATTCAAATACAAAACAAAGTAACTCTCTGTCCTCCGTCCCGACCAAACTTAGTCCCCATCGACCTTATAAATATGCAAAACACGCATCTCTTCCACTTGTAGTACCTGTATTTCTGCACAGTCCACTTGTGTCTCGAGTACGACCAATCTTCTACCAGATGTAAATGTGTTCCTTGAGCACTGGTAGTAGTACGACAGTAAGTGGTACGGCTACAAAGAAATTCAGCTCTTCGCCACTTCCACGTCTAACCAGATCTAATTTACTAGAAGGAAGCTTGAGAAAAGATGTTTTAGTGCCTTTTTAATTTCTCCTCGTGTTTGTTTTCGTTTTGTGCTTGCGTACTTGGTCGGTACCACTGTTTGATTTGTTTTAGAGCAGGAAACAGATGTTTAGATTCCGAGATTCTGTATTTTTTTCTCTTATTTAGTTGAAATGGAATTTTTGAGATGAAATACTAATATATATGTCTATATATAATAGAAAACAAATTTCTTGCAGTATAGGCATATAATAAAATTATATAAGTATTCTTGCCACTTAACTGCTGATATAGAAATTTAATTTATTGCTGTGTTTAAATATATCGTGGATTGTTCCGTTTCACTATGCTGAGCTTGGAGCCTCATTCACTGCGGAGTTTGGCAGACCAGTCGATAATCCACAGCGCAGAGAAGAAGCATCTCGACTTGTCGGAAAGTGTTCGGGACTTAATATCTAACCGACACTTTCCGACAAGTCGGAATTAACTATGTCTGCGCTGTGGTTGTCATTTTGTGGATCTGCCCAAGCTCACCTGATGATGGAGTAGGGCTCCGAAACCGTTAGTGAGAGCAGGTTGATCCACATTATGACAAAGCCCACGGCCACACAGAAAGCGTTTTTAGCGTTTTGCGTTTTTTGCGTCTCAAGCGCTTTTTGCGATTATACCGTTTTAAGGGTTTTTTTCGATTTGTGTCCATTAAAAACACGCAAAAAATGCGGCAGGTCTGCAGTTTCTATCAAGATGTCAATTAGTAACGTCGCAAGCTCGTGGATTCCCGGCCCGTTCAACAATCAATCCTGTGAGAAAGAGATAGAGAGATCGGCGGTCAGCGTTGAAGACGAAGATAAAAGATGCTGGGATTGAATTGTGGACGGTCAGCATATATTCATTCGGCGACAAAAACACCACTGCCAGTGCCAGTGGTGTGTAAAAAATAATAATTATTATTTGCCATTTATTTTACGAATTTTAGTTTATATGTGTATAGTTTTTATGCTGTAATGTTGTGGTTACTTGTTATAATTATAATATAATATAATAAATATATATAATACAATTATAATTATATAATAGAATAGTAAATATTTCTAGTTGCTAATGCAAATTTTAGGACATGATTTATAAAACATTTTGAGTGAAACTTCTTTACGCGCTGGGAGTAAAAATTCAAGGCTGTGACAAACGATAGTGAGACGGCCCCGACACACGAGCTCGTAACGAAACGTGTTAACGGCGTATAGAACTATTTGTTACTGGTAAAAACTACTTTACGCGTATAAAACTATTTGTTGTGTGTAAAATCTATTTTTTACGTAAAACAATTGTTACATCAAAAACTAATTTTTACGCGTCAAAAATTCTATTGTTTCTTGGTAAAAAAAACTTATTTACCCCCTCAAAAATATTTTTACGTGTAAAAAACTATTTATTACACGGAAAAGTTATTTTTTACTCTGTCAAAACTTATTGTTTCCTGGTAAAAACTTTTGTTACGCAAAAAATATTTTTACGTGTAAAAACTATTTGTTACACGTAAAAACTAATTTTTATGCGTCAAAAACTTATTGTTTCTGGTAAAAACTTCATTACCCCAAAAATTTACGTAAAAAACTATTTTTTACGCGTCAAAACTATTTGTTTCTGTTAAACCTTTATGAAAAAAACACTTTTTCCACATAAAAACTATTTTTTGCGTGTAAGAAAACATTCCTTTAATTTATTACTTTTTTCAACATTTCCCTCGCACCTTCCTAAACAGTAGATGTTCTTTATAAAATAATTTTATAACACCTAAAATGAAAAAAATGCATACTATTTAATTTATTTTTATTGTATTATAAAATATAACGTCCGCCTATGACGGGGTCTCATCTTAGAAAACGCTAAAGACGCTAAAGAAAACAAATTGATTTGTTTTCATTTGCGTTTTTTGCGAGACACGCCGAACGCTAGACGCTTTTGGTGGGGCCACTCCTATATAACCCTGTTATTATGTTTTAGACGCAAAAGACGCTTCACGCTAAAAACGCAAAAAACGCTTTCTGTGTGGCCGTGGGCAAACACAGCGTAGAATTAAATTTCTATATCAGCAGTTAAGTGGCAAGAATACTTATATAATTTTATTATATACCTATACTGGAAGAAATTTGTTTTCTATTTTATAATTTGGCTTGCCTGAAAAAAAGCCTTTTACCATCCTTTTACTATTGATAGTGCGCCTCGGTGGTACGAAAGTACTACCATTGCACGCAGGCCGCTATCTCCCGTTCAGGACTTAATATCTAACCGACACTTTCCGACAAATCGGAATTAACTATCTCTGCGCTGTGGTTGTTATTTTGTGGATCTGCCCAAGCTCACCTGATGATGGAGTACGGCTCCGAAACCGGTAGTGAGAGCAGGTTGATCCACTTTTTGCGATTTTACCGTTTTAAGCGTTTTTTTCGCTTTGTGTCCATTAAAAACACGCAAAAAATGCGGCAGGTCTGCAATTTCTATCAAGATGTCAATTAGTAACGTCGCAAGCTCGTGGATTACCGGCCCGTTCAACAATCAATCCTGTGAGAAAGAGATAGGAGAGATCGGCGCGGTCAGCGTTGAAGAGACGAAGATAAAAGATGCTGGGATTGAATTGTGGACGGGCCGGGGCATATATTCGGCGACAAACACAATCTACTACTAGTGCCAGGGGTGTGTGTAAAAATAATAATTATTATTTGCCATTTATTTTACGAATTTTAGTTTATATGTGTATAGTTTTTTATGTTGTAATGTTGTGGTTACTTGTTATAATTATAATATAATAAATATATATAATAAATAATTATAATTATATAATAGAATAGTAAATATTTCTAGTTGCTAATGCAATTTTAGGACATGATTTATAAAACATTTTGGAGTGAAACCTCTTTACGCGCGCTGGGAGTAAAAATTCAAGGCTATGACAAACGAGCTAGTGAGACGGCCCTGACACACGAGCTCGTAACGAAACGTGTTAACGGCGTATAGAACTATTTGTTACTGGTAAAAAACTACTTTTTACGCGTATAAAACTATTTGTTGTGTGTAAAATCTATTTTTTACGTGTAAAAAACTATTTGTTACACGTAAAAAACTAATTTTTACGTGTCAAAAATTTATTGTTTCTGGTAAAAAAACTTATTTACCCCCAAAAAATATTTTTTACGTGTAAAAAACTATTTATTACACGTAAAAAATTATTTTTTTACTTGTCAAAAACTTATTGTTTCTGGTAAAAAACTTTTGTTACGCAAAAAAAAATATTTTTTTGCGTGTAAAAAACTATTTGTTACACGTAAAAACTAATTTTTATGCGTCAAAAACTTATTGTTTCTGGTAAAAAAAACTTCTTTACCCCAAAAAAAAATTACGTGTAAAAAACTATTTTTTACGCGTCAAAAACTATTTGTTTCTGTTAAAAAACCTTTTTTTACGCAGAAAAAAAACACTTTTTCCACATAAAAAACTATTTTTTTGCGTGTAAGAAAATATTCCTTTAATTTATTACTTTTTCAACATTTCCTTTAAATTTTTGAATTTAATAGCACCTTCCTAAACAGTAGATGTTCTTTATAAAAATAATTTTATATAACACCCTAAAATGAAAAAAAAATGCATACTATTTAATTTATTTTTATTGTATTATTAAATATAACGTCCGCCTATGACGGGGTCTCATCTTAGAAAACGCTAAAGACGCTAAAGAAAACAAATTGATTTGTTTTCATTTGCGTTTTTTGCGAGACACGCCGAACGCTAGACGCTTTTGGTGGGGCCACTCCTATATAACCCTGTTATTATGTTTTAGACGCAAAAGACGCTTCACATCTAAAAACGCAAAAAACGCTTTCTGGTGGCCGTGGGCAAACACAGCGTAGAATTAAATTTCTATATCAGCAGTTAAGTGGCAAGAATACTTATATAATTTTATTATATACCTATACTGGAAGAAATTTGTTTTCTATTTTATAATTTGGCTTGCCTGAAAAAAAAGCCTTTTACCATCCTTTTACTATTGATAGTGCGCCTCGGTGGTACGAAAGTACTACCATTGCACGCAGGCCGCTATCTCCCGTTCGGGACTTAATATCTAACCGACACTTTCCGACAAGTCGGAATTAACTATCTCTGCGCTGTGGTTGTCATTTTTGTGGATCTGCCCAAGCTCTGCCTGTTTTGCATTAAGGTCTGTTTCTAAGGAGCTTAACTTGTCAGTGGCTAGAACTGTTTATTATGCACTTTTTGAGTCGCACCTCAGGTATGCCCTTCCATTCTGGGGTACGTGTTGTGCGACTCAATTTGACTGCATTTTCAGGCTCCAGAAGAGAGCTGTTCGATATTCACTGAGACTAAACAGCAGAACTCATTGCCAGGACTTTTTTAAAAAATTAAAAAATTAACTCTTCCTTCCTTATTTATATTTGAATCCGTTTGCCTAATACGTAAACATGTATCAGCTTCTCAAGAAAGGCCATCTCACACTTATCCTTATAATAAAGGCATTTATTTATTTATTATTTATTCAGTTTTCTATCTTTTTCTCGACTGGAAAGCCAGTTACCGGTAGCGGCTAGACAGCTAACTTTTAATCCAAACGGACATTTCGAGATTTTTCCTTTTTTCCTTTGGTTATGAGCTTAAAGCTACCTAAAATCTACATCTAGAAGTACCTTAGAATTTTGATGATCTGTCAATGAGTCAAAGTAGAAATTCGACAATTTTTTTTTGGCAAGCGATAATTCATAAACTATCAGCTATAGTATGTCTTCAAGTGAAGTGAAAATTAATATTCTTGCTTTATTCAAAATGTATTATGTTGATTCAAAACAAATCAATTCTTTACTACGACTTCTTTGCACTGCATGTTGTAACGTCTGTGTCCCGTTTTAAGCCTGTAATAACAACGTAGATATTAAAATACGTCAATGACATATCAATTTTTAAACGACATGTAATTTTCTATACGTTTTTTTATCAAGCCTTTCAGTTCATCATATGTATATGTTAAGTTGTCACCGACAATAATTCCTTTGATGCAAAATTGATCATTATCTCTCTTCGATAGTTTTCAGTGTCTATTCTTTCGATCGCAGGCGCCACAATCGTATAATTTTAAAATAACTTATTAAAAGAAACAACAATTAAACAAAACCTTTTACCGTTAACGGGCGTTTACAAACACGAATTTTAACATCGATCCGTTATAGAGATGCGGCGAGACAAAACCATACGCAGCCAACAGATTAGATGTAAAAAAACTGGTAATTACCATAGGACTCTATTGTTTAACGATGCAGAGGATCTGTCAATGGAGCCGTCAAAGCGATGATGGAATGATTACTGATATACGACTGGTAATTATAGGTTTCTACAGTGAAACCAGAACCTATAAGGTACCTACTGTTTAAAGTAATTTATTTCGTTATTTTTGAAGATATTCTGGTGAACAAATAATTATTTATATACAAGACGATAATGAAATTTTATCGTCGTGTATAAAACAATATTTTTTCCATAGCGAGTTACGTTTTAAAAAATATTCAGAAATTATTATTTTCAAGGAATTTATTACGAGTAGAAAAAAAATTTTGCTGTGTAGGCGTTGGTTTCTATGTAATTTGACAAATAAATAAAGCTGTCTCTTTAGTTGTCAGTTTTGAGTCAATATTTCTTAATTCTCTTTCGTGTCGATTGCTGATTGAATTGGAGCCAGAAATCGCTCAAAACGAAATAAATAAATTACCAACAGATATTCAGGCTGAGGCGAGAAACGCCATATCCTAACTACTTCCCTTTAAATCCCGAATAACTTATGAAAAGGAATACAAAAATTTTCAAATTTCAACCTATCCTCACTGTTAAAGTATCATTTAATCCTCGTTACACTTCTACACTCGCTACACTTCCAAAAAAATATAGATATCGTGCGGAAGGTTCCAGATGAAATTGATGTAAACCTTAGATTAAAGTAAAAAAAACAGAAAAGCAATAAAAATGGCATTTAATATCGAATTTCTTCTACTAATCGAGATGAAATGGATTAAAATTAAGCAATAAAACAAACAAATCAAACGGAATGGCTCATTATAGCTGTCCACGTGTCAGAAAACAAACTAAAAGAAATAGATTAACGTATTCTTCACCAACTGTTATACCAGAGGTTGTTTTATTTATATCGCCACGATACCGACGAGCATTTCGGCCATATGGTACTATGGTGATCGGCCTAGTTGGCCCTTAATTATAACAGAGAGTGAAAAAAAAACAACAAAGTACAAAGAAATATTTTCTTCAATCGGTTGTTTAACCCTTGCTAAAAGTAATTTGCAGTTAATAATTAAAAAAAAAATTGTTTGTATATTAATTCTGCAACTAAAAAAATAATATACAGAATGATACATTTAAAGAAAATGAGAAAAGGCGTTTTAAATATCGTAATGTTGGGTGGTTGGCGAAGCCATAGAAAGTACCGTATGATCGAATAAAAACGGCGTCAGCGATGGCAATGAAATGAAGATCGCTGTCATTTTATATGTAAAATTATATGGGAAATGTCATCGATCGTCATTTCCAAGCCAACTGGACGCCATTTTTCTTCGATCATACGGTACCTTGCATAAGATAATGTGAGTTTTTCTTCACGAATTTGTTTTGTTATCATCTTATAGCTTATTTGTAATAACCGATGTCTACTGCAAGCTAATTATACAGGGTGTCCCAGAAATAAGTGCAAGTATTTTAACTGGTATTATAGTTCAACCTCAGAAACACGGCTAAAAGGCTTTTCGCGAAAAAACATTTTTTGAAAATTCGAAATTTTTGGATTTTTTTTTAAGTTTTTAGTTAAAAAACATAATTTCTTGATAATATGGCAACATAGATATTAGATTAAATTTACAAGAAAAACAATCCAGAAAAGATCCAGTGGTTCATTTTTCAGTGGAAATTTTCAAAGTAAAATAACACCGTTATTTTGGACTTATCTGAAAAACGATAAAGAGGAATTATGTTTCTTTTAGTCTACCATCCCTTAAAATACTTGCACTTATTTCTGGGACTGGGAAATAAATAAATTAATGTGGCAGCTTGACATTTATTACAGCAGAGCTACCACGCCGAATATGTCCAAGATTGGCAACAATGAATTTGTAACTAAAACTTGAATTGGTATGAAATATATAAAAATATCGATAAATGTTCAAGATCCCACCAAACGAATAGCTCGATGAATCGAGGGTACTTTAGGTCACTTATGGGCATTTTTCCTCGCAATGACGCATTTTATAGCGAGATTTATGGACTATTTGGCCGTATAATTTGTCCCATGATGGTTCGCGCCGCCGTATAAACGACCATTCGATATCGTAAACAGGCCCATATAACTATGGTCGTAAATCTATGGGTTTTAAGTCGGCCGTTTTCTTTTGACACCCTTTACCAGCCAAATTGATTATTATTATTGTTATTACCCACGGATTCTTATCGATTTTTTTATATATTAGATATGTTATAGGTAATAAATTAAGTCCATATAGTAGAAGACCAACAAAGTTGCTTTTGAGACATCGAAAAACAAAATGTTTCTATGAACATATCCCCTAAAACGCTTCCCGAAAAACTTACAGCCCTGGAAAGGATAAATAAAAATAATATATTTTGTTTAATTTTAAGAACTTTTTGGCGTTTTTCTTGAAATTTGGTACTCTTACGCAAATTTTAATGCCAAAGCGAATGGCGATAGTGTAAAATTCCGTAACAGTCTTGAAAAGGTACTTTCCATTAGGGTAGAAAGTACTACTGGTGGTGTCTTCTTTTATCCTTATACAGGGTGAATTTTCTACGATGTTCTCTATGGGTATCTCCGAAACTACTGGAGATAGAGAGTCGGTTAAATGGAGAAAGATTTGCAGTTTTTTGGGGTCATAAACATGCGCGTTTCAGATTTTTGAAAAAGTTCATGGCTTACTAGATATTTCGAAAAAAACAAATTTCGGCTATTTCAAAAATTGTACCTAATTGCATTATAATCTATTTTAGACAAAAAAAATTTCAGATAAAAATTGTAGATAATCGCATCCTCAATGGGAATAAAGGCTCTCATGATATGCAGAAGACTGGCCGGAAATAGATGGGGCTGCTCCCCGAACATTTTGCGCTGGATGTATACCATGATAGTAAGACCCATGATTACTTATGGAGCAGTTGCCTGGTACACAAAACTAGAGCAACGGACGGCAAGGCTAAACCTATGCAAAGTCCAGAGACTAACATGCGTTTGCATCACAGGAGCCATGAGAACCTGTCCAACAGCAGCAATGGAGGTCATTCTAGATCTAACACCACTGCACATTGTCATTGGTAGATATGCCAATGCGACATTGATTAGAATGGTCACTAACGGAATTAGTACTGGGAGAATTGTCAGATCAGGGGCTTGGAACACCCTCATAAAGGAAATACCACTCCTGCAACTCCCAGTGGACGATATGCTAAGAACGTACAACTTTGAGAAACATCTCCATGTAGTATTGAGCAATAAAAAGGATTGGAAGAGCGAAACGCTTGCCCAGCAGTTAAAAGACCATACCATAACTTGGTATACTGATGCTTCCAAAACCAATACGGGAACAGGGATCGGAGTGTTTGGGCCGAGAGCTAAATACTCCGAACCAATCGGCACTTACCCTAGTATCCTACAGGCAGAAATCTACGCTATCGAAAGATGCATACAACTTATCTTAGATAGGAACTATCGGAAACAAGAAATAGCCACCTTGTCGATAGTCAAGCAGCGTTAAAGGCGATCAACTCAGTATCAATCAATTCGAAATTGGTCAAAGAATGCATAGAGAAGCTGAATAAATTAGGCAAAGAAAACAAAGTCCTCCTACACTGGGTGCCTGCTCACCAAGGGATAGAAGGCAATGAAAAAGCAAATAATCTAGCTAGGAAAGCAGCGAACACTCCACTAACTGAACCAGAACCGTTCTGCTTTCCAAGTGGTAACCAACTCAAGGCGGAACTCAAGAACTTGGAAGATTCCATCCGCAACCTGGAATGGAAATTTTCCAATGGTCTAAGACACTCGAAGAAGTTTCTGAGGGCTTATGATGAAGAAAAATCACAGATCTTCCTGGGTCTGAGTAAGAACAATCTTCGGATTGTCACGGGGTTTTTAACAGGACACTGTCTCCTCAACGAACACCTCAGTAGATTGAAACTAAGAAGAAACGGCGAATGCAGATTCTGTGGGGAAGATGGGGAAACACCAGTACACCTCATCACTGAGTGCGCCGAGATGACAACCATTCGTGCCATGAATTTTGGTACAACTGATATTGGAGATGAAGAACTACCCTCTATAAAACCGTCCCAGATACTGGCTTTTGTCAAATCCCTGGGACTGTATGATGAGTTATGATTCAAGAAAGGGGGACACAATGGATCTGTAAGGTCGAAGTGATTAACCCCCCTCCCACTCATTCTAAATTCTAAAAAATTCTAAAATCCTCAATGGGATCGTGTCCTCCGTTTTATTCCAAAGCCTCATCAGTCATTTTTGACATATGACACAAACATTTGTTTTTTTTAAATAGAAACAATAGTTGGCTATGCCTTCATAAAAACCGCCATTTTTTAAGCTTTTTAGCGATATAAGCTATAACAATGTTTCTTTCGAAAAATTAATGAGTTTTAACCAATTCTTATCATTTTTAAACAATTTCACTTAGTTAGCCATGGGAACAAGTTCAATCGTCGTTGCTCTCAGAAATGTGAAACTGTCACATCCAAACTTTGTAGATTAAAATAAACAAAAATTGTAAATATGAATTTTCAAATGAAGAGAAGCGTGTACAACTTTTCTTGACCATACATTTTCGAGGATACGTTGACCGGTGAACGTTACTTTCGTTTTTTAGAAAAGTTAAATTTATTGCGCATCAGTAGAGTGGTTCTAACATGACTTTCATTATGACACTCCCCCTCATAATGAAAGAAAATTATTTATATCATAATTATGCAAACTCAGGGATAGGAAGAGGTGGACCAATTGCATGGGCCTCCTGACCTATCTATTTTAGATTTTTATATGCGGTATGGTTAACAACAAGGTTTTTAGAATTAGAATTAGAATAAGTGGGAGGGGGGTTAATCTCTGCGACCTCAGAGATCTATTGTGTCCCCCTTTCTTGAGTTATAACTCATCATACAGTCCCAGACTTCCTACGGAGACCCGTATCCCTCACAGTCGAGGAGCTACGACCCAGGCCGGGTAGACGAAACGGTAGCTTGTGTCGCCTGTTGGGTTTAGAGGTAGGAGGTAGGCTCCCGACCCTTGGAGGAGGTGGTAGCTTGTATGCCACTTGCGGAGGATGGTCTCACGCAAGTGTCAGCTACCTCTTCTGTAGTTCTCTTTGGATTTGGCCCCTTGGAACTTTCATTGTTACTGTTCCCAGTGTCGCTAGGGGGTTTCTCCACAGCTTCACAGGTGATGTTTTTATTACTATTATTACCAGATCTCATAGTGTTCCCATGAGTCGCTAGGGACAGTCGGTCCACTTCTACAGAGCCCCGCATGTAGAAGTAAGGGGTAAAATACAATGGGGTGCCCCGCGGTGCCCCAAGATTGATGCTGTCCGTAGCCCCGCCCAGTATCGTTATATGTCTTGGTGCAATTCCCTGGCCACGACACTACAGTCAGGGACAAGACGATGAGTGAGATGCTTCTTAGACCAATCCAGGTGCTGGATTCCTCCCAGCACCTGACCAGGAGCTTCCCTACCAAGGACAAGGTCTTGCATCTCCTAGGGGAAGAGACAACAAGGTTTACAAAAGCACTTATGAAATAAGAGAGGTACTCGAGACGACTAGTTTTAAAAAGATGCATTTTATGCGTACATTTTTAAGTGTATATAGTGATATTATTTTTTAAGTTTTAGTTTGTGTAATGTAAATTGTACAGAACCGTTTAATAACATATTCTGTCTCTTTATAAGCCATAAATCATAATAGAATAAGAATACCTAACCAACTAAGTGAAATTAGTCAAGAATGATAAGAATGGGCTATAACTCATGAAAAGGCATATTACAGCTTATATTACTGAAAATCGTAAAAAATGGCGCTTTTTATGAAGTCATGGACAACTATGGTTTCCATTTAAAAAAACATATGTTTGTGTCATATGTCAAAAATGACAGGCTTTAGAAAAATATGGAGGACACAGTCTCATTAAGAATATGATTATCTACAACTTTTACCTGAAAACTTTTTGTCTAAAATAGATTATAATGGAATTAGGTACAATTTTTGAAATACCCGAAATTTGTTTTTTTTTGAAATATCTAGTAATCCATGAACATTTTCAAAAATCTGAAAGGCGCATATTTATGATTACCACACCGACAGATTACCATTTCTAGATATATTAGTTATTAGAAATACTAATAATTGCCTGGAATTTGATATCTATAGGAAAAATACGACCACACGCAGATATATTCCTAATGAATCACATCATAGTGTTGAACATAAAATGGCTAGTTTAAATTTCCTAGTTCATAGATAACTTAGTTTCCCACTTTCCAAAGAAAGATATGAAATAGAAAGAGATTACATTAGGAATGTAGCTGAGTGTAATGGATATTCTCCTTCACTAGTTGATAAATTAATTAGAAAACGTAGGTATAGGTTAATGATTTCTGAAAATTCGACTTTTCAAGTGGAGAAAGACACGTCTAAATATTTTTCGATGCCGTTTGATAGAGAGTTATCCCGTGGTCTAAAAGGAATTTTGAAGAATGTAAATTATAAACTTGTGTATAGTGCTAATAATAAATTACAACAATTATTAGGTAATCCAAAAGATAAAACACCTCCACTGGAAAGGTCGGGTATTTACGAAATTTCTTGCAAAGATTGTAATCAGAAATATGTTGGGCAAACTAGAAGATCAATATTAACTAGATTTAAAGAACATTTAGCTCAGATAAGATATGGTAAACCGGATAAATCTTGCGTTGCCGAACATATTGTTGATAATGAACATTGTATAGATCTTAATAATTTAAAATTAATTAAACAAGTCTCAAATTACAGGCAATTAGATGCATATGAAAGCATCAGAATTAATAAATGTAAAGATAGTGTCCACTGAGGGAGTATATAAACGCTCACCTTGTAGATTGTACTTTAGTTTATAATCATCTGCTGATGATGCTAACATGGTTAGCGAAACGCGCGTCCAGTGTAAAAGTAAAAGTGTTTTGGTGTATTGTGGTGATTTAGTGTTTTTATTTTGCTGTGTAACACCAAAGGTTCCAACCCTCAACTGTAATTTATGACCCCACAAAACTGTAATTCTTTCCTCATTTAACCGACTCTCTATCTCCAATAGTTTTCGAGATGCCCATAGAGAACATCGTAGGAAACTCACTCTGTAGATACAGTAATTTCAACAAATGAAACGAATTAAAGCTAGAACTTTTTTATGTAAAAAAGGTGCTCTTCATTTAGTTCGATACTACAAGAGAATAGAGTAGAAAAAACAGATAATCCAAATAACAAACGTGATCTATCCAAAGACTTAAATCCATCAAACGACAACAAACCACAAAAAAATTTTACTTAGTACCATCTCCAATATAAAACAACCTACGCGATTTTCTAAAAAGCGCTCTATCGTATTATTACGGCATTGCTTAGTACTACTGAATTATAATCACGTCTCCACTTAGTATAAATAGACGGACGCGGTACCAATTAGTACCGACATATTGGTGTATGGCCGTACGCCGCTGTATCGCTATCTTTTTCACGGCTTCCTTTTGCGTTTGGTGGTACGTCAATAGTCGTTAACCGTTGGTCGGAATGGTACGTGTCGCGTACCCGTGCACTACCAAGACGACTCTCTCGGGATCCCGCTAAAAATCCAAATGCGTACTACCAACTAGGGATGAACTAAATTTGAGGTTTTCTCGATACTTTTACAGATCTCCTCCGGAAAATCACAACGATGTTATAGCTTCTTCTAAAAACATGCGTTCATTATCTCACTTAAAAAATTCTCAGACAGTAGTGTCTTCTTCCACAATTACGTAAAACTATACAGAAAAATTTATCATAAGACTATAAGAGCCGCTAAGGACCTTTATTATAATAGAAGAATAGTCAATTCTGGTAATGTTGCTAAAGAAACATGGTCTATTGTGAATGATTTGAGAAACAAAGCTTCTTCGTCTAGCAATATCTCTACCTCACCTGAGAACCTTAACGATTACTTTGTAAATATAGCGAAAAACTTAACTAATACCATATGTCCTTCTCATGATCCACTTTCATATCTCTCTAATGATAATGTAAACTTACACAGTTTCTTTTTTTTCGCCCGTAGTTTTAGAAGAGCTTCGCAGTACAATTAATACCATCAAAAATAAATCCTCATCTGGGACCGACGGGCTAACTTTAAAAATGTTTTCGAATTTGCCAGAAAGCACTCTGAATCACCTAACTACTTTAATAAATATGTCATTCCAAAATGGTATTTTTCCAAAATGTCTTAAGACGGCAATAATCATTCCTCTGCATAAAGGAGGAGACAAAGATCAAGCTTCTAACTATCGCCCAATTGCACTCCTTCCAACGCTATCTAAGATCATAGAAAGGTTGGTTAAAAGAAGGCTAGTATATTTTCTGTTTAAGTACAAAATACTTACTGAATATCTATTTGGATTTCTAAGCAACAAGTCCACAAATGACGTTTTCCCTCCTTAATAAAGTTTACTCCAGCCTAAATAACGATAATTCTATCGATATTTAGATGGAATCGTTTAATTCCTACTATCAATGCCTTTCTTATTTGTCTCAGAGGTAAATTAAAGCTCACGAGAGAATCCATGAACATTTTCAAAAATCTGAAAGGCGCATATTTATGACCCCACAAAACTGCAATTCTTTCCTCATTTAACCGACTCTCTATCTCCAATAGTTTCCGAGATGCCCATAGAGAACATCGTAGGAAACTCACTCTGTAGATACAGTAATTTCAACAAATGAAACGAATTAAAGCTAGAACTTTTTTATGTAAAAAAGGTGCTCTTCATTTAGTTCGACACTACAAGAAAATAGAGTAGAAAAAACAGATAATCCAAATAACAAACGTGATCTATCCAAAGACTTAAATCCATCAAATGACAACAAACCACAAAAAAATTTTACTTAGTACCATCTCCAATATAAAACAACCTACGCGATTTTCTAAAAACCGCTCGAACGTATTATTACGGCATTGCTTAGTACTACCTTTGGTACTACTGAATTATAATCACGTCTCCACTTAGTATAAATAGACGGACGCGGTACCAATTAGTACCGACATATTGGTGTATGGCCGTACGCCAATGTATCGCTATCTTTTTCACGGCTTCCTTTTGCGTTTGGTGGTACGTCAATAGTTGTTAACCGTTGGACGGAATGGTACGTGTCGCGTACCCGTGCACTACCAAGAGGACTCTCTCGGGATCCCGCTAAAAATCCAAATGGGTACTACCAACTAGGGATGAACTAAATTTGAGGTTTTCTCGATACTTTTACAGATCTCCTCCGGAAAATCACAACAATGTTATAGCTTCTTCTAAAAACATGCGTTCATTATCCCACTTAAAAAAATTCTCAGACAGTGTCTTCTTCCACAATTACGTAAAACTATACAGAAAAATTTATCAGAAGACTATAAGAGCCGCTAAGGACCTTTATTATAATAGTAGAATAGTCAATTCTGGTAATGTTGCTAAAGAAACATGGTCTATTGTGAATGAATTGAGAAACAAAGCTTCTTCACCTAGCAATATCTCTACCTCACCTGAGAACCTTAACGATTACTTTGTAAATGTAGCGAAAAACTTAACTAATACCATATGCCCTTCTCATGATCCACTTTCATATCTCTCTAATGATAATGTAAACTTACACAGTTTCTTTTTTCGCCCGTAGTTTTAGAAGAGCTTCGCAGTACAATTAATACCATCAAAAATAAATCCTCATCTGGGACGGACGGGCTAACTTTAAAAATGTTTTCGAATCTGCCAGAAAGCACTCTGAATCACCTAACTACTTTAATAAATATGTCATTCCAAAATGGTATTTTTCCAAAATGTCTTAAGACGGCAATAATCATTCCTCTGCATAAAGGAGGAGACAAAGATCAAGCTTCTAACTATCGCCCAATTGCACTCCTTCCAACGCTATCTAAGATCATAGAAAGGTTGGTTAAAAGAAGGCTAGTATATTTTCTGTTTAAGTACAAAATACTTACTGAATATAATTTGGATTTCTAAGCAACAAGTCCACAAATGACGCTATGTTTTCCCTCCTTAATAAAGTTTACTCCAGCCTAAATAACCATAATTCTATCGATATTTAGATGGAATCGTTTCATTCCTACTATCAATGCCTTTCTTATTTGTCTCAGAGGTAAATTAAAGCTCACGAGAGACTTACTATCTCTACGGTAGGTTTCACTGAGGACGATTGGATATTTAAAAAAGCATAAACGACTTAATTTCTCGACAATAAATACTTTGGTCTATATGCTGAATTTAGAATATTTTGTCTTAAAATAATTCTCTGTATATCTTGTAAGATATTTGAAATCTATATAAAATTCTCTTTATAATTGTATACGCCGAAAGAGTTTTTTTATTATTTTTGATAACTAGTTTAATTTAACTAGGAACCTACATAATATTTTACTACGAAAACAGAAGAAAATTATTAACAATTTATTATAAAATAAAACAAACATATACTTACCCTAAAACGCAAGGAAAACCAAATAATAGAAAACCTGAAAAATAAAAGAAAAAAATATTTTTAATTGGTAATAATAAACCAAAAATCAAGAAACAAACTAAACTAATAAAACCACCGTTAGATTGAGACCAACGAGTATAATTACTATAATTTTTAATTAGCAGTTTCAAATTTCAGTGTTCCTAATCAATTAATTCCACACTCTGATAATTTTCTTTGTTATTTTTCTTTACGCACTTCCGCCAATCTAATTTTGCTATTGTGTTGATGTTCAACTTAAATTTTTGCTCGTTAAAAATCAATAAAACCACCCTTAGGGTTAGGGGTACCCTAAAACAAGCGTAAAGGTATCGATATTTCATTATATCCCGATGGACATATGTTACTGTCTTCACCTTTGATAGACCGGAAGAAAAAGGTCGTAGAATACAGGATGTCTCAGGCTGAGCGTGCATTAGAAGTTTCTAGAGATCTCTGTATGTATGATCGACAGCGGCTCCAATTTCGTTCAGTTTGCGCATACCACCTGTGACGTCACTAGGAAAATAATGAATAAATAAAAAATAAAGAAAGTTGACAGGAAATCTGCATTTTTTGTATTTTTAGGGTTATGGTTAAGAATTGTTTATTTTTTCTGACATTTTCGTTCGTTTAATTAATAATTACTAAAACCAGCAGTTCCAAAAATATATTTTAAAATACAAGACAAAAATCCAAAATATTAATTATCTATTAACATAGATTTGGACGATAATAGGTAAGAATACTAAATTTATTTCTATATTCGGTATAAAATTGTTTATTAGGTTTTTAGTTTGCGATGTTTATGGGAACAGAGATGAGGATATCTATGGAAAAGTAACCACAAGAGGAATTGTTACATCATTTAAAAAATGTTGGGAAGTTGATTGTTTCCCATCGAAAAGTAGAAAATGCCAATGCAGATGAATGTATTGTAATTGTAATAGAAGTAATTCCAAGGTTGAAATTTATTATAATTAGTGGAAGTAATTCCAAGGGTGAAGTTTATTATAATTAGTGACCTGTGCTTCTTTTTATATGTAGATGTTTCAGGTTTTGAGAATAAATCGGTTGAACGAAACCCAAAATTTAGAGGAAGTACTTGCATACCCAGAATATGCACATCAAGGATTATAGCTCAAATTTCCTTTAATGGTAGGCAATTATTCAATACAAATTAACTTTTTAAGTGACTGAAATATTAAATAGTTTACAATATGGTGTATCACTGTAAAAATATATATTACTTTTAAGTACAATTAGGACCCAATACATTTCAAAAAGTAGAATATTATTTTATATTAAATGAAGTATTGTACCAACAATCAATTTATATTAATACTGGAGATTAAAAAATAACAGAATAAATAGTTATTTTTTTATACTACAAAAATAAACTATAGAATACAACAGTATTTAAAAAATTTAAATAAAAAAATTATGACCCTGCCAAGATTCGAACTCCGTTGTCTCTCGGTTCCTAGCCTGACTCTTCACCCACTGCTCCAAAGTAACTTGCTTAGCGACAGTTCAATGACGGTATATAAACAAAAAAACAGGTTCATTACAATATCTTGACGATTTGAATTGGCGCGCAGAGCGTGCTGACCAATAGCGTCTGTTATCACCTGTGACGTAGCGACCAACCTGCGCAATATCATACCTTGTTTTCTTTGTAGCCAAGAACGGTAAAGGTTAACTGTTCTTGCTTTGTACCATGCTACTGTACTATTCAAGAAAAATGTACGCTTTAAAAATAAATCCTAAATAACATAAAAACGATTTATTTTGGGTATAGGAACATGTATAATCAAAAAGTAACGAATTGGAAAACCTATTCACTAGTGAAATAAAAAAGTGGGTTTCCATTTGAAAAAAAAATATTTGTGATAATTTTTTAATCGCTCAATTCCATGACAGCTGCGCAGCCATTATTATGTGACATTAGAACAATTTAGTTTTTGAAATAGATAGCCACATGTCTTGTGTTTATGTCACAGTGGCTACGGTAATCACTAAATTTGACGTTTAGGCTATACACATTTTTTTGACAGGTAGTTTTTTTCGTCCAAAAATTTTAAACATTTTTTTTTTTCTCAAAAACGGTTAACGTTAGGTATAGAGTGTTTAAATATATATATATATATATATATATATATATATATATATATATATATATATATATATATATATATATATATATATATATATATATATATATAAAACGTGATTTGGTTTGGTTAAGTATTTAATACTCATTTCCAACTACAGCCTATTGCTGCCTTCCCGTTACCCTACGCCACACATCTCGATTTAGAGCGTCATCAGCTTCTAGGTTACGAGCTTCCATTGCTTCCGTAACCGTTCTGTTCCAGGATTTTCTAGGTCTACCTCTCTTTCTTCTGCCCTGGGGCGCCAATTGAAAAACTCTTTTTGGCCACCTGTTCTCCGGCATACGCAGAACATGTCCAAACCATTTTAAGCTGGATTTTTCGATTCGATCCAGTACTGTCTCCTCCGATGCATTTATGATACGCCTGACCTCGAAGTTTGTCTTTTTTTCCATCCTAGATATACCTGCACTTCTTCTAAGGTAGTCCATTTCAACAACTTGGATTTTGCGCTTCGCGTCTGCACTCAGAGTCCATAGCTCTGAACCATAGCAAAGAGCTGACTCCACCAATGTTCTTCCAAGTCTCTTTTTAGTTGTTGCAGATAAGTTTCGGTCCCACCAGAGGCTGTTAAGACATTCAATAACTTGTTTGCTCTTCTGAATTCGGATTTGTATTTCTTCTTTGCCCAAACCCTCGTTGTTGATAGTAGCACCCAGGTATTTAAATTTGTCTACTTGTTGAATCTGGACGTTATCATTAATGAAGGCTTCAAAACAAGCGTTGGAATTGACAGCTAAGTATTCGGTCTTCTTTAGACTAACCTGAAGTCCCCATTTGTTGTATTTTTGATAAAGCCTCTTAGTCATGAACTCTAGATCGTATGAGTCCTGCGCAATCACGACCTGATCGTCTGCAAAGCTCAGGGTAAATAGTGTGTTGTCCCCAATAGGTATTCCCATACCTTGACATTTTGTCTTCCATTCCCTTAGGGCTACTTCGACGTAAGCGTTGAAGATCAGAGGAGATAAGCTGCATCCTTGTCGCAACCCTTTTGTGGTGTTAATTGGATTAGATAGCCTGTGTCATAACTTAACGTACGATTCATTTTCTTTATATAGCTCTTTTATTATCTTAAGCAAAGGTCTATCTACTTCTAAGATATTCAAGACTTCCCATATCTTGCTGCGGGGAATAGAGTCGTACGCTTGCTCAAAATCAATAAATGCTAGATGGACTTCTTGATCTACTGCTATCTTTTTTTCCATCACCTGCTGCAGGACAAAAAGGTTATCTATGCAAGATTTCCCCGGTGCGAATCCGCTTTGGTCTTCCGAGATTTTGTCACCAATACTGTCCCTGAGCCTACCCTGTAGCACCTTTCCAAAAAGTCTGCTGACCGAACTGTTAATGCTTAGGCCTCTATAACAAGCGGGGTCGTTACGATTTCCCTTTTTAAAGATGGACACTATGTGAGCCACTCGCCATTCTCGGGGTAGTTTACTTTGCAGGCAGCACTGGTTAAATAGCTCTGCCAGACGCCAGCGCAGTCTTTGGGTTCCACACTTTAACAATTCGGCTACAATATTACCAGGACCTGGTGACCGTCCATTTTTCATTCTTTTGAGACTTTGATGTACTTCTCTTTCGCTTATCATTCGGAATGGAAAGCCGAATTCAAGTGGAAAGCCTAATAGGGGGCGCACGGAGTACTGAGGTATGGAGAACAATCCGACAAATGAAAACCAATCAAACGGACAAGCTCTTGAATAGAATGGATATAGAAAAATGGCGCAACTACTATGCAGAATTACTGACAGAAAACCGACCAGAATTCCAAGCAGTAGAAGATGAGAACAACCTTGCAGGCACTTTAATGATAGAGTGTTTAAAAAAATAACAAATATAAATTCAAACATTTTTTTCTTTCAGTGTACACAAAATCCACGTCGGCGTGTTCTTCATTTACCGGCTTTGCCATATGTTGCGCATCCCTACATGCAGCGACCTTTTTTAAATCATCATCATCATGGGGTCGTGCAAAGGGTATGGGGCGACGCCACAAATAAAAGGGAGGGCTCGAACTGTAATTGCACCCTCTAAGTTACAAATGAGGGTTTCATAGATGTTCAATTGTTTTGTCTGTCACGGTAAGCGTGCCGTGGATGTCAGAGTTTTTATTGGTTGAGTGGTTATGGCTAATTTCAAGAGTCAGTTGTTGATTTGTTTTGGAAATGTGTACAGGGTGGGTCATATTAGACGCTTTTAAATGGAAACACCCTTTTCTATAGGAGATAGACAAAAACTAATATCGGTGTCTGGACCTCATTTTTTGTCAAAAACATGATGGTGAAAACCGCATATCAATATCTGTTACCGTTTCGGAGTTACGGGGTGTTTTTCAAAAATATGCATTTTTAACAAATCGCTGTAACTTTTTTGCTATGGAAAATTTTGTATTTTTATGAAAACATTTCCAAAGCACCTTTTTACGTAGAATTTAATGGTTTAAGTATAATTTTTTAAAATTAATAATTTAAGAATTATCGACAGAAGATTTGATTTTTTATATGGGACACCCTGTATATTTTAATTTATTGAAAATAATTTAAAATTACCTTTCCAAAAATATAACACACTTGATATTTTGCTCGATTCCTCTTCGAGATATAGAGTATATAAAAATTCGCCCGCTTTAAATAAGTAGGCTTTGAACGGCACCGGCTGTAATGCAAAAAAAATCTAGCTGTGAGCATCAATTAAAACAAAAATAATATTTGCTATGAGAGATGCAGAATTTTATAACAATTTAAAATATATTTAACCAGCATCAACACATTTAAACTATATCTAATAACAATAAAAATAAATAGCAAACCAAGACATCAGATTTTGCTACAGGTGTTCAACATATCAACCGTCTTCTGTTATGGACAGACGGGGAAGTTTTTGAACATTTCTCGCGGAATTCATTAACTCAGTGGGGGGTGAAAGATACCCTCTCATAACTGCTAACTATGTTTAATTCTTGTCTAGATTATACGGAAGAATAAGAAATCTCTATTATTCGGCAAATATATCCATAGGATTAGATCCATGGGCACTAAGTCAGGCGGTCTCGACGGCCAACGGCTGGGATCTTGGTTAGCTATTCAATTATTCTTGAAAATGGCTGCAAAAATTTGCTGTTCAGCGTTCAGCGTTCAGAGGCGGTGCGTCGTCTTGCTGGAAAAATATGTTTTCGAGTTCCATTGAGCGCATATCATCAATAAGGGGTCCAAAGCCTACTAGTTAAAAGTGGCGAACTTTTAAAAATTCTGTATTTCGAAGGGGATTGTAACAAAATATCAAGTGTGCTATATTTTTGGAAAGGTAATTTTAAAATATTTTCAGTTAATTAAAAATATAGAGGGTGTCCCAAACAAAAAATCAATTTTTCTGTTGATAACTCTTAAATTATTAATTTTAAAAAATTATACTTAAACCATTAAATTCTACGTAAAAAGGTGCTTTGGAAATGTTTACATAGAAATACAACATTTTTCATAGCAAAAAAGTTACAGCGATTTGTTAAAAATGCACATTTTTGAAAAACCGTAACCCCGTAACTCCGAAACGGTAACAGATATTGATGTGAGGTTTTCACCATCATGTTTTTGATGAAAATTGAGCTCCAGACACCGATATTAGTTTTCGTCTATCTCCTATAGAAAAGGGTGTTTCCATTTAAAAGCGTCGAATTTGACCCACCCTGTACATGAATTTTTGGTGTATTTCAAACAGGGTGCGTGGTAGGAGATAGTCAGTGCTTACCAAGACAGCGTTTTTACTTCCTCATTTAGAAATTAGTGGAACAAACTTCTATTTTAATTGATACCACTAATAATAATAATAAATAATAATAAATAACGCTTTATTTTACAAAATTCCGCATTCTTAAGTGGATAGTTGTGAAGTGGCCTTTCTGTAATAGCAGATATGTGCTTGCGGATTAAGCAAACGGATTCAAAAATGAATAAAGGAAGAGTCAATATTATAAAATATTTAAAGAAATTCTGGCTGTGGGTTCTACTTTTCAGTCCCAATAAATATCGAACTGCTTTTTTTGAAGTTTGAAGATAGGATCAAATTTTGTTGCGCAGCAAGTACCCCAGAATGGAAGGGCAGAACGAAGATGTGACTCAAAAAGGGCATAATAGGCTATTCTAGAGGTTGATAAGTAAGTTCCTTAGAAACGGATCTTAGCGCAAAACAGGCAGCGTTTAGTTTCTTTGATAAAGCTTCGATGTGTAATTTGTTCCACTACATAGTTATGGTATGTAGTATTATAGTACAGTAGTAAGGAGATATAGTAATAGAAGTATGTAATAGAAAATTCTATTACTAAGTTTTTAATGCGGTTATGCAGGTTATGCTAATGTTATTAAAAATTCTCTTAAAGAAATGGTAAAGCACACTTAACAATAGCTCAAAATTAAAATAATTTAAGCGTCTTTTTTCTTGTGGATGATTTATTTTCGTTTGCTTTGATTAAATCATCGCTGGATAAACCAAAAGTTCAGGTATGTCCTAGAGTGAGTATGATAAATGATTATTTTGATGGAAAATTGATCTTACTTTAATCAAGGATATGAATATATCTATTTTTTTTTCTATTTTGATTATACCACGTATAATAAATATAAAAAAATAGATTTATGTATGTTGAAAAAAAAAACGTTGTTAAATATACTCAGTATATCAGTAATTTGATCGACAGACACATAATATAAATACCGTATGATCGAAAAAAAAACGGCGTCAAAGACGGCTGGTGATTGACCATCTTTGACGCCGTTTTTTTTATCGTATCGTATTTTTATCACTTCTGACATTTTTTATGGGTTTTGATAGCTTTTATTAAGTTGTATATTATTCGTCACTTTGTATACTTTTCTCCGCGCGTCCTTTTTGAGAGGATTAAGATGTCTTGAGGCGAAATCATAAAATCAGGAATTTACAGTTCAGAGGCCTTGTTTTTGGCGCTACAGCGTTCACTGGAGAGATACTGGCAAACCATAAAATCGTCAAGATGAAAATAATAATAAAAAAAAGGAAATTATACCGTTTTTATTTATCGATCTTAATAAACAAACAAATACGATTTTTATAGTGAACATTAAACGGCGGATAATAAACATGATTTGCGTTTTGAATTAAGTCGTTTTATATATACAGGGCGATCTAGTTTTAAGCAATGTCTTTAAATAATTGAAATAATATAAATATTTTAAAATTATTGCAATATTTTGCAGATATATCATTACATAAAATACCGTATACATGTTTAAATACCCAAATTAACAAGCTGAATAATAATAAAAGCAATAACATAGGTAATGTGCAAGTTACTGGTAGACTGAAAAGACATTCTAATAAATGACATAACTATTACACAGCTCAGGATTTCTACTAGTATATGATTCTTGGCTTGCGGGGTATAAACTAATTATTAAGTAACATTATTATCATCAAAAGAATATATTAAAACAGAAATATAAAGAGAAAGCTCTCCTGGAGTGGGTCCTTTCGAACTGGATGGAATGATTCCATCAGCAGTTTACCATTAGCTGAAGAAGTATGATTCTTCGGTTGGGGGATAAAAATTAATTATTAAATAACATTATTATCATCAAAAGAATATATTAAAACCGAAATATAACGAGAAAGCTCTCCTGGACTGGGTCCTTTCGAACTGGATGGCATGTGTCCATCAGCAGTTTACCAATAGCTGAAGAAGTATGATTCCTCGGTTGGCGGGTAAAAATTAATTATTAAATAACATTATTATCATCAAAAGAATATATTAAAACCGAAATATAACGAGAAAGCTCTCCTGGACTGGGTCCTTTCGAACTGGATGGCATGTGTCCATCAGCAGTTTACCATTAGCTGAAGAAGTATGATTCTTCGGTTGGGGGGTAAAAATTAATTATTAAATAACATTATTATCATCAAAAGAATATATTCAAACCGAAATATAACGAGAAAGCTCTCCTGGACTGGGTCCTTTCGAACTGGATGGCATGTGTCCATCAGCAGTTTACCATTAGCTGAAGAAGTATGATTCTTCGGTTGGGGGGTAAAAATTGATTATTAAATAACATTATTATCATCAAAAGAATATATTAAAACCGAAATATAACGAGAAAGCTCTCCTGGACTGGGTCCTTTCGAACTGGATGGCATGTGTCCATCAGCAGTTTACCATTAGCTGAAGAAGTATGATTCTTCGGTTGGGGATTAAAAATTAATTATTAAATAACATTATTATCATCAAAAGAATATATTCAAACCGAAATATAACGAGAAAGCTCTCCTGGAAATATAACGAGAAAGCTCTCCTGGACTGGGTCCTTTCGAACTGGATGGCATGTATCCATCAGCAGTTTACCATTAGCTGAAGAAGTATGATTCTTCGGTTGGGGGGTAAAAATTAATTATTAAATAACATTATTATCATCAAAAGAATATATTAAAACCGAAATATAACGAGAAAGCTCTCCTGGACTGGGTCCTTTCAAACTGGATGGCATGTGTCTATCAGCAGTTTACCATAAGCTGAAGAAGTATGATTCTTCAGTTGGGGGGGTAAAAATTGATTATTAAATAACATTATTATCATCAAAAGAATATATTAAAACCGAAATATAACGAGAAAGCTCTCCTGGACTGGGTCCTTTCGAACTGGATGGCATGTGTCCATCAGCAGTTTACCAATAGCTGAAGAAGTATGATTCCTCGGTTGGCGGGTAAAAATGAATTATTAAATAACATTATTATCATCAAAAGAATATATTCAAACCAAAATATAACGAGAAAGCTCTCCTGGACTGGGTCCTTTCGAACTGGATGGCATGTATCCATCAGCAGTTTACCATTAGCTGAAGAAGTATGATTCTTCGGTTGGCGGGTAAAAATTAATTATTAAATAACATTATTATCATCAAAAGAATATATTAAAACCGAAATATAACGAGAAAGCTCTCCTGGACTGGGTCCTTTCGAACTGGATGGCATGTATCCATCAGCAGTTTACCATTAGCTGAAGAAGTATGATTCTTCGGTTGGCGGGTAAAAATTAATTATTAAATAACATTATTATCATCAAAAGAATATATTAAAACCGAAATATAACGAGAAAGCTCTCCTGGACTGGTCCTTTCGAACTGGATGGCATGTGTCCATCAGCAGTTTACCATTAGCTGAAGAAGTATGATTCTTCGGTTGGGGGGTAAATTGATTATTAAATAACATTATTATCATCAAAAAATATATTAAAACCGAAATATAACGAGAAAGCTCTCCTGGACTGGGTCCTTTCGAACTGGATGGCATGTGTCCATCAGCAGTTTACCAATAGCTGAAGAAGTATGATTCCTCGGTTGGCGGGTAAAAATTAATTATTAAATAACATTATTATCATCAAAAGAATATATTAAAACCGAAATATAACGAGAAAGCTCTCCTGGACTGGGTCCTTTCGAACTGGATGGCATGTGTCCATCAGCAGTTTACCATTAGCTGAAGAAGTATGATTCTTCGGTTGGGGGGTAAAAATTAATTATTAAATAACATTATTATCATCAAAAGAATATATTCAAACCGAAATATAACGAGAAAGCTCTCCTGGACTGGGTCCTTTCGAACTGGATGGCATGTATCCATCAGCAGTTTACCATTAGCTGAAGAAGTATGATTCTTCGGTTGGGGGGTAAAAATTAATTATTAAATAACATTATTATCATCAAAAGAATATATTAAAACCGAAATATAACGAGAAAGCTCTCCTGGACTGGGTCCTTTCGAACTAGATGGCATGTGTCCATCAGCAGTTTACCATTAGCTGAAGAAGTATGATTCTTCGGTTGGGGGGTAAAAATTGATTATTAAATAACATTATTATCATCAAAAGAATATATTAAAACCGAAATATAACGAGAAAGCTCTCCTGGACTGGGTCCTTTCGAACTGGATGGCATGTGTCCATCAGCAGTTTACCAATAGCTGAAGAAGTATGATTCCTCGGTTGGCGGGTAAAAATTAATTATTAAATAACATTATTATCATCAAAAGAATATATTAAAACCGAAATATAACGAGAAAGCTCTCCTGGACTGGGTCCTTTCGAACTGGATGGCATGTGTCCATCAGCAGTTTACCATTAGCTGAAGAAGTATGATTCTTCGGTTGGGGGTAAAATTAATTATTAAATAACATTATTATCATCAAAAGAATATATTAAAACCGAAATATAACGAGAAAGCTCTCCTGGACTGGGTCCTTTCGAACTAGATGGCATGTGTCCATCAGCAGTTTACCATTAGCTGAAGAAGTATGATTCTTCGGTTGGGGGTAAAAATTGATTATTAAATAACATTATTATCAAAAGAATATATTAAAACCGAAATATAACGAGAAAGCTCTCCTGGACTGGGTCCTTTCGAACTGGATGGCATGTGTCCATCAGCAGTTTACCAATAGCTGAAGAAGTATGATTCCTCGGTTGGCGGGTAAAAATTAATTATTAAATAACATTATTATCATCAAAAGAATATATTAAAACCGAAATATAACGAGAAAGCTCTCCTGGACTGGGTCCTTTCGAACTGGATGGCATGTGTCCATCAGCAGTTTACCATTAGCTGAAGAAGTATGATTCTTCGGTTGGGGGGTAAAAATTAATTATTAAATAACATTATTATCATCAAAAGAATATATTCAAACCGAAATATAACGAGAAAGCTCTCCTGGACTGGGTCCTTTCGAACTGGATGGCATGTGTCCATCAGCAGTTTACCATTAGCTGAAGAAGTATGATTCTTCGGTTGGGGGGTAAAAATTGATTATTAAATAACATTATTATCATCAAAAGAATATATTAAAACCGAAATATAACGAGAAAGCTCTCCTGGACTGGGTCCTTTCGAACTAGATGACATGTGTCCATCAGCAGTTTACCATTAGCTGAAGAAGTATGATTCTTCGGTTGGGGGGTCAAAATTGATTATTAAATAACATTATTATCATCAAAAGAATATATTAAAACCGAAATATAACGAGAAAGCTCTCCTGGACTGGGTCCTTTCGAACTGGATGGCATGTGTCCATCAGCAGTTTACCAATAGCTGAAGAAGTATGATTCCTCGGTTGGCGGGTAAAATTAATTATTAAATAACATTATTATCATCAAAAGAATATATTAAAACCGAAATATAACGAGAAAGCTCTCCTGGACTGGGTCCTTTCGAACTGGATGGCATGTGTCCATCAGCAGTTTACCATTAGCTGAAGAAGTATGATTCTTCGGTTGGGGGTAAAATTAATTATTAAATAACATTATTATCATCAAAGAATATATTCAAACCGAAATATAACGAGAAAGCTCTCCTGGACTGGGTCCTTTCGAACTGGATGGCATGTGTCCATCAGCAGTTTACCATTAGCTGAAGAAGTATGATTCTTCGGTTGGGGGGTAAAAATTGATTATTAAATAACATTATTATCATCAAAAGAATATATTAAAACCGAAATATAACGAGAAAGCTCTCCTGGACTGGGTCCTTTCGAACTGGATGGCATGTGTCCATCAGCAGTTTACCATTAGCTGAAGAAGTATGATTCTTCGGTTGGGGATTAAAAATTAATTATTAAATAACATTATTATCATCAAAAGAATATATTAAAACCGAAATATAACGAGAAAGCTCTCCTGGACTGGGTCCTTTAGAACTGGATGGCATATGTCCATCCGCAGTTTACCATTAGCTGAAGAAGTATGATTCTTCGGTTGGGGGTTAAAAATTAATTATTAAATAACATTATTATCATCAAAAGAATATATTAAAACCAAAATATAACAAGAAAGCTCTCCTGGACTGGGTCCTTTCGAACTGGATGGCATGTGTCCATCAGCAGTTTACCATTAGCTGAAGAAGTATGATTCTTTTGTTGGGGGGTAAAAATTGATTATTAAATAACATTATTATCATCAAAAGAATATATTAAAACCGAAATATAACGAGAAAGCTCTCCTGGACTGGGTCCTTTCGAACTGGATGGCATGTGTCCATCAGCAGTTTACCATTAGCTGAAGAAGTATGATTCTTCGGTTGGGGTGTAAAAATTAATTATTAAATAACATTATTATCATCAAAAGAATATATTCAAACCGAAATATAACGAGAAAGCTCTCCTGGACTGGGTCCTTTCGAACTGGATGGCATGTATCCATCAGCAGTTTACCATTAGCTGAAGAAGTATGATTCGTCGGTTGGGGGGTAAAAATTAATTATTAAATAACATTATTATCATCAAAAGAATACATTAAAACCGAAATATAACGAGAAAGCTCTCCTGGACTGGGTCCTTTCGAACTGGATGGCATGTGTCCATCAGCAGTTTACCATTAGCTGAAGAAGTATGATTCTTCGGTTGGGGGGTAAAAATTAATTATTAAATAACATTATTATCATCAAAAGAATATATTAAAACCGAAATATAACGAGAAAGCTCTCCTGGACTGGGTCCTTTCGAACTGGATGGCATGTGTCCATCAGCAGTTTACCATTAACTGAAGAAGTATGATTCTTCGGTTGGGGGGTAAAAATTAATTATTAAATAACATTATTATCATCAAAAGAATATATTAAAACCGAAATATAACGAGAAAGCTCTCCTGGACTGGGTCCTTTCAAACTGGATGGCATGTGTCTATCAGCAGTTTACAATAAGCTGAAGAAGTATGATTCTTCAGTTGGGGGGTAAAAATTGATTATTAAATAACATTATTATCATCAAAAGAATATATTAAAACCGAAATATAACGAGAAAGCTCTCCTGGACTGGGTCCTTTCGAACTGGATGGCATGTGTCCATCAGCAGTTTACCAATAGCTGAAGAAGTATGATTCCTTGGTTGGCGGGTAAAAATTAATTATTAAATAACATTATTATCATCAAAAGAATATATTAAAACCGAAATATAACGAGAAAGCTCTCCTGGACTGGGTCCTTTCGAACTGGATGGCATGTGTCCATCAGCAGTTTACCATTAGCTGAAGAAGTATGATTCTTCGGTTGGGGGTAAAATTAATTATTAAATAACATTATTATCATCAAAAGAATATATTCAAACCAAAATATAACGAGAAAGCTCTCCTGGACTGGGTCCTTTCGAACTGGATGGCATGTATCCATCAGCAGTTTACCATTAGCTGAAGAAGTATGATTCTTCGGTTGGCGGGTAAAAATTAATTATTAAATAACATTATTATCATCAAAAGAATATATTAAAACCGAAATATAACGAGAAAGCTCTCCTGGACTGGGTCCTTTAGAACTGGATGGCATATGTCCATCCGCAGTTTACCATTAGCTGAAGAAGTATGATTCTTCGGTTGGGGGTTAAAAATTAATTATTAAATAACATTATTATCATCAAAAGGATATATTAAAACCGAAATATAACGAGAAAGCTCTCCTGGACTGGGTCCTTTCGAACTGGATGGCATGTGTCCATCAGCAGTTTACCATTAGCTGAAGAAGTATGATTCTTCTGTTGGGGGTAAAAATTAATTATTAAATAACATTATTATCATCAAAAGAATATATTAAAACCGAAATATAACGAGAAAGCTCTCCTGGACTGGGTCCTTTCGAACTGGATGGCATGTGTCCATCAGCAGTTTACCATTAGCTGAAGAAATATGATTCCTCGGTGGGGGGGTAAAAATTGATTATTAGATAACATTATTATCATCAAAAGAATATATTAAAACCGAAATATAACGAGAAAGCTCTCCTGGACTGGGTCCTTTAGAACTGGATGGCATATGTCCATCCGCAGTTTACCATTAGCTGAAGAAGTATGATTCTTCGGTTGGCGGGTAAAAATTAATTATTAAATAACATTATTATCATCAAAAGAATATATTAAAACCGAAATATAACGAGAAAGCTCTCCTGGACTGGGTCCTTTCGAACTGGATGGCATGTGTCCATCAGCAGTTTACCATTAGCTGAAGAAGTATGATTCTTCGGTTGGGGGGTAAAAATTAATTATTAAATAACATTATTATCATCAAAAGAATATATTCAAACCAAAATATAACGAGAAAGCTCTCCTGGACTGGGTCCTTTCGAACTGGATGGCATGTATCCATCAGCAGTTTACCATTAGCTGAAGAAGTATGATTCTTCGGTTGGCGGGTAAAAATTAATTATTAAATAACATTATTATCATCAAAAAGAATATATTAAAACCGAAATATAACGAGAAAGCTCTCCTGGACTGGGTCCTTTAGAACTGGATGGCATATGTCCATCCGCAGTTTACCATTAGCTGAAGAAGTATGATTCTTCGGTTGGGGGTTAAAAATTAATTATTAAATAACATTATTATCATCAAAAGGATATATTAAAACCGAAATATAACGAGAAAGCTCTCCTGGACTGGGTCCTTTCGAACTGGATGGCATGTGTCCATCAGCAGTTTACCATTAGCTGAAGAAGTATGATTCTTCTGTTGGGGGGTAAAAATTAATTATTAAATAACATTATTATCATCAAAAGAATATATTAAAACCGAAATATAACGAGAAAGCTCTCCTGGACTGGGTCCTTTCGAACTGGATGGCATGTGTCCATCAGCAGTTTACCATTAGCTGAAGAAATATGATTCCTCGGTGGGGGGTAAAATTGATTATTAGATAACATTATTATCATCAAAAGAATATATTAAAACCGAAATATAACGAGAAAGCTCTCCTGGACTGGGTCCTTTAGAACTGGATGGCATATGTCCATCCGCAGTTTACCATTAGCTGAAGAAGTATGATTCTTCGGTTGGGGATTAAAAATTAATTATTAAATAACATTATTATCATCAAAAGAATATATTAAAACCGAAATATAACGAGAAAGCTCTCCTGGACTGGGTCCTTTAGAACTGGATGGCATATGTCCATCCGCAGTTTACCATTAGCTGAAGAAGTATGATTCTTCGGTTGGGGGTTAAAAATTAATTATTAAATAACATTATTATCATCAAAAGAATATATTAAAACCGAAATATAACAAGAAAGCTCTCCTGGACTGGGTCCTTTCGAACTGGATGGCATGTGTCCATCAGCAGTTTACCATTAGCTGAAGAAATATGATTCCTCGGTTGGGGGGTAAAAATTGATTATTAGATAACATTATTATCATCAAAAGAATATATTAAAACCGAAATATAACGAGAAAGCTCTCCTGGACTGGGTCCTTTCGAACTGGATGGCATGTGTCCATCAGCAGTTTACCATTAGCTGAAGAAGTATGATTCTTCTGTTGGGGGGTAAAAAATAATTATTAAATAACATTATTATCATCAAAAGAATATATTAAAACCGAAATATAACGAGAAAGCTCTCCTGGACTGGGTCCTTTCGAACTGGATGGCATGTGTCCATCAGCAGTTTACCATTAGCTGAAGAAATATGATTCCTCGGTTGGGGGGTAAAAATTGATTATTAGATAACATTATTATCATCAAAAGAATATATTAAAACCGAAATATAACGAGAAAGCTCTCCTGGACTGGGTCCTTTAGAACTGGATGGCATATGTCCATCCGCAGTTTACCATTAGCTGAAGAAGTATGATTCTTCGGTTGGGGATTAAAAATTAATTATTAAATAACATTATTATCATCAAAAGAATATATTAAAACCGAAATATAACGAGAAAGCTCTCCTGGACTGGGTGCTTTAGAACTGGATGGCATATGTCCATCCGCAGTTTACCATTAGCTGAAGAAGTATGATTCTTCGGTTGGGGGTTAAAAATTAATTATTAAATAACATTATTATCATCAAAAGAATATATTAAAACCGAAATATAACAAGAAAGCTCTCCTGGACTGGGTCCTTTCGAACTGGATGGCATGTGTCCATCAGCAGTTTACCATTAGCTGAAGAAATATGATTCCTCGGTTGGGGGGTAAAAATTGATTATTAGATAACATTATTATCATCAAAAGAATATATTAAAACCGAAATATAACGAGAAAGCTCTCCTGGACTGGGTCCTTTCGAACTGGATGGCATGTGTCCATCAGCAGTTTACCAATAGCTGAAGAAGTATGATTCCTCGGTTGGCGGGTAAAAATTAATTATTAAATAACATTATTATCATCAAAAGAATATATTAAAACCGAAATATAACGAGAAAGCTCTCCTGGACTGGGTCCTTTCGAACTGGATGGCATGTGTCCATCAGCAGTTTACCATTAGCTGAAGAAGTATGATTCTTGAGTTTACTAAGTGTACTAAAACTCATATTTGACAAATAATGACGACGTAACGGTGACCTATGGCTGAACAGTCTTTAAAACTAATATAAAGTGATAATAATGTATCATACTTTCAAAAAATCACTAAGAATTCTTTTTTTAAATTTATTTTGAAAAATATTTGAATAATGAAATAATCTATTTTTCACCTTGTATGAGCGCTGTGGGCAATGCGTCAAATTTCGCAATAAAATCTCGACTTAACGCAATATTAATACCACATTTTACGGGCATTTTTATGTCTACATTTTTATTTAAAGTTATGGTTTTACCGCGTATTTCTATATTAAAAACGTCGTAAAATATCGACGATCTTAATCAGCAGCGAAAAAATATGTATAAAATTAAGACGGAAAATGAACATGGTTTTCGTTTTGACCCAAAAAGAGGGTATTCTTAATTTTTCCATAGCCATTAAAAGAAGTAGATCAAGCGATTTTAATATACAAGTGACAAAGACACGTATCAACAACAGGAAATGAGTAAATTTTAGGAAACTGCTGATTTTATCTTTAAAATTATGTTGAATTTTTATTTTATTTTAAATATAACAAAAACCTTCCTTAAAGTTTAAAACTGTAGAAAAATAATCTAAATAGGAAAAAAAAATACCCAAGATGTAAAAACCAGGCTCATATACAGGGTGGCGCCTCTCATACGACGCGGAGGCTTCAAGGGGAACAGTAGTATTGAAGTTCGAAAGGATGTTCCACAAAAAAGTTACGCATCAAAGTTGTGTGCTTAGTAATGGAACGCCCTATATATTAACTGATTTTCGTATTCTAGAAGCAAAATAAAAGTGAGTTTCGTTAAAGAAGCATATGATTAAAACGTAAGGTTTTTAACATATTTAACATAAATATTGTAAAAACGCACACTAAATTTTAAAATTCAATAAAACCTACCTAAATTGCAATGCACCCTGTATAGACTGATATTTAGTTAAAATAACCATAATATGTTAAATCAAATTAAAATCTGATCCGAAAACTTATACAGGGTGGGACAAAATTAATATTGAACATTGACCACTTTAAAAAGCAAATTAATCTTTTTATTTTAACACCCAGTATATTATTTTGATATTCAATGGACAATTCATATGTCTTTAAAATATTCTTAAGATTGCCTACCCTATAGACAAAGATTTCGATATATATTTTCATTTTTATGGTTTAGTGTAGTAGATCTTTATTATTTGATAAAATCTATGTGGCTGTGATATGTCTGTCATTAATTTATCAAAAATTCCAGCATGTAGAGTAAAAAATTCAACGGTAGTAAAGAGGTATGCAATTAAAACAAATTTTAGTCATTGCAGAATCCAAGAATTTTTGTAGAAAATAAGAATAAACATGGAGATATCAACAGTCGATTAGACAAGGAACCTTAACAATAATTCAAATCCTAAAAAGTTTGCAAATACCATTTTTTTCTTTTCTACAGTATATTTAAGTAGAAATTAAAACACAAAAACATATTTAATTCAAACTATTTAACTTGTTTTTCTATTTTCAGGAATACATCTTACGTCTGGTAACAAATAAAGTACATATATCTATGAAAGAAAAACGAACATAACAAAAGTACCATTCTAAAACAATATACATGTGGTACCTTTGAAGAATGGTGCGCGGCATTTCAAGATCATTGACAGTCCGCTAGAACCATTACCATGTCAAATACTCATCTCCGCAATGCGAAAGATCAAGAAATAAAGATGTTCCATCTGGAAGACTTAGAGACTTTGCTCTTTCGTCTTTTTTATTTTTGAAACTTATTGATATTGTAAAATCTTTTAAAATGCATTTTTCATAAAAAAATTTGCATGTTCTAAAATGGTCAATCCTGTTTATACTTTTCCAAATTTTCAAACCGTTTTAAAGGAAATTAAAAAATAATATGAAAATATGGTTGTATTTTTTCTTTTCTATGGTAATATAATTTCAGGTCTTTCTATGGTAATACAGATTTCATTCTTTGATAGATGATTATTATTAATTTTGATTAACGTCATATTTTCTGCTATACTCTGTTTTTTTTCTCGATACCAATCTATTTATTTTACCAATAAAAGTTTCTAACATTTTTTAAGTTAACTATGGTTGGGTTAAACCAGTTTTATTGGTTTATTTAAAAAATGACAGATCATATTATTTTAATTTAATTGATTTGACGGACCGATGAACGACAAACGGACGCCGATGCGTATGAACTCGCCTTTAGATTTATGAAGCTTGTCAAAGTCTTGCCAAATTATAGGTTCTAATTTTGTGTCCACTTATATCAAATATCTGCGTTTTGGAAGATGATGCATTTTGATTCGTGTTATTACGTGTGTTTTGTGTCTGTTGAAGTCAAATAGTGGAGGAAAAATCGAGGAAAAATTAACTGTTAGACCCAGACCACAGTTTGTAGTTAATACTCGCTGCCCAGGCAGAAACTCTTATACACGAATAAAGTTACCATCAATAAAGTTTGTATACCATCTCGTATATGGTATAAGGATCGCACTAAACATACAGTACGTCTGTCCGTTCTATAGCTACGGGGTATCCGTGAGAGGGGAAACGATATTCTCTCGATGTTTTTTGTAAAAAAATAGACGACGCGTCTCATCAATAAAAATTCGACAAATTTGCAAGTAGCGAATAAAATGAGTGGGCGGAGCGATTTGCGGTGACGTACTCGTCAAGTCGACGTATAAAATATATTGTTGTTTATTTAAATGTTTTTTGTCCGCATTCCTTTCGTAGACACATATCCAGCAGACGTACTGTATGTATACAGCTGGAGTAACTGTAAAATATCGACATCACACTAGAGGTGTGTAGTTCGTGAACGAACTAGTTCCAATGAACTATTCCGACCCCGGAATGAAAGGAACTAGTTCCTAATTTCTCAAAGGACTAGTTCTTCAGGACCTATTCCGGGATCGAGACTGTGTCCGATATAGAATAATATGCGACGGCGACGGATCGGCTAGCGCGCGTAGCCCGATGGTAGGCAGGAGTGGGGAGTGCCAGACGTACGTTATCGGATCCGGACCTAGAGGAACTAAACTAAATAAAAGACTAGTTTACGTACGAACGGATCGGGCCAGCGCGATCGATGCTAGGCAGGTGTGGGGAGTGTCAGCCGTATGCCGTATGTTTTCGGATCCGGACCTAACGGAACTAGAGGAACTAAATAAAAGACTAGTTTACGTATGGATCAGCCAGCGCGATTGATGCTAGGCAGGCGTGGGGAGTGCCAGCCGTATGTTATCGGATCCGGACATAGAGGAACTATTAAAAGACTAGTTCACGGGAATCTATTCAGTTGGCAGATCCGAGATATAATACAAAGCGACGACGATGGATTCGGCCTTGTCTATTGCCACAGCCGGCGCGGCGTAATTACCACAGACAATTGTCGTGGATACTGTTTTTGATTTTTAGTTTGTTTTTTAAATATTTTATGGGAATGTTTCACTTTAGGTCCCTAAAATTAAGAAATCTATACTAATATATATATATAAAATCCTTAAGTGACTGACATCCTGATTAATCACGATCCTGCTCAAACCACTCAACGTAAGAAGCTCAATTTTGGCATACAGGTCGATTCTAGGGTGTAGAGGTTCGATAAGAAGGGATTTTTCGAAATTTCAGTTTCAAGAGGGCGAAACCACCCCTCAAATATTACAATATTTTTTATTTAAAAAACGGTCAAGTTTCCGAAAAAACGCTTAAACACGTATATTTTATTTTGTTTTTTTACACATTTTAAGATTTTTTTAAAATGTATACAGGGTGTTCGGAAAAATCTGGTCATTGATTAATCACGATCCTGCTTAAAGCGCTTGACGTAAAAATCTGATTTTTGGAAAACACTTTGACTTTAGGGTGTAGAGGTTCGATAAGAAGGCATTTTTCGAAACTCGAATTCTAAGGGGATGAAACTAATCCCTCAAATATTAAAATATTTTTTATTTAAAAACCGGTGAGTCTTTCGGAAAAACTCTTAAACACGTATATTTTATTTTGTTGTTTTACATATTTTAAGATTTTTTATAAAATTATACAGGGTGTTTCATTAAATATGACCATTGATTAATCACGATTCTGGTTAAACTGCTTGACGTTTAAAGCTGATTTTTGGCAAACGGATTGGCTGTGGGGTGTAGAGGTTCGATAAGGAGGGGTTTCTCGAATCTCAAATTCCAAGACGGTGAAAACGCCCCTCAAATATTACAATATTTGTTATTTAAAAAACGGTTAGTCTTTTGGAAAAACGCTTGGACGAGCATAATTTATTTGTTTTTTTTACATATTTTCCCAAGAGGCAAAAAGAAATTCTAAAAGGATTGAATTATTTTATAACAGTCGAATAGGGTTGTCTTAAGGACTACTTGATTTTATTAAGCGTTTGGTTTCGACCATTCTGTTTTTTAATAAAAGTTGTCATATTAAACTATTTTCTAGTGGTTTTTACAACGTATCCTATAACGCATTAAACGATAATTTCTTTTAGTACGATATAACACTTGATAAGAAAATGCTATATGATAAAAAACATATTATTTTATTAGACTCTTACCCACCATGTAAGAGTTCTATAATATTCATATAACTAGTAGTCAAAAGATCATATAATAGTTACTTAAACTTGTCTTATTAAAGTTTTATTACGTTGTATAATAGAATGTTTTATTGCATTAAACTACGGTGCTGTATACAACACTAGTTATACAGCCTTATATGATAAAATTGTGATTAACAAAATAAATTCGCTGTAATATCTGCATTATAAAACTGGTATAACCAGTTATAACCTCATTTTAAATTAAATGGTATACCTAGTTATTTATTTTGTTATTGCTGTTGTTGCAAAAGTAATATCTACGTAGAAGTATAATCACAGCTATTATGAATTCTGGACAAAGTTGGAAAAAAGGTAACAAACGCAGTGGTAGTTATAAAGAGCATGTAAGAAAAAACTCTTCGAAATTACGGCAAATAATCCCGAGAATTCCTTGGGTTCCCAAAAGCCAAAATCTCTCGGGTTGTCTGGCTTCTGCAAAGCATTGTTGCCAAGTTGATGTGAAAGTTTTACTGTAGTAATGCTTGTATTGTTTTATTGTTGTTTTTCCAAGTCCTTAGGTTGCCGCTCACTCGTCGGGCATGCATGAAATGCATTGCGTGCATGAATCCATGAAAATCTGATCATGTTTGTTAGTTTAAATACTAACCAAATGAGATTTGGCAACATCTATTTGTCACAAATCTCAATATGTCAAAAATAGTTCTATAGTGCCTGGAAATTCTGCGTAATGATAGATATTTATCCTATACCGTTTTATTTTACAAGAAAGACTTATTTAAGGGATTCATTTATAATAAAATGTTTGCATTATAATTCGCCATGTTTAAGGCAGAATTTTTGTATGGCCTATGGCCGCCATTATATGAAGCAAAATTAAAAACATCAAAATAAATTGTAAAATGTTATTTTTGAGAACTATTTTGTGATTGAACAAACAAAAATTGTCCCTACTTTTCAAACCCAAAGATTTTTTATATTACATATTTGTTGTACCTTCTGGCTCTACCCGCCATTTTCACCGTCGAGTAAAGTCTCGTTTTTAACAATCCACATCCTACAGATTCATTTTACGACACGCTTAAAATATAATTTGCTCCTGATATTCTTCGGTAAAAAATAAAATACTCTTTTACCTCGCTAAATGATCAAATGTTTTTATTGTTCTGTTTCTTAGACCACGAAGTACAAAATAAAACTAGTTTTATAATAGTTATATAACGCTGTGTAAAATAGTTGCATAAGAAAATTCATGGAAATTTTTTTTTTTTGCATGGAAATTCTTGCTTTACTTTATCATCACCATTACAAATGATTAATTCGACGCGAACGAAGTCGCTGGTACACGCTAGTATCTTATAAAACGAAGTAGATATTCTGAAATTTTTAGACAAAAACAAAAAGCTTGAAGTGAGGAAAAATGCAATTTTTCGTAAAATTTTTGTAATATTTGCTCCAATTGATTTGTGATATAGTTTTTTAAATTCTGATTTGAGTTTTTTTTTAATTTTTTTTATCTACTATAAAACTTACCTATATGTTTTTAACATACACACTTACACGTCTCGTTATATCTCCGTACATTATAAAAATTATACAGATCATACTTTGAATAGTTCTGACTGACAACGAAACGCATTAGCAAGCAAAGGGGATGTCAATGTTAGTCCGGAACTATTGTGAACTAAAGACCTAGTTCAAGGAACTATTCCTCTGGAGGAACTAGAACTGAGGAACTAGTTCCTCCCAAGGAACTAGAATTCCCACCTCTACATCACACGATAGTTAAATAATGGATTTTAGTACTGCAGAAAAATAACGTCAAAAGGTACTGAAAATTACTAAGATTAAAGTTAATTGATCAACCATTAAGGTATAAACTTTGGTAAGTGCTATTAATAATAAAATAGTTTGTTTTATTTATTCCTGTGGAATATTTCAAATTTGTATTTGTACATAAGTTATATTGATAAATATAATAATAAATGCGGGAAGTTTTTTTAAACAAAATATTTTTTCATTAATAATATTATTATTTTAAAAAACCTGAAATTTATAACAGTACCTTCATCTATTAGCTGGAATAGATGCATATTTAGTTAAAATGCTACCTGTATAATTAAATTATACCATAAAATAGAGTACAGTGAACTTATAAAGCTGATTCGAAAACATCTCTGATATGATAAAAACTCTAAACGATTGGAAAATTCGCATAATTTCAGAATATCTAATGTAAATTGTACCTCGCTGTAATTCAAAATATTTATTTAATATAACACTCAATGTAATTCCAACGTAATCAGAGTTTATCTATACAGTATACAGGGTGTTAATGTTTCCTCTAAACATCTTAACTTTTCAGATAAAGGGTTCCTAAAATAAAACTACTTTTCTAATTAACTAAAAGTTTTATTAGTATCGAATATACAGGGTGGTCAGAACGGTATTCCGGAAACTTCGGCAGCATGTTTTGTAGATTAAAATAAGTAAAAATGTTCTTATAAATCTATGTCCTAAAATGCTTAGTTTCGGAGATACAGGGTGTAGAAGTTTCAATTTGATTTCGATTTTTTCCAAATAATTCCGGATGGATTTAATATTTGGATGAAAATTGATGTCTGGGAGTTTTTTGGCATGATAAATTTGATTTTGATGTCAATATGACTCCTACTACTAGAGGGCGCAACCTACATATCTTTTAGCTGGTTTGAAAATTCTCAAAACTAAAAAAAAATATATTTACTAGTGATGGGTAAATGAATTTTTAGATATATTACGACTTTTCTTGGAACTTTAGTTTCGGAGATATAAATTTAATCGGACCTTTTTAAGAAAATTAATTTTATTTTTCAGAAACTATTTGAGACAGGTTTACCAAAAATGCTTTTTATATCTACTAGTGAATTTGTAGATATATATTACGACTTTTCTTGGAACTTTAGTTTCGGAGATATAAATTTAATCGGACCTTTTTAAAAAAATTAATTTTATTTTTCAGAAACTATTTCAGACAGGTTTACCAAAAATGCTTTTTATATCTACTAGTGGGTAAATGAATTTGTAGATATATTACGACTTTTCTTGGAACTTTAGTTTCGGAGATATAAATTTAATCGGACCTTTTTAAGAAAATTAATTTTATTTTTCAGAAACTATTTGAGACAGAGTTTACCAAAAATGCTTTTTATATCTACTAGTGGGTAAATGAATTTCTAGATATATTACGAATTTTTTTGGAACTTTAGTTTCGGAGATATTCATTTAATTGGACATTTTTAAAAAAATTAATTTTATTTTTCAGAAACTATTTGAGACAGAGTTTACCAAAAATGCTTTTTATAACTACTAGTGGGTAAATGAATTTCTAGATATATTACGACTTTTCTTGGAACTTTAATTTCGGAGATATTAATTTAATCGGACCTTTTTAAGAAAATTAATTTTATTTTTCAGAAACTATTTGAGACAGAGTTTACCAAAAATGCTTTTTATAACTACTAGTGGGTAAATGAATTTCTAGATATATTACGACTTTTCTTGGAACTTTAGTTTCGGAGATATAAATTTAATCGGACCTTTTTAAGAAAATTAATTTTATTTTTCAGAAACTATTTGAGACAGAGTTTACCAAAAATGCTTTTTTATATCTACTAGTGGGTAAATGTATTTCTAGATATATTACGACTTTTCTTGGAACTTTAGTTTCGGAGATATAAATTTAATCGGACCTTTTTAAAAAAATTAATTTTATTTTTCAGAAACTATTTGAGATAGAGTTTAGCAAAAATGCTTTTTATATCTACTAGTGGGTAAATGAATTTGTAGATATTTTACGACTTTTCTTGGAACTTTAGTTTCGGAGATATAAACTTAATCGGACCGTTTTAAAAAAATTAATTTTATTTTTCACAAACTATTTGAGACAGAGTTTACTAAAAATGCTTTTTATATCTACTGGTGGGTAAATGAATTTGTAGATATATTACGACTTTTCTTGGAACTTTAGTTTTGGAGATATAAACTTAATCGGACCTTTTTAAGAAAAATAATTTTATTTTTCAGAAACTATTTGAGACAGAGTTTACTAAAAATGCTTTTTATATCTACTAGTGGGTAAATGAATTTGTGGATATATTACGACTTTTCTTGGAACTTTAGTTTCGGAGATATAATATAACTTGGACCTTTTAAGAAAATTAATTTTATTTTTTAGAAACTATTTGAGACAGAGTTTACCAAAAATGCTTTTTATATCTACTAGTGGGTAAATGAATTTGTAGATATATTACGACTTTTCTTGGAACTTTAGTTTCGGAGATATAAATTTAATCGGACCTTTTAAAGAAAATTAATTTTATTTTTCAGAAACTATTTGAGACAGAGTTTACCAAAAATGCTTTTTATATCTACTAGTGGGTAAATGAATTTGTAGATATATTACGACTTTTCTTGGAACTTTAGTTTCGGAGATATAAATTTAACCGGACCTTTTTAAGAAAATTAATTTTATTTTTCAGAAACTATTTGAGACAGGTTTGCCAAAAATGCTTTTTATATCTACTAGTGGGTAAATGAATTTGTAGATATATTACGACTTTTCTTGGAACTTTAGTTTCGGAGATATAAATTTAATCGGACCTTTTTAAGAAAATTAATTTTATTTTTCAGAAACTATTTGAGACAGGTTTACCAAAAATGCTTTTTATATCTACTAGTAGGTAAATGAATTTATAGATATATTACGACTTTTCTTGGAACTTTAGTTTCGGAGATATAAATTTAATTGGACCTTTTTAAGAAAATCAATTTTATTTTTCAGAAACTATTTGAGACAGAGTTTTTCCGGAATACAGCTCGAATCACCCTGTGTATTGCTTAAAAAATAATTTTATAAATATAACTTCTTGTTTTTCATGTCTACTGTTTCTATTGTCTTAACATATATAAAATACACAAAATAAATCAAACAAATCTCTATAAACTTAGTCACACACACACAGATCAAAACACTTAAATCCCTCCTGAATATGAACCACGGATTAGTGCTGTATAAAAGCACAGTTAAAAAAGCCCACTAATTATGCAAACACCATAGCAAGAGGGATTTTCAAAGTCGTACGTTCTAACATGATTAACAGCGTTGAGGCTGAAATAAATAGCCTTTAATTGATAGTCTTGTTTGGGCTTCTTGTACGGACACTAATCTACCCATTTATTTACTGGATACTTGTAACAGTTTTAGAGACATTAAGGAAGGAATTATTAAAACATTCGAATAAAAAAAACGCGACTTAGATGATAAAAGTTTCGTGGTTTATAGAAAAACCAGCGTGTACCAGCGACTTCGTTCGCGTCGAATTAATCATTTGTAATGGTGATGATAAAGCAAAGCAAGAATTTCCATTAACATACAAACTGGATAAAATTTCCTCAAATTTATGTCAGCATGAGAAAAAACAATATGGCGATATTATTATATAACTTGGTAATATTTGAGGGGTAGTTTCATCTCGTTGGAATTTGACTTTCGAAAAATCCGTTTGCCAAAAATAAGCATTTTACATCAAGCAGTTTAAGCAGAATCGTGGTTAAGAAATTACCCAACTTTTTGGAACACCCTGTATGATTTTTTTAAAGATTTCAAAATATGTAAAAAAACCAAATAAATTATGCTTGTCCAAGCGTTTTCCCGAAAGACTCTATAACCGTTTTTTAAATAACAAATATTGTAATATTTGAGGGGCGTTTTCACCCTCTTGGAATTTCAGATTCGAGAACCCCTCCTTATCGAACCTCTACACCCCACAGTCAATTCTTTTGCCAAGAATCACCTTTAAACGTCAAGCAGTTTAAGCAGAATCGTGATTACTCAATGGTCATATTGTATGAAACACCCTGTATAAATTTATAAAAAATCTTAAAATATGTAAAACTACAAAATAAAATATACGGGTTTAAGAGTTTCTCCGAAAAACTCACCGGTTTTTAAGTAAAAAATATTTTAATATTTGAGGGATAGTTTCACCCCCTTAGAATTCGAGTTTCGAAAAATCCCTTCTTATCGAACCTCTACACCCTAAAGTCAATCTGTTTTCCAAAAATCAGCTTTTTACGTCAAGCGCTTTTAAGCAGGATCGTGATTAATCAATGACCAGATTTTTCGAAACACCCTATATACATTTTTAAAAAATCTTAAAATATGTAAAAAAACAAAATAAAATATACGTGTTTAAGCGTTTTTTCGGAAACTTGACCGTTTTTGAAATAAAAAATATTGTAATATTTGAGAGGTGGTTTCACCCTCTTGGAACAGGAATTTCGAAAAATCCCTTCTTATCGAACCTCTACACCCTAGAATCAACCTGTATGCCAAAATTGAGCTTCTCACGTTGAGTGGTTTGAGTAGGATCGTGATTAATCAGTATGTCAGTCACTCAAGGATTTTATATATTAGAATAGATTAATAAAAGTTCACGTAAAAAAATTCTCTAGTTTTAAAATGTTTATTATTTTCGAGTTGACACACACTGTAGTTAAAGTTATCGAAAAAAAATATATTTAAATATTTTATAATAAAATTAGGATTTAAATGTTTAAAAAATATATTTATTCAAATTTAATTTTGCATTTAAATTCAAACGATATCGTTTAATAGATCAATGTCACTGAAATTAGATTCACATGTCGAAAACGGTCAAATCTACGGTTATTATAGTAATTATAAGATTGAAGAGTGACCATTGAGGTGTTGATACGTTCTTGGTAATTAGTCGACTCTAATAAAAGGAAAAAACTAAAAGAGAGAAATCTAATATAGGAAGATAAGCGTGAAATAGGATTTTTATCTAAGCATAAGCATACTAATTATCTGTTTAAGCTTAATTGAGGCATCTGCCTAATCGATTTTTATTAAGTATGTCTTCTATTTTGAGTTAGATTATCAAAAATTATCTTCTATTTACGAGAAATTAATATATTTTTTAATATTTTTAGCGTTTGGCCCTTTATAGGTTGATGGTCGCTAAATCGACCACTTTAATTTGTCCAACTAATCAGTCGTGTGGAAGTGTATTATTGCCCAGTTTGTTTGCTATGCATATTTCTATTGTGACGCCTTGGTCATTTAATCAACCATATACGTTGGCTGAATCGGCGCGAAAAGTTAACGTAAGTGGTTGAATATTCGACCAGTGAGCATTGGTGACACTGAGTTCGCTGATCATCTATACTAATATATAAAATCCTTAAGTGACTGACATACTGATTAATCACGATCCTGCTCAAACCACTCAACGTAAGAAGCTCAATTTTGGCATACAGGTTGATTCTAGGGTGTAGAGGTTCGATAAGAAGGGATTTTTCGAAATTCCAGTTCTAAGAGGGTGAAACCACCCCTCAAATATTACAATATTTTTTATTTAAAAAACGGTCAAGTTTCCGAAAAAACGCTTAAACACATATATTTTATTTTGTTTTTTTTACATATTTTAAGATTTTTTAAAAATGTATACAGGGTGTTTCGAAGAATATGACCATTGAGTAATCAGGATTCTGCTTAAACTGCTTGACGTTTAAAGCTGATTTTTGGCAAACGGATTGACTGTGGGGTGTAGAGGTTCGATAAGGAGGGGTTTCTCGAATCTCAAATTCCAAGAGCTGTTAAAGTATCATTTAATCGACCCTAGCGGTTAAAGTAGTATTTTATCTACTATTTTTGATAGATATAAGGCAATTTTAACAGTTGCTATGGTAAAAAATAATTAAAAATCTGTTTAAGTTTGTGCCAATGACACGGTTAACTCAATTCAAAATTTGTGTTTGTATTTGCCGTTCCTTGCACAAAGACTTGATCAATATTGGAAGCTATTTGGAATTGGAATTCATTTATTAAATAAACCTCAAATTCACCAAAGAATTCAATAAAGAAATATGAAAAAATCAATCAATACTTTGTCAGACAGAGTTTTTCAGAGATTCTGCTTAAACTGCTTGACGTTTAAAGCTGATTTTTGGCAAACGGATTGACTGTGGGGTGTAGAGGTTCGATAAGGAGGGGTTTCTCGAATCTCAAATTCCAAAAGGATGAAAACGCCCCTCAAATATTACAATATTTGTTATTTAAAAAACGGTTAGTCTTTCGAGAAAACGCTTGGACAAGCATAATTTATTTGGTTTTTTTACATATTTTGAAATTTTCTAAAAAATTATAAAGGGTGCTCCAAAAAGTTGGGTAATTTCTTAACCACGATTCTGCTTAAACTGCTTGACGTAAAAAGCTTATTTAGAAGATATGCTTCCTTTGTGCTGGTCTATATATTTTTGAATGAAGTCAATTTGATCAAAGCAGAAAATAATTAGTACTGCCCTATAAAGGGTTAAATCAAGAAAAATATTTGATTTTTCTCTTAAAAACTCAAAGAAATCAAGTAATTTCGCTCAGACAACATGGCGTCTGCATCCATTTAAAGTCGAATCAATCAATTTGGACAGACTGATATAGTTCGATTTTCAATTAAATTACCCCGTGCCTGGTATCGTAGTTACGGATATGGACATTAGGGGGCTAACCGAGCGTGACTGTGGCGTCATCTAGGCGTGACACCGACCAGATGACGCCCGTAAATAACGACAGTCGTCGGGTAGATGGCACGCGTACTTTGCCACGTGGCAAAACAAGGAATTTTCGAAAATTGTTACTTGAATTTCATTCTTCATGATAAATCGAAAACTATACATCATAAATAGTTATTTTTTATACAAGACGATAAAATGGTATTTTATCGTCTTATAATGCAATTTTATCGTTGTGTATAAAACAATATTTTATTATTTCAAGGAATTTATTACGAGTAGAAAACATATTGTTCCGGGTTGGCGCACAGTGGGGTATTTGACACTGATAGTTGATCGAAATTTTTTTATGTAGACCTTATATAAATTATTGCTATTTTTAATTAAAGAGGAAATAATATGAACAAAATAAAGGATAATTCGTCGATTCTAAAAAAGAGAGAAAAATCACTGTTCCAGTGTTTCCACGGTCAATGCCAGTAGTAATATCGCAACTACTACTACTAATGCTACGACTGATCCGCGAGCAATGCCCATACCACTAAAGTCGCTACTACTGCCAAATTGTGCTATACTGCTAATGGCACCAATGCGATCGCTTTGTACACAACAATGCCATCGCGGTTTGCACCTCGCATTAGTATATCACTGATTGGCAAATTAGAGGAAACCAAGAATGTTTTTCTCATTTTATCAGCAAAGTCGCAAAAATCGCAGTATTTTATTTTACTGTATGAAAGTCCAATGTTTACTAAGTAAAACGTATATAGACAATATGCTGAATTCTTCGAAATGCGCAACTAAAGCTCTAAGTATAATAAAAATGTCACAAATTTAATCAAATTTTCTGAACGTCTAACTTTTAGTTGCAAAAAAATCGTTAGTATAGAGAATATCAAAATAAATAATACGTTTTTGTAGAATAGATACCTGCAGCTTGCTGAGCCATTTTCAATCAAAACAATAATATAAACGTAAAAAGAGCACAAGAACAAAAACAATTTATAATTTTAAACATAAAATTTAGCCATTTACCTCTTATCTGTGAGAAGTAACAACTTTGACGTTTCGTTGAAACAAATGAATGCAACTAAACACACCCATAGCAACGCCATTCATGGCAGAGATGATTTAACTTATCATTTATCTTTTTTTGGGAAATCTTAAACACATTTGCTTTTTCGAATTTCGATCACCTTTTTCATGCTAATACCCCACCGTGTGGCGTTGGTTTCTATGCAATTTGACAAATAAATAAAGTAAGTAATAAGTCTCTTTAGTTGTCAGTTTTGAGTCAATATTTTTTAATTCTCTTTCGTGTCGATTGCTGATTGAATTGCAGCCAGAAATGGCTCAAAACGAAATAAGTAAATTACCAACAGATATCCAGGCTGATATCACTACCAAACTACTTCCATTTAGATCCCGATTAACTTAAAGAAAAGGAATACAAACATTTTCAAAAATGGAAGCAATTAAAAAACGTGCGAGAAGAAATAAAGTTTTTAACCTATCCTGGCTGTTAAAGTATCATTTAATCGACCCTAGCGGTTAAAGTAGTATTTTATCTACTATTTTTGATAGATATAAGGCAATTTTAACAGTTGCTATGGTAAAAAATAATTAAAAATCTGTTTAAGTTTGTGCCAATGACACGGTTAACTCAATTCAAAATTTGTGTTTGTATTTGCCGTTCCTTGCACAAAGACTTGATCAATATTGGAAGCCATTTGGAATTGGAATTCATTTATTAAATAAACCTCAAATTCACCAAAGTATTCAATAAAGAAATATGAAAAAATCAATCAATACTTTGTTGTACATATTATTATTAATAAACACGAAGAAAAATTACCATGAAAATAAAGTAACTAACTCCTTGTTTATTTCGTTTCCATTCAGTATGAACCATGGCGGGTTCCTTCGGCGACGTGAAATATCGGAGAACCTCGGGTTAACTGACTACAGGCGGGTTCAAACAAATATTGAATAAATTATCTCTAGCCGCATGATTAATCTTGCGCCTGGCATCGCATGTTTAGCTATCAGCAGCGAGTACTTAACGTACACTTCAACATTTATCATTACGCTCTTGCTTATTAGGAAATATCACTTGCGAAAATACGGGGAAGGGATCATAGTTTCATAGTTGTCGATTTTCGAAAGAAATCAGTACATGTATATTATTTCGTATATTTTTCATTTTATTGATTTTATGGAAAGCACTGTTCATTAAAATGTTGTATCCTATGTTATAGGGCTTGTTTCTCTCTACAATTTCCTGTCTTACAATGTACCGTTTGTGTCCGGGAAGGGTTCATAGTTTCATAGTTGTCGATTTTCGAAAGAAACCAGTACATGTATATTATTTCGTATATTTCTCATTTTATTGATATTATGGAAAGCACTGTTCATTAAAATGTTGTATCCTATGTTATAGGGCTTGTTTCTCTCTACAATTTCCTGTCTTACAATGTACCGTTTGTGTCCGGGAAAGGTTCATAGTTTCATAGTTGTCGATTTTGGAAAGAAATCAGTACATGTATATTATTTCGTATATTTCTCATTTTATTGATTTTATGGAAAGCACTGTTCATTAAAATGTTATATCCTATGTTATAGGGCTTGTTTCTCTCTACAATTTCCTGTCTTACAATGTACCGTTTGTGTCCGGGAAGGGTTCATAGTTTCATAGTTGTCGATTTTCGAAAGAAACCAGTACATGTATATTATTTCGTATATTTTTCATTATATTGATTTTATGGAAAGCACTGTTCATTAAAATGTTTTATCCTATGTTATAGGGCTTGTTTCTCTCTACAAGTTCCTGTTTCACAATGTACCGTTTGTGTCCGGGAAGGGTTCATAGTTTCATAGTTGTCGATTTTCGAAAGAAATCAGTACATGTATATTATTAAGTTTATTTTTCATTTTATTGATTTTATGGAAAGCACTGTTCATTAAAATGTTGTATCCTATGTTATAGGGCTTGTTTCTCTCTACAAGTTCCTGTCTCACAATGTACCGTTTGTGTCCGAGAAGGGATCATAGTTTCATAGTTGTCGATTTTCGAAAGAAATCAGTACATGTATATTATTTCGTATATTTTTCATTTTATTGATTTTATGGAAAGCACTGTTCATTAAAATGTTGTATCCTATGTTATAGGGCTTGTTTCTCTCTACAACTTCCTGTCTCACAATGTACCGTTTGTGTCCGGGAGGGTTCATAGTTTCATAGTTGTCCATTTTCGAAAGAAATCAGTACATGTATATTATTTCGTATATTTTTCATTTTATTGATTTTATGGAAAGCACTGTTCATTAAAATGTTGTATCCTATGTTATAGGGCTTGTTTCTCTCTCTACAATTTCCTGTCTCACAATGTACCGTTTGTGTCCGGGAAGGGTTCATAGTTTCATAGTTGTCGATTTTCGAAAGAAATCCCAATTACATGTATATTATTTCGTATATTTTTCATTTTATTGATTTTATGGAAAGCACTGTTCATTAAAATGTTGTATCCTATGTTATAGGGCTTGTTTCTCTCTACAATTTCCTGTCTCACAATGTACCGTTTGTGTCCGGAAAGGGTTCATAGTTTCATAGTTGTCGATTTTCGAAAGAAATCAGTACATGTATATTATTTCGTATATTTTTCATTTTATTGATTTTATGGAAAGCACTGTTCATTAAAATGTTGTATCCTATGTTATAGGGCTTGTTTTCTACAATTTCCTGTCTCACAATGTACCGTTTGTGTCCGAAGGGTCTATAGTTTCATAGTTGTCGATTTTTGAAAAAAAAGTACAGCGTTATTATTTCATTATATTTTTCATTTTATTGATTTTATGGAAAGCACTGTTCATTAAAATGTTGTATCCTATGTTATACGGCTTGTTTTCCTCTCCAATTTCCTGTCTCACAATGTACCGTTTGTGTCCGGGAAGGGTTCATAGTTTCATAGTTGTCGATTTTCGAAAGAAATCAGTACATGTATATTATTTCGTATATTTTTCATTTTATTGATTTTATGGAAAGCACTGTTCATTAAAATGTTGTATCCTATGTTATAGGGCTTGTTTCTCTCTACAATTTCCTGTCTCACAATGTACCGTTTGTGTCCGGGAAGGGTTCATAGTTTCATAGTTGTCGATATTCGAAAGAAATCAGTACATGTATATTATTTCGTATATTTTTCATTTTATTGATTTTATGGAAAGCACTGTTCATTAAAATGTTGTATCCCATGTTATAGGGCTTGTTTCTCTCTACAATTTCCTGTCTCACAATGTACCGTTTGTGTCCGGGAAGGATTCATAGTTCCATAGTTGTCGATTTTCGAAAAAAAATCAGTACTATTTCGTATATTTTTCATTTTATTGATTTTATGGAAAGCACTGTTCATTAAAATGTTGTATCCCATGTTATAGGGCTTGTTTCTCTCTACAATTTCCTGTCTCACAATGTACCGTTTGTGTCCGGGAAGGGTTCATAATTTCATAGTTGTCGATTTTCGAAAGAAATCAGTACTATTTCGTATATTTTTCATTTTATTGATTTTATGGAAAGCACTGTTCATTAAAATGTTGTATCCCATGTTATAGGGCTTGTTTCTCTCTACAATTTCCTGTCTCACAATGTACCGTTTGTGTCCGGGAAGGATTCATAGTTCCATAGTTGTCGATTTTCGAAAAAAAATCAGTACTATTTCGTATATTTTTCAAAAAAATAAAAAAGTTATAGGGGTGAGCCACTTTCGAGACGCACCCGTTATAATATTCAATTTCATGCTTTCTGACTTACATATTAAAATAATAACTATATTTACAAATACACCCCAAAAACCTTCATTTCCTAACATCAAAATCAAACAAAATCAATTTCAAAATTACGATCCTGTCGTCAAACTCAAAAAAGAAGTTTGTAGTCATATAAATTATAGTTCTATTATCATTCTACGCTTCTACCTTTCTGTTCTGATGAGATAATTTAGTTTCTGACGGGCCATATTGAGCGTTCTGCTCAACAAATTGTTTTAATGATCTCTAATTGGACTAAATTAAGATTGAGAGAAAGAGAGCTCAGTATAAGATAAATGAAGCCATTAGTCGAGAGCAAGTGACCAACATTAATTTAACGACGAAAACTTATACTGAGCGATATATTTTTAAGTTTATTTAACAGCTAATAAATAAAACAATAAAAAAAAACAAAAACGGGATACTTATACAAATGGGTATTACGATTCTTTTTAGAGAATCGAATCACACGATTCAATTTTTCATAATGAATCGGCTTTGAGCCTTTACGAGCATAGAAATACAAAAAAAATCCTGCGGAAATGTGTCAATGTCATTTTGTGCACTTTGTTTTTCATACATTTTTCAGTGTAGAAGCTGCTTACGGGACCGGGAGCAAATAGGGTGCTCGGTGGGGTAAAACATATTTCGGAGGAATAACAATTCTTGTAGAATAGATAATATAGGTTCTGGTTTCTGGTAAACTATAAGTACCTCGGAATATTGCACTTATTCTTGTTTTTTATTAAAGCTTTACGTAAATAGGGCTGATTCAAAACCAAAAATCATTGGATCATGCAATTTTCTTTTATATTTTAATAATTAACTGTGATTTTGCAAAAATATTAGATTGGTTAGCATTTGGGTTGGTTTGGTTAGCTTTTCTTTGTGGAGGGTATTAAGCTGTGGTTTTTATATTTTAATAATTAACTGTGATTTTGCAAAAATATTATTAGATTGGTTAGCATTTGGGTTGCTTTGGTTAGCTTTTCTTTGTGGAGGGTATTAAGCTGTGGTTTTTATATTTTAATAATTAACTGTGATTTTGTAAAAATATTATTAGATTGGTTAGCATTTGGGTTGCTTTGGTTAGCTTTTCTTTGTGGAGGGTATTAAGCTGTGGTTTTTATATTTTAATAATTAACTGTGATTTTGTAAAAATATTATTAGATTGGTTAGCATTTGGGTTGCTTTGGTTAGCTTTTCTTTGTGGAGGGTATTAAGCTGTGGTTTTTATATTTTAATAATTAACTGTGATTTTGTAAAAATATTATTAGATTGGTTAGCATTTTAGACACTTTTAAATGATTTTTTTTTGGTTCAAAAATGATAAAAAGATAATTTTTTATGTATTTATGCTTACAAAAATGGAAAATGAAAATCAAGCATTTCCGCAGGAAATTTTTTATTTTCCTTAGTTTGTAAACGCTTCTAAAAAGCAAAAATATATTTATTTTTTTTATAAATGATTTCAGCTATTCTAAAGCCTATTAAATTCCCTCAGAAAATGGATACAGTTTTTTTCCGCAGGAAAATTTTTATTTTCCTCAATTCGTGAATGCTTCTAAAAGGCAAAAATATATTTATTTTTTATATAACTGATTTCAGCTATTATAAAGTCTAATAAATATCCTTAGAAAATGAAAACAGCTTATTTCCGCAGGAAATTTTTTGTGTTTATATGTTCAGAAAAATATTAAAAATAAAACGCAAAATTTTAAACGTATTTTTTTTATAGCGGATTTCAGTTATTCTAATGTGCGAAATTTGGAAATTACGCATTTCCGCAGGAAAATTTGTGTTTTCAGTGGTTCACAGTAGCTTTTTAAAAACAATTTTTTTTTCTAATAACTGACTTCAGCTAAACGAAAGTCGACCCAACGGGAATATTATGACATTGTCCTTTTTCGCCGCAGGGTTCTAAGAGAGATTCTGTGTATAGCACCACAGATTCGTATTCTTCCGCAACTATTAAATTAGAGAATGGAGCCTCTCAGCTTGATTCGTGTTAAATTTAGCGATAAGAAAGCATCGTTAACATGCGCCGAAAGAAACCTTCATTTCGGTGAAAAATTTCGCGATTACCGTTCGCGCTACAACCAATCGATTCATTTGCCGAACAATAGAAACACCTGTCAAGAAGATTCGCCGCTTAGTCATGCCGTCAGATCGTATACAGGGTGATTTCGCCTAGGAAAGTACTCCCACTTCAAAAAATATAAGTTTTTAGTGTTTTTTTTTGCTTAAAACACAATTTTCTCATTAAATATCGATTTTAGGTAGAGCAAGTGCATAGTAAAACAAAGAGATTAAAAAAAACCTTGTTTGATTAGGATACAAAATACGGTATGTTCCATTTAGGAACATTTAGTTTTGACTCGCCCTGTATATATCAAAAAAGATTGCAAATTTTAGTAGACCGAATTTTGAAGAAGATACTATTATACAGGGTGTCCCAGAAATAAGTGCAGGTATTTTAAGGGGTTGTAGATCTCGATAAAAGAAACATATTTTCTCTTTATCGTTTTTCAAATAGTAAGTCCAAAATAACGGAGTTATTTTACTTTGAAAATTTCCAAAAAAATGATTTTTTGCTCAAATTTTGAAAACCGCCGGATCTTTTTTGGATTTTTTTTCTTGTAAACTTAACATTTTTCAAAAAATTCCCAATTTTCAAAAAAAAATTTTGGCGAAAAAAGCCTCATAGGTATGTTTCTGGCTACCATTTAAAATGCTTGCACTTATTTCTGGCACACCCTGTATAGTACTTCCTGTTAATTTTTTTAACTAAAAACGGTTATATTTCAAAAACCACTGGGTATAGTATACGACATAATGGTATTTTGGGAACGGAAATTTAGGGACAAGTCCAGTGAACTAAAAATATACCCGATGCGTCTGAAAACTGGCTCACCCCTATAACTTTTTTTATTTTTTTTTACATAAGAAAACGAGAAATGTCAAAAGTTGACATATATATCATTCTATTCAAAGTGTTATTTCTCTATCGAATAAAATAACAAAATACCGAGGGTGCCATTTAAAAATCAAAAATTGTAGTCATTTCCGGTAAAACAGGAAGCGACCGAAAACAATTGAATACGTCAATCAATTCTAATTTATGTCATATACTAATATACTAAATCTCGATTTTTATCTAAAAATATAAAAAAAGTTATAGGGGCGAGCCACTTTTGAGATGCACCCGGTATAGTATTTCATTTAAAAATTACAACTTTTGTTTGAAAATATGTGTGAATCACCCTGTATGTTGACAAAAATAATTTCAAAATGTTCCTTACCATTACCCCCCATATTATGTAACAAAAACTGAGGGGAAGATAGAAATTCGCAAACCAAAAACCTAATATAAAGCTTTTCCGAAAGCCTGTATCACCCTGTATGTCATTCTATGAAATAAAGTAAAAAAATATCGAGGGTATATACCATTGAAAAATCAAAAGTTGTAATCATTTCCGGTGAAACAGGAAGTAACCAAAAATAATTATTTCCACTAACATACCAAATTTGTTTTTTTTATCTGAAAACCTAAAAAAAAGTTATAGGGATGAGCCACTTTTGAAAAAACACCCGGTATAGAACCTCATATAGTATATAGAGAATGTATATAGCATTGTGGGAAAATATTAGGAACTTAAATGCAGTCTTAATTCAAAAAATGGAAAATTTAAAATCTGCTGAATGTGGCACAAGCTAAAATAACTCTAACCTCTAACACTATGCCTATTGTTTCGGACATCCGGTACAACATCGCGGTGAAATGTACACAAATAATCGTTCTAAATCATTCTTAAAAACGACAACAATGATGGTGTTAAGTAATTTTGAATTGCTTGATGTGACATGGACAACGGTTAATAATATTGACGGTTATGTTGACGCCTACAATATCTCGATTATTATAGTGAAATTATTGTCGAAGATACGCTAAAAACGACCTACACAGTACTATCTATACTATAGAGGGAAGTATAGAATATTTTTTTTATATACTTAGAAGTTATATAAAATAAAGGTACCTATTGTAAATCAAAAACTTTTATTCTTAGTTACCTATTATCAGTCATACAGTTTTGAGTTTCACATAACTTAATACCTAACTGTTTCCTGTTAGTAATTTATATTCCACATATAGTTTAATTAATAGAACAAAAGTACTTACCTTAGTGCAATTAAGGTTTAATTAATATACATATAAAGGCCTCGATGAAACATCAATTCGATGTTTTTTCATTAATAACCACATATCACTACACTTAAATCTTCCTTTCTAACAGGTTTTATGTCAATTCCTAACTTATCGATCCTCATTTCATATTGCATAGCTCACTATGTGTATTTTTCGATCAAATGCCTACCAACACCTAGGTAAAAACAATAAAAAAATACTATAAAGATTCTGGTTTAAAAAATACATAAATATTTTAATTAAATAAATACTTGTAGAGGTTTATTTAATAATATTTTATTGTAAAATAACATTTAAATCTAATATTTTTCATGTAGGTAATTTAAATAAAGTCTTAAATTGAGAGTGCTTGATATACGTGTTTGGAGGAGAATAGTATCAAGTCTTCGGTAGTATAGTGGTAAGTATCCCCGCCTGTCACGCGGGAGACCCGGGTTCGATTCCCGGCCGGAGAGTAACTTTTTATATTTTTTTTATTTTTAATTTTGTATAAAAGTATTCCCCAAACCCATACCTAATGATACATAAACCAAAACAAGCAAAAAAAAACGTTTTTTTTTTCAAATATATCTGCTAAAAATGATCTATCTACCTCGTATTATTTGCTTATATGCTTATTTTCAGGGTTGGAAAAAATAATGATTTTTTAAAAAAAAATCAAAAAAATCAGATTTTTTATCCCAAATTTATCCCATTTTCATATTTAAAAAAAACACTATAGGAAAAAAATTAAACAAAAATATTCGCAAAAAAAAATTTACCCTGTTTTATTTACTTGTATATCTCCTTTATATGACTTTTTTAAACATTATTTTTTTATAAAAACATTCACTAATTTTACATCTCAAATAAAACTATTAAAAAAATTAATTAAAAAAAAAATCAAAATAGGTATCCAGAATTTTTTTGTCCACTCTGTATCATTTAATTGTATAACTCTTTAAGCTCTTTGTTATTTTTTTATCAATGCATGCTTTTAAATAAAGTCAGTCCTTTTTTCATATCTCAAATACCTACTAAAAATATTTTTTTTAAATATCCACGAAAAAATTGTACACCTTGTATTACTTCCCCGTATAAGATTTTTGGATAATTTTTTTATTTTGTTTTTATTTTTATTATAAACATTCTCAATCTTAGACCTAAGAAATACAGAATCATATAAAAATTAAATAAACAAAAAATACCAATATATTTAAAAAACTACTTACCCTGTATATTTTAGCACCTCTTTTGAAAAAGGTGGTAAAATATTATTTTTCTCATTCAAAAGTCCTAATAAGTAGTAATTAATTTTTTTGTCGCAAAATAATTTAATTTTAAATTCAAATAAAATATTATTTTCAATCAGCAAGATACATTCAAAGAAAAAATAAATAATAATTAATATTCAAAAAAGTAGTATTTTTTTCTTAATTTATTATATTTTTTGTTTTATTTAAAAAAAATAACTAAATTAATTTTATATAAATTTGAGCCACGGTGTATATGCATTCTAAAAAAACGCTTCCGTGGTCTCAGTAGCCGTGATCGTCTAGTGGTTAGGACCCTACGTTGTGGCCGTAGTAACCCAGGTTCGAATCCTGGTCACGGCAGTGTCATTCACTGTCACGGCGAGATCAACTTTTTTATTTTTTTTCCTTCCCCAAAAATTTATTTGACCACATCTATACATTATTTTTATTGTTATTTTATTCACGAATAAAATAATAATTTTATTAACTCAATAATGTTATTTGTGGTACAACTCATATACAGTTCATACCAGTAATTTTTGATACCCCTGTATACATTTAATGAAGCAATAACATTTTTTAGTAAAGTTTATTTCTCTGGCTTCAAAGTCAGCACACTTTCTTATGGCCCTGTATTTACTTATGAGCACCAGTCAAGGTAAAAGATAACTGTCAAATGAAGTTGTCATTTCAGAAATTTATCTATTTAGTGCTTTATTATTATTACTAAAAACTCATACCTACATCGAAAATATTAGCCGTGAATTACACTACCGAAGAAAAAGTATTGATGATTAAATGGCATTATCAAGGAAATAGTTAACAAAAGGTGTCGGACATGTTTGCTGCTCTGTATCCGAATAGACCGATACCTGGAAAATCTACAATCGCAAGGAATATCCAGAGATTTGAGACCAAAGGTACCCTAATAAATAACTGCAGATGTGAAGCAAGGCAGGAACAAAGAGAAGATGCAAGAAATGATACCGACTTGGAAGTTTTATTGTGCGTGAAAGAGAACGATGGAAAGATCAGCACAAGGAAACTTGAGGATGAAATCGGAATAGATCACACTACAGCGTTTCGAATTTTGAAACGACATAAATACTATTCTTTCAAATATGAAAAGCACCAAGAGCTACGAGATGGAAAGAGCACACACGAATAGGGAATTTTTAAAAAAACATATGTTTCACTGACGAATGCACGTTTACCTTAAATAATGAACCCAATGTTCAAAATTATCGATATTGGAACAAAGAAAACCAACACAGGTTTGTCGAAACAAGGACGCAATATCCACAGAAAGTAAATGTTTGGGCAGGGATATTCGGACACAATATTATCGGGCCATTGTTTCTTACGCGAAATTTAAATGCAGAATATTATTTGGAACTACTCGAAAATCAAATTTTACCTGCTTTACATGATGCTGCTAGGGAAAATCAGGAAGTTTGGTACCAAATGGATGGCTGCCCGGCACATAGTACCCTGGATGTTTGTCAATATTTAGACAATAGTTTTTAACGGAAACGTTATTGGCCTAAATCATACAGTAAATTGGCCAGCAAGGTCTCCTGATATTTCGCCAAATGATTTCTTTTTCTGGGGCCATTTAAAAAACAGGATATACAAGGATAAAAAATACCCAAATCTAGACGAGTTAAAAAATGCTATTTCTCCCGAATGCAATAGAATTTCAGTTTACCAACTAGCGAATGTAAGAAAAGAAATTTATGTTCGCCTGGGTTATTGTCTAGCAGTCGATGTAGGAATATTTGAACATCTTCTTAAATTCTAAAGTTCTAACAATTTAATAGTACCTAAATTAATAAGTTATTGAATATTGTAATAATACTATAATTAATTAACCTTGTAATTGATTACTTTATTTTACTTTAATTCATATTAATTTTTATTTATAAATACATCTTAAAAATTCCGATGTAGGAATGAGTTTTCAATAATAATAAAGCACTAAATAGGTAAATTTCTGAAATGACAACTTCATTTGACAGTTATCTTTTACCATGACTGGTGCTCATAAGTAAATACAGGGCCATAAGAAAGGAGAAATATTTAAAAACAAATCGGCGACAACTCGTAAACGGGCTAATCAAAAATATCTAAAGTTATTCTTTTGAATGTGGGTTTTAGTGCTCTTCAATAAACCTAAACAGAATTATTCTCTAAAATAATTAAGGAAGCCAATAATTGACCCCATTAAAATTTACATGGGATTTCCTATGTCCCGTCCGACGATGCAACACCCGGTATGCATTTGGCATACGCATCAGACCTTTAAAAAATCTATTTAAGACTTTGCTGTAAACTGCACAGGGGAGCCAATATTTTGACAGTTTAAAATTTGCATGGAATTTCTTATGTTTTCAATAACGCGATGTACCACCCGGTATAATAAAAAAAACAAGCCTTTAATGGATTAAAAGTGCCTAAACTGTCTCAGAATCTTCAGAGAAAGTCTTCAGCTGACTGACATGAAAACACGCTTCACTTTTGAAAAGAGGCGTCGACTATGCATTTATCGGACAATTTATTGACAAAATTATACCTTATACGAGTGAATAATTGCCAATATAAACAGTTCTGCCAATCTCACTCTTCGATTTTTTATAATCAGCCCATTTTTGGTAAAAAAAATCACATTTTTCAAATTTAACAGAATTCATTAACAATATTCGTTGACCTTAAAATATACTGGGTGTGATAAATTACTCGAAGCAATTATTGTCAATCAATATACGAGGGTTGTCAGAAAAGATCTAGAATTCAACCTAAAAATGACAGTATCTGAATGATGTATGTAGATTCAATAATTTGTAATCGGACGATTTCCAGTTTTTCCAATAATTGCCACATTTTTTATTATTTGACAGGTAACACCTAACAATTTCATAATAATGATTATTTTTTTTACAGATGGGTGTAAGAAGATAGCTTTTATTTTTATTGTTTCAGTGATCCAGGGGGGGGCAAATGCCCCCTCTTGCCCCCCCTGTCCGGCGCCCATGTTCTCAATCTTAGACCTAAGAAATACGGAATCATATAAAAATTAAATAAACAAAAAATACCAATATATTTAAAAAATTACTTACCCTGTATATTTTAGCACCTCTTTTGAAAAAGGTGGTAAAATATTATTTTTCTCATTCAAAAGTCCTAATAAAGTAGTAATTAATTTTTTTGTCGCAAAATAATTTAATTTTAAATCCAAATAAAATATTATTTTCAATCAGCAAGATGCATTCAAAGAAAAAATAAATAATAATTAATATTCAAAAAAGTAGTATTTTTTTCTTAATTTATTATATTTTTTGTTTTATTTAAAAAAAATAACCAAATTAATTTTATATAAATTTGAGTCACGGTGTATATGCATTCTAGAAAAACGCTTCTGTGGTCTCAGTAGCCGTGATCGTCTAGTGGTTAGGACCCTACGTTGTGGCCGTAGTAACCCAGGTTCGAATCCTGGTCACGGCAGTGTCATTCACTGTCACGGCGAGATCAACTTTTTTATTTTTTTTCCTTCCCCATAAATTTATTTGACCACATCTATACATTATTTTTATTGCTATTTTATTCACGAATAAAATAATAATTTTATTAACTCAATAATGTTATTTGTGGTACAACTCATATACAGTTCATACCAGTAATTTTTGATATCCCTGTATACATTTAATGAAGCAATAACATTTTTTAGTAAAGTTTATTTCTCTGGCTTCAAAGTCAGCACACTTTCTTATGGCCCTGTATTTACTTATGAGCACCAGTCAAGGTAAAAGATAATTGTCAAATGAAGTTGTCATTTCAGAAATTTTTCTATTTAGTGCTTTATTATTATTATTAAAAATTCATACCTACATCGAAAATATTAGCCGTGAATTACACTACCGAAGAAAAAGTATTGATGATTAAATGGTATTATCAAGGAAATAGTTATCAAAAGGTGTCGGACATGTTTGCTGCTCTGTATCCGAATAGACCGATACCTGGAAAATCTACAATCGCAAGGAATATCCAGAGATTTGGGACCAAAGGTACCCTAATAAATAACTGCAGATGTGAAGCAAGGCAGGAACAAAGAGAAGATGCAAGAAATGATACCGACTTGGAAGTTTTATTGTGCGTGGAAGAGAACGATGGAAAGATCAGCACAAGGAAACTTGAGGATGAAATAGGAATAGATCACACTACAGCGTTTCGAATTTTGAAACGACATATATACTATTCCTTCAAAATGAAAAGAAAAAAAAAGAAAGAGCACACACGGATAGGGAATTTTTAAAAAACATATGTTTCACTGACGAATGCACGTTTACCTTAAATAATGAACCCAATGTTCAAAATTATCGATATTGGAACAAAGAAAACCAACACAGGTTTGTCGAAACAAGGACGCAATATCCACAAAAAGTTAATGTTTGGGCAGGGATATTCGGACACAATAGGGAGTTTTCGTTGCTTACAAATTGCAATTCCGGTTAACGCTAATTGACAACAAAGCCGTTAATATAGCGGTACGCATACGCACTAGCGCAGTAGAAACACAACATTGAAAAATACAGATCTAACCAAACCTCATTCTATTTTGTTTATGTTTTGATTATTTATTTTATCTGTGTTAAACTCGTTGGGAATTCTTAGTGCTTCAACTAATCGAGGAATGTCTTTTTTTTCAAAGCGGAAGTTAGCTTTGCACTCTTGGTCAGATAATATTTCTAGGTTGAACTCCCCATAAAGTTCTGCTCGATATTCGATGTTGTTTTCAAACCCTTCCAACAGCATAGCATCCTCCAAATTCAATTCATCACTAGAGTCCAATAAAATTAAATTGTCCATCCTATATAGCGATACCCAATAAAGTCATATAAAGCACTTTCAAATCAAACAACAATACAAAAACCAAAAATCATAACACTACGCTACGGGCTAGGGCTGTGCTCAGCTGTCAGTTTTCGGTTATCGTATCGTATGTCGGCTCCGAACCAGAGCTCTGAACCGATGAACCGAAAGTCCGAAAACTGTTTTTTTATCTGTCAAAATAGCGGTTATGGTTACGTATCCGTTAACCGTACCGTTGAATTTTTTTAAAGCAACGAAAACTCCCTAATATTATCGGGCCATTGTTTCTTACGCGAAATTTAAATGCAGAATATTATTTGGAACTACTCGAAAATCAAATTTTACCTGCTTTACATGATGCTGCTAGGGAAAATCAGGAAGTTTGTAACCAAATGGATGGCTGTCCGGCACATAGTACCCTGGCTGTTTGTCAATATTTACAATAGTTTTAACGGAAACGTTATTGGCCTAAATCATACAGTAAATTGGCCAGCAAGGTCTCCTGATATTTCGCCAAATGATTTCTTCCTCTGGGGCCATTTAAAAAACAGGATATACAAGGATAAAAAATACCCAGATCTAGACGAGTTAAAAAATGCTATTTCTCCCGAATGCAATAGAATTTCAGTTTGCCAACTAGCGAATGCAAGAAGAGAAATTTATGATCGCCTGGGTTATTGTCTAGCAGTCGATGGAGGAATATTTGAACATCTTAAATCCTAAAGTACTAACAATTTAATAGTACCTAAATTAATAAGTTATTGAATATTGTAATAATACTATAATTAACCTTGTAATTGATAACTTTATTTTACTTTAATTCATATTAATTTGTATTTATAAATACATCTTTAAGATTTCCGATGTAGGAATGAGTTTTCAATAATAATAAAGCACTAAATAGGTAAATTTCGGAAATGACAACCATATGACAACTTCATTTGACAGTTATCTTTTACCATGACTGGTGCTCATAAGTAAATACAGGGCCATAAGAAAGGAGAAATATTTAAAAAGAAATCCGCGACAACTCGTAAACGAGCTAATCAAAAATATCTAAAGTTATTCTTTTGAATATGGGTTTTAGTGCTCTTCCATAAAACTAAATAGAATTATTCTCTAAAATAATTAGGGAAGCCAATAATTGACCCCATTAAAATTTACATGGGATTTCTTATGTCCCGTCCGACGATGCAACACCCGGTATGTATTTGGCATACGCATCAGACCTTTAAAAAATCTATTTAAGACTATGCTGTAAACTGGACAGGGGAGCCAATATTTTGACAGTTTAAAATTTGCATGGAATTTCTTATGTTTTCAATAACGCGATGTACCACCCGGTATAATAAAAAAAAACAAGCCTTTAATGGATTAAAAGTGCCTAAACTGTCTCAGAATCTTCAGAGAAAGTCTTCAGCTGACTGACATGAAAACACGCTTCACTTTTGAAAAGAGGCGTCGACTATGCATTTATCGGACAATTTATTGATAAAATTATACCTTATACGAGTGAATAATTGCCAATATAAACAGTTCTGCCAATCTCACTCTTCGATTTTTTATAATCAGCCCATTTTTGGTAAAAAAATCACATTTTTCAAAGTTAACAGAATTCATTAACAATATTCGTTGACCTTAAAATATACTGGGTGTGATAAATTACGCGAAGCAATTATTGTCAATCAATATACGAGGGTTGTCAGAAAAGATCTAGAATTCAACCTAAAAATGACAGTATCTGAATGATGTAGGGTAGATTCAATAATTTGTTGTTTTATTTTATGTTGTCAATAAATGTTGGTAGTTATTAAAATTGTTTTAAAAATATAGTCATAATAATTATTTATTAACATAAACATCGAATACGCTACTGAAGCAGGTAAGTCAAATTGACGTATCTAAATTCTTTGACATCCAAATCTCTGACAAGTAGAAAATAAAAGAAAAAATGCAGGAAAAAATATATAATTAGTTAATTTTAAGTGAATTTCGTAAATGATCGGTTTACTACACATATGTACATATGTATATTATATAGTCACCTGCCAGCAAAAAGTTATTCCATTATTTCCCTCGATTTTTGACCGAGATCTACCGCACGCTACACAACCAACTATTTTACAGTCTTTTTTCGATAAATCCCAATAGTGTCTCTGTTAATTTAACTTCTGCCACAATTTCCTTCTAGATTTACTACCTCTAAATAACTACCAGTTGTAGAATAAATAATAAATAACATAAAACAAGCTCAGTAAAGACTGACAAATCCAGAAAATTTCAAATCAAATGCAAACGTGTCAAATGAATAATCAATCAGAACTGTCAAGTATCCCCACCCTAGGACCCCATCTTCTTCTACCATGAATACATGGATAGCATTATACTCTCCTTCCTTAATTTTTTTATTCAAAGATGTATGTACATACAATGCTACGTTTTGTAACTGAACTGAACATGTAAGACTGACAGGTAAAACTATACGTGTAGAAAGAGCTTTAGATATAGAACATAACTGGTAATATTCTTATCCGCTTTGTGTGTTTGTAATTGCGTACCAAAACATTCGAAAATATATTTTTTCCTATAAGTATACATACATATAATATATTTATAAGAAAGTCGACTTTTATGAGACTGCATTTTTCAAATTATCGACAGCAATAAATCAGCTGGAATATATTATTTAAATGATTTCACTAATAGAAAATATAGGCATTCTACTATATAATCACAACTATTATGTTAAATTCCGAGAAATTACAGATATAATTTAAACAAAAAAAACAGCGAGATAATTTTAAAACGGCATTTAAATATTAGTAACGTCAAATGTCACAGATAAAAATCCAGAAGAAAGCCAGACATAAAATAGAAATTTATTTTTTAGAATCTTCTTTTTAGAAATCTATTTTTTAGAATTCCGTACCTCAAAACGACAAAACGGAAATCTTATAAGATCACTTCGTTATCCGTCTGTCTGTCTGTCTGTCTGTCTGTCTGTCTGTCTGTCTGTCTGTCTGTCTGTCTGTCTGTCTGTCTGTCTGTCTGTCTGTCTGTCTGTCTGTCTGTCTGTCTGTCTGTCTGTCTGTCGTCTGTCTGTTCGTCTGTCTGTCTGTCTGTCTGTCTGTCTGCCTGTCTGTTCGTTCGTCTGTCTGTTCGTCGTCTGTCTGTCGTCTGTCTGTTCGTCTGTCTGTCTGTTCGTCTGTCTCGTTCGTTCGTTCGTTCTGTCTGTCTGTCTGTCTGTCTGTCTGTCTGTTCGTCTGTCTGTCTGTTCGTCTCGTCTGTCTGTCTGTCTGTCTGTCTGTCTGTCTGTCTGTCTGTCTGTCTGTCTGTCTGTCTGTCTGTCTGTCTGCCTGCCTGTCTGTCTGTCTCTTGAAGCTGTGAAAAAATCAAACTTCTAAGTTAACTTAAAAAAAAATCATTTATGTCACAAAAAACGTATATTTCGAGAGTCTCAAGGAAATCAGAATTTATAGGGTGTTTTCCGTTGACCTAGAACTATGAAATTTGGCAACTAATACCGTCTTATACTACAAGTATAGAAAAAATCTGAAAACTATACATTTGAATTAAGTAAATCATAAAAAATATAGTCTCATAGCACTTTATTTTGTAGATAATTGACAAAATATTAAACCAAAATAATTTCAAAATTTTCTTTAGTATAGGTACTGTGTTTTATGTAAAATAATAAAAAAAGAAATTAGATCTCAAGAAATATTTATTGCACAAAACCTACTGTTGGGTTTATTTTTTTAACTATAGCAATAATTATACGGGGTTATAGGTATTAAAAAGATATTTATAATCTAGCCATAGCTAATAAATTTTAGAGTTAAGTGGCCAATAAATTTTTGCTTAGCATCAGCCGTAGATTTATTATAATTCGGTAAATATTTTTCAGATTTCGGAGACGGGCTGTATAAATCTAGAAAATGGCTAATTTGTCAATTTGTCGTCAACGATTAATATCGAAAGACCGTTTAGTGAAACTAGGAAGCTTTTCATCAAAATATAAAAGCATACATAAGCGAATTTTTGAGTAAATATAATATTTTCGTTGTGTTATTTGTAATATTTTACAAATTCATGACGATGGCACGTTAAACGTTTTTGGAGAACCGATGAAAAAATGTTTTTAAAAATTTGGATTTTTACATAAAGACACCTGCTCCATCTATGTAAAATATTTTCAGCATTACAATGTTGCCTCAGTATTTAAAAAGTAGTAGCATCATCTTTATTTTAAATGGAACAGTTTATTATTACCACCCGGTAGATTATTACATTTTTGAAAACTACTTTCATATCTCATAATTCTTCTATTATACTAACCTATATCTATTTCTAACATTTTTTGTGATAATCTATACTAATATATAAAATCCTTAAGTGACTGACATACTGATTAATCACGATCCTGCTCAAACCACTCAACGTAAGAAGCTCAATTTTGGCATACAGGTTGATTCTAGGGTGTAGAGGTTCGATAAGAAGGGATTTTTCGAAATTCCAGTTCCAAGAGGGTGAAACCACCCCTCAAATATTACAATATCTTTTAATTAAAAAACGGTCAGGTTTCCGAAAAAACGCTTAAACACCTATATTTTATTTTGTTGTTTTACATATTTTAAGATTTTTTATTAATTTTTACAGGGTGTTTCATAAAATATGACCATGGAGTAATTACGATTCTGCTTAAACTGCTTGACGTTTAAAGCTGATTTTTGGTAAACGGAATGACTGTGGGGTGTAGAGGTTCGATAAGGAGGGGTTTCTCGAATCTCAAATTCCAAGAGGGTGAAAACGTCTTTCGGGAAAACGCTTGGACAAGCATAATTTATTTGTTTTTTTACATATTTTGATCTGTTCTTCTATTTTACTGATTAATCACGATCCTGCTCAAACCACTCAACGTAAGAACCTCAATTTTGGCATACAGGTTGATTCTAGGGTGTAGAGGTTCGATAAGAAGGGATTTTTAGAAATTCCAGTTCCAAGAGGGTGAAACCACCCCTCAAATATTACAATATTTTTTATTTAAAAAACGGTCAAGTTTCCGAAAAAACGCTTAAACACGTATATTTTATTTTGTTGTTTTACATATTTTAAGATTTTTTATAAACTTTTACAGGGTGTTTCATAAAATATGACCATTAAGTAATCACGATTCTGCTTAAACTGCTTGACGTTTAAAGCTGATTTTTGGTAAACGGATTGATTGTGGGGTGTAGAGGTTCGATAAGGAGGGGTTTCTCGAATCTCACATTCCAAGAGGGTGAAAACGTCTTTCGGGAAAACGCTTGGACAAGCATAATTTATTTGTTTTGTTACATATTTTGATCTGTTCTTCTATCTTACTGATTAATCACGATCCTGCTCAAACCACTCAACGTAAGAACCTCAATTTTGGCATACAGGTTGATTCTAGGGTGTAGAGGTTCGATAAGAAGGGATTTTTAGAAATTCCAGTTCCAAGAGGGTGAAACCACCCCTCAAATATTACAATATTTTTATTTAAAAACGGTCAACTTTTCCGAAAAACGCTTAAACACGTATATTTTATTTTGTTTTTTTTACATATTTTAAGATTTTTTAAAAATGTATACAGGGTGTTTCGAAAAATCTGGTCATTGATTAATCACGATCCTGCTTAAAGCGTTTGACGTAAAAAGCTGATTTTTGGAAAACAGATTGACTTTAGGGTGTAGAGGTTCGGTAAGAAGGGATTTTTCGAAACTCGAATTCTAAGGTTTTTTATAAATTTTTACAGGGTGTTTCATAAAATATGACCATTGAGTAATCACGATTCTGCTTAAACTGCTTGACGTTTAAAGCTGATTTTTGGCAAACGGATTGACTGTGGGGTGTAGAGGTTCGATAAGGAGGGGTTTCTCGAATCTCAAATTCTAAGAGGGTGAAAACTCCCCTCAAATATTACAATATTTGTTATTTAAAAAACGGTTAGTCTTTCGGGAAAACGCTTGGACAAGCATAATTTATTTGTTTTTTTTACATATTTTGAAATTTTTTAAAAAATCATACAAGGTGTTCCAAAAAGTTGGGTAATTTCTTAACCACGATTCTGCTTAAACTGCTTGATGTAAAAAGCTTATTTTTGGCAAACGGATTTTTCAAAAGTCAAATTCCAACGAGATGAATCTACCGCTCAAATATTACCAAGTTATATAATAATATCGCCATATTGTTTTTTCTCATGCTGACATAAATGTGAGAAAATTTTATCCAGTTTGTATGTTAATGGAAATTCTTGCTTTGCTTTATCATCACCATTACAAATGATTAATTCGACGCGAACGAAGTCGCTGGTACACGCTAGTAATAACATAATGTAAAATTCACAAAAACAATCTCGAATAAGCATTGATAAAATTATCAATTGAACATTTTAAAAGGTGATATTTGGGATATAAGTTAACAAAAATCTATATATTCGATCTGTCTAAATCAACCCTATAATACATAATACCGTTCTGTACTACTCTGTAGCCTAAGCTCAAAGATACAAAATTAGGATGGCAAATAACCATATCATATTAGGTACTTCTCTACTTAACGGGTCTTGATCATTAAATCTGAAAAGTTCTCCACTCGGTACGTGGCGTCTACCAATTAACGATTTTTAAATTTTCTAATTAACACCTTTCAGCTAGCTGCTTATTCTGCGAGAGGCCCATTTTGGCCGCGAACAATAGGCGGTATTTGGTGAACGAATGCTCTCACCGTTAGTCAGTGCTTGTAAAGAGAAAGAATTATATACTTATAACACATATTATAATGTATGGCAAATTTCAAGCTGGATAATAAGACAAAAGGTTTGAAGACCTATATACCGGGTGCGTCTCAAAAGTGGCTGATCCCTATACCTTTTTTTATTTTTCTATTTGGTATTTAATATATGACATAAATTAGGATTGATTGACGTATTCAATTCTATTCGGCCACTTCCTGTTTTACCGGAAATAATTACAACTTTTGATTTTTAAATGGCACCCTCGGTATTTTTTTTTTTTTACTTTATTCGATAGATAATAACACTCTGAATAGAATGACATATCATATGTCAGCTTTTGACATTTTCGCTTAAAACAAAATTGTATTTTAAATTTCAATCTAGAGTGCCATGGCTGTGCTAAAAACACTAATTTTAATAATCAAGGAGTCTTGGAAAATGAATTTGATTGTCTAATGTGTTTAGTGTCTTGTCCTGGCCGTATTTTTAATCATATCTCAATTTTTTCGAATGAAACGAGGATGGCTCATTAGCACATTTGGAAAAAAGCATTTTTTTACGAATTATTTGGTACCACACACTTGGTATTTCGAGTCAAATTGTCGTTATGAACCACATTTTACAATTTCAAATAAACCATATTCGAAAATGTCAAAAGTTGACGTATGATATGTCATTCTATTCAGTCATTTTCTATCGAATAAAGTCAAAAATACCGAGAATGTCATTTAAAAATTAAAAGTTTTAGTCATTTCCGGTGAAACAGGAAGTGACCGAAACAATTGAATAGTAACATACCAAATCTCGTTTTTTTATCTAAAAAAATAAAAAAGTTATAGGGGTGCGCCACTTTTGAGACGCACCCTGTATTCAAATAAATGCAAATATTTTTCTGAGAATACCCTGTATATGAATGTGCTTATCAATTTATAAACTCCAGAGAGCTGCAATTATATTACTTGATTTTCGAAATAAAAAAAGTACCTTAAGTAAAATGTTGAACATTGACCAACAAAAAAAAATATATAATATTATATATTTTTTTTTGTATAACACACAATTAAAGAAACTTAATAAACTTATTAAATCCAACAATTGTGACAATGTTAACAAGGTGGTAAGTACACAAAATAACAGTCTTTTTGCATTTCACCCTACACTTATTAATTTATCAAATATTACTTGTTCAAATGATGAAATTTCAATATTGGAAAAAGGATTAAAATATTCCCCAGCTGTTTTTAACAAAAAAGACATAGAATTGCTAGCAGTTAACACCGAAATCGCAGTTGGGACTTTACCTCATGCCTCAACATGTAATAAATATCGCATACTAGAAAATTTCAATAATTGTAACAAATATTTAAAAACTAACAGTAAAGAGAAAAATATCATACAGTCTATAACCAAGAAAATAAATGATAACAATTTAATAATTACAAAAGCCGATAAGGGCAACACTATAACAATTCTTACAAAAACAGAATATGATAAGAAAATAGCTGATATTTTAAATAGTGGAGATTTTACTAAAATTTCTGATCCAACATGTAATTTTCAAAAACAAATTCTTTCTATTTTAAAAAATAACAAATCTATATTACCTAATAACAATGAATACTATGCCAAAATAATGAATCCTTCACCCCCATTACTCTATGGTTTACTAAAATTACATAAAGACAATAATCCAGTTAGACCAGTCGTCTCGTACATAAATGCTCCCTCTTATAAATTATGTCAAATACTAGCTAAAACACTTCCTTCCATGATCAATTTTCAATCAAAATTTGCCATAAAGAATTCTTTTGAGTTGCTAGATAATTTGAAAAATATTGAAGTTCCACATAATGCAACACTCGTTTCTTTCGATGTCAAAAGCCTGTTCACTTCTATCCCAACCCATGAATTGTCCTCTATTATTTATGAACTAATTGATAAATCTAATCTTAATATAATAGTAAAATCAGATTTAATAACAATAATTGAAACTTGTTTAGAACAAAACTATTTTCAGTATAACAATGAAATATTTAAACAGAAAGATGGGTTACCGATGGGTTCCCCAATTTCACCGTTATTCGCAGAAATATTTATGGCAGATTTTGAAAAGAAGCTATTTAAAAACAAGAGTAGTTTAATATCAAAAATAAATTATTGGGCAAGATATGTAGATGACATTTTTTGTATTTGGTCAGGCACCGAGAGAAATTTAAACAGTTTTTTAACATTATTAAATTCAATTAACCCGAGAATACAATTTACTATTGAAAAAGGTATTAATACCATCAATTTTCTTGATGTTACAATTATAAAACAGTCTAATAGATTACAATTTGATATTTACAGAAAACCCACTACCACAGACACTGTAATACATAGTCAATCAACCAATCCTGGCAAATCAAAATGTCACCCTTTCATAGTTTAATTCATAGATTAGTAATGTTTCCACTGAGCCCAGAGAATTTTAAAAAAGAGTTAAATATTATTAAACAAATCGCCATCAACAATGGATATAAGTATTCCCTTATTGATAATATGCTAAAGAAAAAACAAAAGAAAATATTAATGAAAAATTTTTATTCCGCTAATTTTAAAGACAATAACGACTAACGAATTATCGACTTTTAAACTACATTCCTAATTTAACTAACAAAATATCAAATAATCTTAATAAAATAGGATGTAAAACTATTAACGTAAATAAAAGAAATTTAGGTCAAATTTTATTAAATAATAAAGACAAAACTAATGTCAAAAATAAGTCGGGTGTATATAGGGTGGATTGCAATGATTGTGATGCCGTGTACATAGGCCAAACAGGTAGAAATTTAGATATAAGGATTAAAGAACATGTAAAGTCTATTAATAATCTCCAGCATAGTTCTGGTCTTGCAACTCATTGTATAGTAAATAATCACAAAATTAATGAAAACTCAATTAAGTTACTACACAGAGAAACAAAAGGTAGACGCTTAAATTACATTGAACAGTTAGAAATACTAAAATCTGTTAAAAACGAAAATAATATTAACGACCAACAAGGATTTCTAAACACATTTTTTATTACCCCTATTGTAAACTCTCTGAACCCACCCCCATAGCAAATATATTTATAGTTACAGTGTAGTTAGACGATTAGTTCTTAAAAAACTCTTGAAAAAGGCCTAACAAGCCGAAACATATATGTAGAGTTAAAGTTACTCTTATTAAAAGTTTTTTGAAACATCTAAAAGCGTGCTTTATTAAAATACTAAAAAAAAATATTTAAAATATCTCAAATTCTTCCATACAAAACCCAGTAAGCTCTCTAAATATTCATGATTTGGTAATTCAAACATGTAGGTATACTGTTAAAAACAATTTCAAGTGAATTATTCGATTTTTTCTCTGTTTAAATTCGATTTCCATTGATTGTATCAAGAAAATGCTGTATAATAACAATAAATATTAAGTCGAAACGACGTTAAAAAAACGTTGAAATTATATTTATGTCTTCATTTTAGATTAACATAACTGTGTGTCTAATTATACAAAAATGGAGAAAAAATCAGTTGATATTTCTTCTAATTAAAGTTAAGTTGATAGTGGAAATGTACCGATTAATTTGCTCACTGGTTAACTAGTTTCGAAAATACTTAGTATAAATCATCGATTAAACACGTTTAAAGTGTTTATTATAAATATTTTAGGTCTAATAACCTAATTTATTTCCAGTTTACTGCAAGATCATATAAATCTCTGTACTTTGTATCGTTATTATCAAACAGGGCGTCACAAAATATACAGGGTGTTTCAAAAAACACGTGCCATCTCTCGTGGGGAGATTCTTCACGTAAAATTTTTTTTTAAGATTTACTTTTTTGTTTAAGATTTATTTTTCATATCAATATAGGTCCGATTCTGCTTTGTTTCGTAGCTACAGAGTGTGCTACAAGGTCACAACCTTAATAACAAAAATTTCTGGCAAAATATAAAAAAGGGACACAAAATCATAACCAAGATAAGGAACGGAATACTGTCTTAAAAGATATTTTCCAGTGTGTATTTAATAGGATATACTGTCGGAATTCTGTTAATTCTTAATTACAAATATTTTAAAAAATATCACCCACTTAACACCATTATTAGTATTTAAATTTCCAGTAATTTTCTCAGAAAATAGTTAGAAGAGCCTCATTATAACCATATCGTTACCATAAAACACCGTCAAATATCCGTTTAATTCCCCAGAGCTTATTAGTATTCACAAATTCACATATCGATGGCAATTATCGGTTTTTAACCTAATACCCAACTCCAATTTGTTTGATTATAAATTAACAAAAATCGCCCATAATTAAACTAATAAAAATAGTTTATTTAAATCGGTCTCTCTCTAAACGGATATCAAGGAAAAAAATATTTATATTTAATATCTTGAAGTAGGCTTTCAATTTTTTTTTGTTTTTTCAACAATTTGGCTACATTCTTGAAATGTGTTTGTTGACTGTTGATTTTTATCCATTAAAACTGTTAATTTTTTTTTACTCACGTACACATTGGAAAGATTTACAAGTGACACGTGATACCTGCCGATTAAATCTGTACTTTACGGAGTGTAAAGTGCTCCCTTTATTAATACGGTGTGCGCCACAGATCAGTAAGCACACGCAACCCGATATATTTTTTTCCGAAATGAATTATAGGGAAAGGTCCGATGAGCAGATTAACCGGAAAAAAAACACTAAAGGTTTTAGATGCAATAACATTAAATTGCACTCTTTCTCAGATAGAGCATGAAATTTTATAGGGTACAAGTTTTTTGTTTAGTAATTGGCAGGGGCGTAGATAGGTGTATGCTATGGGGGTGGTACTATGAGTAAGTCGCAAAAAAAATCACCGTCGGAATTTTTTTGTCTTCAAAAAGATATAAAAACATAACACAAAAATTAAAATATAGATTTGTAAATAACATAAACAAAAATGAAACAACGACGTTTATTAGTTAATTTTCTATAAACTAAAAATAAAAAACTCTAAACTATCAAAAAAAAACTATAAAAACTATAAACTATAAATAAAACTACAAAACAAAATCAAGTTTTCTAGTACGCTGTTTGGAAAACCTATCAATAACAGCATCAACATTTATTTCAATATCTTTATGGATATTGATTAGAGTTAACCCCACTAATCTGTCCTGGCAATAAGAACACTTTGTGTGTGCTTTTAATTAGGTCGAACATATTATAAACGATAAATCAACATAATTAAAAGCATACAAAGTGTTCTTATATGTCGGATATTAATTAAAAAAAATCCTTTCATAGTCAATGATTATTTCAATTCTCGTATCTCGTCAAGCGTCAGGGGGGGGTACTGTCCCCCAGTACCCCCCCCCTTATCTACGCCCTTGGTAATTGGTAATGTTTTAATAGAGAGGACGTTATTCTACACCTTTTAATTAGTAAATATCAGCAATTTTAACAAAATCGATGACATGACGAAAATGGCAATTTTCATCGCTATATAATATTTTGTACACATTTTCAAAAGTTTTAGAAACATAGTAAACGTTGTTTTAAAATTCTGAAAATTTCTGCCTAGATAATAAATTTTATGTATGTAGATTTAGAATATATACATTTTTGAAGGTTTAGGTATCTTGGTTTTGTGAGAAAATTAATTTTTTGGACCCTTGTTTTTGAGCTATTTTTGATGATAGTTTAAACGTCTCCTATATCCATTACGGTTCTCGTAAGACACATGTACAGGGTGGGTCAAATTCGACGCTTTTAAATGGAAACACCCTTTTCTATAGGAGATAGACGAAAACTAATATCGGTGTCTGGAGCTCAATTTTCATCAAAAACATGATGGTGAAAACCGCACATCAATATCTGTTACGGTTTCGGAGTTACGGGGTGTTTTTCAAAAATATGCATTTTTAACAAATCGCTGTAACTTTTTTGCTATGGAAAATTTTGTATTTCTATAAAAACATTTCCAAAGCACCTTTTTACGTAGAATTTAATGGTTTAAGTATAATTTTTTTTTAAATTAATAATTTAAGAGTTATCAACAGAAAAATTAATTTTTTACTTGGGACACCCTCTATATTTTTAATTAACTGAAAAGAATTTAAAATTACCTTTCCAAAAATATACCACACTTGATATTTTGTTATAATCCCCTTCGAAATACAGAATTTTTAAAAGTTCGCCACTTTTAACTAGTAGGCTTTGGACCCCTTATTGATAATTTACCCTTAATGGAACTCGAAAACATATTTTTCCAGCAAGACGACGCACCCGCCTCTGAACACTGAAGTTATCAGCAAATTTTTGCAGCCAATTTCAAGAACATTTGAATAGCTAACCAACATCCCAGCCGTTGGCCGTTGAGGCCGCCTGACTTAGTGCCCATGGATCTAATCCTATGAATATATTTGCGGAAGAATAAAGGCTCCTTATTCTTCTGTATAATCTAGACAAGAATTAAAAATACTTAGCAGTTATGAGAGGGTATCTTTCACCCCCACTGAGTTAATAAATTCCGCGAGAAATGTTCAAAAACTGCCCCGTCTTTCCATAACAGAAGACGGTCGATATGTCGAACGCCTGTAGCAAAATCTCATTTCTTGGTTTGCTATTTATTTTTATTGTTATTAGATATAGTTTAAATGTGTTGATGTTGGTTAACATGACGAAAATTGCACTGTTACATGACGAAAATTGGCAATTTTCACGAAAAAAGTCGACAAAATGCCCATTTTTGTCCATATTTTATATATTTTATTTTGAAAAGTTATTTCAAAGATCTCTAGATCATGTATTATACCTATACGATCTATTCAGCAAAATGTTGTATTAGAAAATAGACAAAAAATCGAAGATTTTTAGAGTCTAATATTGATACTACCTGAGCTTAAGACACCCGCGTGAATCAAAATACATAAAAACCATCGAAAACACATAATGAAGGCAAACAGGCTCAACTGTGCGATGTACAAACGCTAAACCAATAGGTTTATAGTACCAGTAACTGGTGGTACATCTCTTCGCGGACGTTGTACAGTTATATTTACATTGGATTTTTTCGCCATTGGATCTCTACCGAGTACGTGGGCAAATATTTGCCCACCAATCTCGCTAGAGCTGTTTCAATGGACGGAAAATTCGGTTAAATGTGCTTTCGCAAAAATCAGATACCTATAGCAATCATATTCTAAGATGTAACAGTGATATTATTTTATTTTATGCTAAATATCATAAACATTTTATAAAACAGAATAATGGACTAAAAAAATTAAAGTTTTCTTGTCCTATCTACTGTTGATGTTTCTCAATTTTATATGTGTTTCTAGCTTCGATTAAACAGATTACGAAAGGAGTATAATGATATCCATGTATTCATGCATTAGAGACAAAACTAACGTTATAAACCTCCATTTTGACAGTTCTGTTTGACGTTTCAATTAACACATTTCAAATTTTGCTGATTTGTTGGGCTTTTCACATTAGATTGAAGCCATAGATAAAAGACTTATACTATTAAATAGATAGGCAACTTATAATACATTTCAATTTTATTATACAAGGGCGCCTCTGGTAGATGGAGGAAGAAATACTATTGGAAGAGAGGGGTGCGGGGAAGGGGGGTTGTTTTAGTTAATATACAACTACAATTTAACATATTATAAACGATAAATCAACTGAATTAAAAGCATACAAAGTGTTCTTATATGTCGGATATTAATTAAAAAATATATTAAAAATACTAGAAATAGTATATATTAAGTTGTTACAGTTATAATTTAATCTTTGGCGGTTTTCAGCAAATAGCAGGCAGTTTTACATAATTTTCCTCCCTTTGAAGTGAATTGGAAACGGCTAGGTATATAATTTTGGTGTGGGCAAGATTCCCAGTTTGTTTCCGTTTGGGACCTGAAATAATAAAACAAAATTAAATCAGATGTAATCATCTGCTGATCATGCTAATATAAAACGCGCGTCCTTAATTCCTTACATGCACCGTAAAAAAAATTAAAAAACTGCTCTGCAAGTAGCATTTATTAGCAGTACTAATTTAAAAAATCTATAACTGTAAGTAGATATGTTTAATTTACTTACCATTGTATCCTTCGGAAACCAGGTGTACAACAATTAAACTCCATGATAAAAAATAATTAAGAGTTAGTACAAAACACAAATTGTCCCACCATTTTTAAAAAAACATTGTCTAAAACAGAATACTGGCAAAAAATCTGAAGGAATTTCATTTTACAATAATTCGACAAATCAAAACGAAATCAAACCGTAAAATCACAACATAAAGCGTCTCTGAGTGACAGTTAAAAATCAAATTTTATTATTGTCAGATATTGACATTTGCATTGTTAATATTGACAGTTTTAATATTTTGCGCCTCTGCATCTTGGAGGAAAAACTATTTTTAATGAACTGTCATTTCCATTTAAGTTTCCCAGCCATGATTGAAGCTAAGAAACAACGGCGAATGCAGATTCCGTGGGGAAAATGAGGAAACACCAGAACACCTCGTCACTGAGTGCGCCGAAACGACAACCAGTCGTCCAATAAAATTTGGTACGACTGATATCGGAGATGGAGAACTAACCTCTGTAAAACCTTTGTCAAAGCTCTGAGGCTGTATAACTCAAGAAAGAGGGACACAATAGATCTATAAGGTTGCTGTGATTTACAATTTACATGTAGATATTTTCAAGGTATTTTCAATTCTTTTCAATTCTAACTCAAAAAAGACGAATTTCTTGAAAACTAACTTTTCATCAAAATTATAGTGAATTGCATTTTAAAATGCTTCTACGCTTTTCGACGCTCCGTCTATCATCAATGCACGTGCCGTTCGCACCAAGGCTATTAATGTTTTCCCACTAGGATAGATGAAGTTAAATGTCATTAAAACGCCATTCAAGCGGCTGCTTATGCGAAAAAGTGGCCTGGTAACGTGTCAAAAATCGCTGGGAGATCGTTATTTTTTATGGAAACGGTCGCGAAAATAACCATAAAGACCATTAAAACAAAGTGGCTACACGACGCTTCTTTAAAAGCCGAGGTGTTTTAAATCTAAGAAGAAAAAGCAGCCGTTCAGCGCCGGAATAAGGGCCTTTTTAGGGTTAAAAATCCCGTATGATCGAGAAAAAAAAACAGCGTCAGCGTCACAGAAATCTATTTCCAAAAAAATATATTTTTTTCGAATTTGAAAATACACAATTTAAAAATCGTGTTTACTCAATATAAATAGTATATTGTTTTATTAGGAGTAAAAATGACACTTTCAGTGGTTTTTACATACAGCCGAGCCACAAAAAGTCATTATTACTCCGAATAGAATATGCTATTCTTTTTTCAAACGCCACAAATAATTTTTTAAACAATTTTAAACGTTCCAAATAATATAAAAATATGTCATTCATTGTATGCAATTATACAGGGTGTTTCAAAACAAATGCGAAAAACTTCAGGGGGTGATTCCTTGTTCAAAATAAAGGGGAGTGTGCTTTATAAACGTTGGGTCAAAAGTCAACCATTAGGGAGATATCGCGGTACAAAGATGGCGGAAAAATAATGTTTTTATTTTTTATCTTGAAAACGAAAAGAGATAGACTAATGAAATTTTATGGAAGCATTACTTTTATGAAAACACACTTTCTGGTAATTTTTTCACTTTTTTAAAATGAGTGGAAGGGGTTGAAATAAACTACCCCTATCATTCTTGTTAACGAAATTTAAAGAAAAATCTTATCAAACACATGAAAAAAAAATTAATTTGGAAAGCTTAGTTTGTTTAGAAACTTTTTTATCTCTTGTGTTTTTTTAATAAAACTCACCGATTTGAAATTAAAAAATAAAATGTAAAGCATTACATGTCAGAAGAATAAAGCATTATTTATCAGAAAAAACATTTTCTGATAAAGAATCTAGTGGGCTGCTGTAATTTTTTTAGGAATAAATCTAGTCGGCCGCTGTTACTTTTTAGGATGTTTCTAATATTATTTTATTTGACATTACTTTACTGCAATAGGTTATTATCTAGATGATTATTATTATCGTTATTATCACTAGATTCTTAATCTAAAAATGTTTTTTGTCCTGACATGTAATGCTTTACATTTTATTTTTTAATTTCAAATCGGTGAGTTTTATTAAAAAAACACAAGAGATAAAAAAGTTTCTAAACAAACTAAACTATCCAAATTAATTTTTTTGCATGTGTTTGATAAGATTTTTCTTTAAATTTCGTTAACAAGAATGATAGGGGTAGTTTATTTCAACCCCTTCCACTCATTTTAAAAAAGTGAAAAGATTACCAGAAAGGGTGTTTTCATAACAGTAATGCTTCCATAAAATTTCATTAGTCTATCTCTTTTCGTTTTCAAGATAAAAAATAAAAACATTATTTTTCCGCCATCTTTGTACCGCGATATCTCCCTAATGGTTGACTTTTAACCCAACGTTTATGAAGCAAACTACCCTTTATTTTGAACAGGGAATCACCCCCTGAAGTTTTTCGCATTTGTTTTGAAACACTCTGTATATCGAGAAACTATGGTTACGCTCGATGAATTTAATACTTTATTTTAGTTTAATAATATATTTTCGTACTTTTATGCCTAGACGTCAAAGTGCTTTACTTTTATGCCTAGGCATTAAAATGACTTTTTTATATTATCAATCACGCCGCAAAAATTAATACTTTTGTGAAGTTTGAAAAAAATGCATTTTTTAAAAATATTTTTGTTAAAAAATACAACAGATGCGGTCCTGTTGCGCTGCAACCCAGTGCAATTTTAACAAAAGAACTCGCTCTATATAGCACAAAATGCATTTTAGAGATTTCTTGGACTAAATAATGTGCCTAAAACAGCTTTTGCTGGTTTTTCTAACTGTACCTTTGGACATGTTATGTGCACCATAAATTATTTTCAAAAACTTGATTAAATTTTATATGAAATCCTAAGGAAATGTATAAAATTTACAAAGTTTTTTTAAATATATGGGGATCTAGTGCATATCTACAACATATATACGCCAATTTGTTTTATAGATTTATAGTTATTCAATTATTTTTTTTTTCAACGCCAATAAAGTTGTAAAACCTTGAAAAAATGGATTTTAGGAAGTCTGTCAAGACAAACTGTAAATAAACTAAGGGGGTGTTTACATTTTACTTGTATATCTTGGGTCAAAACAGATAAATGTATATTCGTTAGTCTATCTTGTATACACTTTTATCGTTCTAATAGCTGACTTATACAGGGCGTTTCACAAAACATGTGCCATCTCTCGTGGGGAGATTCCTCACGTAAAAATAAGATTTATTTTTCATATCAAAATAGGTCCGATTCTGCTTTGTTTCCTAGCTACAGGGTATTAAAATCTTAATTTTCTTCCAAGTAATGTTAAATTTAATTTTAATGTAATAAATATGTGTCGACATATTTACCAGGGACGTGCATATGGGTTATCACTGGAATATTTTTCGAAAAAAAGCATGTACGCCACTGACTTTTATTCTCTTGTTAGCGAAATAGTGTAAGCAGTTTAATGCCAATTAAAAATTTTCTCTTGATATTTTGTCGATTTCGGCTTCCTTGATGAGATAAACGCAATTTTATTAATTTGTCTTGATCCAAGTGTAATAGCAACCTTTAAAAAAATTATTTCATTAACTAGCGGAAATTTTAAATAAGTACTCATTGATTCCTCGACAAAAAATATGAAAAAAAGTTCCTATAAACTGGGTATGGAAATGCATAGTTTTAGAGTTAGGATGTTAAAACTTTTTAAAATTAGTTTTTTTTTGTAATTATCTTAAATACCGTTATTCTTTAATTTGAAATTGCTGTAGGTTGGACTAATAGTAGTAATAACTAATAGTAATAATATTTAATAATAAATTAGGTAAAATATATAATTTATTAATTTTATTTTTATTTTAATTTTATTAATTATTGTGATTAATAAAATTGCGTTTTTCTCATCAAGGAGGCCGGATTCGACAAAAATATCAAGAGATAGCTTTTAATTGGCATTAAACGGCCTACACAATTTTGACATCAAAAGAAAAAAAAGTCAGTGGCGTATATGTTTTTTTTTTGAAAAATATTCCAGTGATAACCCATATGCAAGTCGCTGATGAATTTATCGACACAATGTTAGCATTAAAATATGTAGCACTTTAAAATTTACTCTCAAAATTTCATTCGATTCACTAAAAGTACTTGGAAGAAAATTATAATAAATCGAAAGATTATTAAGACTTTAAGACCCTGTAGCTACGAAACAGAGCAGAATCGGACCTATGTTGATATGAAAAATAAATCTTATTTTTACATCCTGTATACATATGTTAAAATATACATCAATACTGAAAAATATCACTGAAAAGACTTTATTCTTGCTCAAAATATTTGCTAACATATTTTATTTAGGTATTTTCTTCATTAAAAATCATCTTTTCTTGCAAAAACATGACTGGTTTTTGGCATTGTCGGTATCCTAGAGATGTTGCGATTAATTAAAGTTGAATATTACGCACAACAAAGGTTCCTGATGGACCGCGGCAGCATCTTCAACTCTTCAGGGCTCTATTCTGCCACTATCCCACAATAGTTTTGCAATTTAGTGTGTCTGTATGCGCTTCTTCTTCATCGTAATTATTCAGACGCGAGCTTACCGTTCACGTAATTAGTTTATAAGAGGGTAATGGCGAAAAGATCTCTTAGAACACCGTTAAATTACCATGACACGGTGTTTTACCATGGTGGAAAAATCAAAGAAACCGCTCATCCGCCCGTAGAATCAAACCTAATGATAATACAAGCAAAATGTTGCAGAATAAGACAGATAAAAATAAGATAATTTTTAAAAAAATGTCTACATCTCTTTAAAAAACTCGTCTAGGTATTTGGCCACTTACACTGAAAGAAAATCTACAAAATAAAATATTTTTGTAAACACCGTTGCATTAATCTAACGGAGACCAACTTGCCAGCAGTGATCTATACTAATATACAGGGTCCGGCAATAGTGCGTCGGGCATCTGTAGCTCCTAGAATAAAAAACTTGAGAATTTTATTTAAGTGCACACCTAAAGTATGTACCAGGATGTATTTCAGGAAAATATTTTAATTTCTATAGGGTGGCTCAAAAAAGTGTGAGTGGACCTGGATGATTTTTTTTAAATGGAACACCCTGTATATTATTGCATTTTTGGCTTCCTTTCAGATCACTTTACATAACCCTAAGATATGAGTAAATATGTTTCGATAGTTTCAGATATATTAATAAATAAATCAAAAATATGTATTTTTCAGCCCTTCTTAAAAAAATTATTAAAAATACAAGAACTGTTCTGAAATCAAAACTATATTAGATAGATTACTTTAGATGGTCCGCTCTTACTTTGCTGTAAATATGGTAATCGTAAATCATACAGGATGTTCAATATTCTACGCCAAACTTTCTAAAACATAGAATATTTTTTCTTTGTATTTTTAAATGGAACACCGTGTATATTATTTTTTTTATTAGATAGAGAATTAAAAAATGAACATTTTTTGTATTTAGAGTATTTCAAAATTTTTAACGGTTTCGCAGATACACGCAGTATTATTTCATATGGCGCTTTTAATGGTAAAATACGAGAGAAAAATCATTGGGTGGCTTTGATAAAAATTTACTGTGGAAAATGCCATATTAAATATAAAATCGCAATATTTGCGAAACCGTTAAAAATTGGAAATACTCTAAATACAAAAAATGTTCATTTTTTAATTCTCCGTCTATTGAAAAAATAATATACGGGGTGTTCCATTTAAAGAAACGAAAGAAAAATTATTTTATATTTTAGAAAGTTTGGCGTAAATTTTGAACATCCTGTATGATTTACGATTTTCATATTTATAGCAAATTAAGTACAGACCATCTAAAGTAGATACCTAATATATTTTTGGTTTCAGAACAGTTCTTGTATTCTTAATACTTTTTTAAGAAGGGCTAAAAATACATATTTTTTATTTGCTATTTTTAATATCTCTGAAACTATCGAAATATATTTATTCATATCTTAGGATTATGTAAAGTGATCTGAAAGGAAGCCAAAAATGCAATAATATACAGGGTGTTCCATTTAAAAAAATTATCCAGGTCCACTCACACTTTTTGAGCCACCCTATAGAAGTTAAAATATTTTCCTGATATACATCTTGGTACATACTTTAAGTTTGTATTTAAATAAAATTCTCAAGTTTTTATTCTGATTAGTGATTTTTTTACTAATGTATAAAATCCTTAAGTGACTGACTCACTGATTAATCACGATCCTGCTCAAACCACTCAACGTAAGAAGCTCAATTCTGGCATACAGGTTGACTCTAGGGTGTAGAGGTTCGATAAGAAGGGATTTTCGAAATTCCAGTTCCAAGGGGTGAAACCACCCTCAAATATTACAATATTTTTATTTAAAAACGGTCAAGTTTCCGAAAAAACGCTGAAACACGTATATTTTATTTTATTTTTTTTACATATTTTAAGATTTTTTTAAAAATGTATACAGGGTGTTTCGAAAAATCTGGTCATTGATTAATCACGATCCTGCTTAAAGCGCTTGACGTAAAAAGCTAATTTTCGGAAAACGGATTAACTTTAGGGCGTAGAGGTTCGATAAGAAGGGATTTTTCGAAACTCGAATTCTAAAGGGGTGAAATCACCCCTCAAATATTAGAATATTTCTTATTTAAAAACCGGTGAGTAAATGTGAAAATAATTTTCAAATGTCAAGTTCGATGATTTGACATAACTTTGGGGTTATGTTGTTAATTCTTCCCTATTTTAGGATTTTTTAATTAATGGCAATTGAACAATATGAATTTCATAAAATATGGCGTATGACGTAATCAGGTGGTATGCGCAAACTTAACGAAATTGGAGCCGCTATCGATCATACCTTGTTTTCTTTTGTACCATGGGGTGTAGAGGTTCGATAAGGAGGGGTTTCTCGAATCTCAAATTCCAAGAGGGTGAAACGCCCCTCAAATATTACAATATTTTTATTTAAAAACGGTAAGTCTTTCGGAAAACGCTTGGACACGCACAATTTATTTTGTTTTTTTACATATTTTGAAATTTTTTAAAAAATCATACAGGGTGTTCTAAAAAGTTGGGTACCTAATTGATTAACCACAATTCCGCTTAAACTGCTTGACGTAAAAAGCTTATTTTTGGCAAACGGATTTTTCGAAAGTCAAATTCCTACAAGATGAAACTACCTCTCAAATATTACCAAGTTATACAGGGTGTTTCAAAACAAATGCGAAAAACTTTAGGGGGTGATTCCTTGTTCAAAATAAAGGGTAGTTTGCTTTATAAACGTTGGGTCAAAAGTCAACCATTAGGGAGATATCGCGGTACAAAGATGGCGGAAAAATAATGTTTTTATTTTTTATCTTGAAAACGAAAAGAGATAGACTAATGAAATTTTATGGAAGCATTACTGTTATGAAAACACACTTTCAGGTAATTTTTTTACTTTTTTAAAATTAGTGGAAGGGGTTGAAATAAACTACCCCTATCATTCTTGTTAACGAAATTTAAAGAAAAATCTTATCAAACACATGCAAATGCTTTAATTTGGATAGTCTAGTTTGTTTAGAAACTTTTTTACCTCTTGTGTTTTTTTGATAAAACTTACCGATTGGAAATTAAAAAATAAAATGTAAAGCATTACATGTCAGGACAAAAAACATTTTTAGATTAAGAATCTAGTGATAATAACGATAATAATAATCATCTAAATAATAACGTATTGCAGTAGAGTAATGTCAAATAAAATAATATTAGGAACATCGTAAAAAGTAACAGCTGCCGACTAGATTTTTTCCTAAAAAAATTACAGCGCCCACTAGATTCTTTATCAGAAATGTTTTTGTCCTGACATGTAATGCTTTACATTTTTTTTTTTTCAAATCGGTGAGTTTTATCAAAAAAATACAAGAGATAAAAAGTTTCTAAACAAACTAAACTATCAAATTAATTTTTTGCATGTGTTTGATAAGGTTTTTCTTTAAATTTCGTTAACAAAATGATAGGGGTATTTCAACCCCTTCCACTCATTTTAAAAAAGTGAAAAATTACCAGAAAGTGTGTTTTCATAACAGTAATGTTTCCATAAAATTTTATTAGTCTATCTCTTTCGTTTTCAAGATAAAAAATAAAAACATTATTTTTCCGCCATCTTTGTACCGCAATATCTCCCTAATGGTTGACTTTTGACCCAACGTTTATGAAGCAAACTACCCTTTATTTTGAACAAGGAATCACCCCCTGAAGTTTTTCGCATTTGTTTTGAAACACCCTGTATAATAATATCGCCATATTGTCTTTTCTCATGCTTATGATTTTATATCTTTATTTTTATTTATCATCACTTATGATTAACGATTCGGAAAGTATATCTCTTCCAATCGTCGGAAGCAAAAAACTATGTTAACGAAATATTGGGACACCTTATACAATAGTAACGTACGTAAAGTTAACTAAACTTCTGTATTCATAATAATCAACCAAACTGATTATGAATCTCAACTGTTTTAAATATTTGTCAAATACAATAATTCATTGTTAAAAGCATTTCTACCTATCCCAAACACGATTTAACCAATATAATTGAATTTTTATTTTAAGAAAACACTTTTAAAACGATGATATTTACTTTAAGGTGCGCCTAAGGTACTTATCTATAATGTGTACCGACACTTTAAATAAAAATTTAAAGCCTATAGAGGAAAGTTTTTGTTCTAAATACATAGTTCTTGGGTCTTGGCAGTTGTCGAGAGCTTTTAAAAGATATTATTTTTCTTAAAATCCAATGATACTCATTCAAGCGACGCCTTTATTAGCTAGTTACATTGTCATTACAGTAAGAAAATAGAATAATTTAATAGTTCTCTAAAAGAAAATACTATAATAATTGGAGACCAGTAGAAATTGATACAAAACGTTTTTTAATCACCACTAATTACGGAAAAAAGCGTAATAGCACGTATTAAGACATTAACGGTTATATTAGATTTATCTTACTGGTACGTAGAATGTTTATATTATAAAAAAAACCATAGAAAGACGTTCTAAAGATGACGGAAAGATATTTTTTAATCGTCGGGTATATATAGTCGTAAAGAAATATTTTATAATTACGGAAAATAATGTTCTATGTATGTTTATTTCTTTATATACCGAGTATTTCAAACAAGCTAAATTAATTTTGAGCACTGCATTCTGTTATTCAAACTAAATATAATCTAAATACCTATATAAAACAAAGTTGAGCTGGTAAACTAGTGTTTTTATTTTGCTGAGACTGTAGGCACAGATTAGGTATACTCTATATATACAGATAAAAATCTTATCCCTAATTCGTGGTATGAAAATTGTTTTTTATGACGATGTGCAAACGAGTAACATTTCCTGTACGCAAAAATAAACTCGCGTAAAATAACAATAAACAGCGTCATGGGCGCCGGACAGGGGGGGCAAGAGGGGGCATTTGCCCCCCCCCCTGGATCACTGAAACAATAAAACTAAAAATCTTCTTACATCCATCTGTAAAAAAATAATCATTATTATGAAATTTTTAGGTGTTACCTGTAAAATAATAAAAAATGTGGTAATTATTGGAAAAACTGGAAATCGTCCGATTTTCACCAAAATTGGTATACACACTATTTTGAGGTCGTAGATTACGAATCTACTTTTTTCTTGGCGGTCTCTTACCGTTTTTCAGAAAAACGGAAAATTATTTCAACATTGAATTTTTCTTTATTTCGGCCCTATAAAGTAATAATTTCACTATATTTTCATTATATTATAGTTTATCTAAAAGCCACACTTGATTGGGGATAGAAAAGTGTCCAACATTTTACTGAAAAACACTTTTCTTAACAAAATAGCAAAGAAAATTGAGACCAGATGGAAGTTTGACATTTGATATATCCTTCTTTCTCTCTCCTATGTAATAAGAGAGACAAATATATTCTAGACCTAATCTAGAAATTTGAAAATTTACAACGTTGCCATATCTTCTATTTTTTCGGGTGATTAGGGATTTTAAATAAATTACCTATTATGAGATCGACAATAATTAAATATACACCTATATCCACAAAATTACGCGGAAGAGTTTTGATTGCATTGGTTTTAACTTCTTTGCGGAGGGGGTTAATCTTTTTTTAGTTAATCTAATAATATAACAACAAAAGATTAACACCCTCTGCATGGAAGTTGTAACCAATGCAATCAAAACTCTTTCGTGCAACTTCGTGGGTATAAATAGTCAGATCTCGTTGGTAAAATATCAGTTATGGGAAGGAGCCGTTCTTCTGGCGACCGCCTTTCGTAATTCCAGAATGAGCGAAAAAAACACGCTAAATTTAGGTTTAGCATTGGCAGCGTTGCTTTAAATGCCAGAAACACATAAGCTTACTTCGGGTTTCTCTTATTACCGATTCTGAACCGTCCTAGAACTGTGATGCGTATGCGCAGAAGTAAATATGAAGACATTATTTCATTTGCGCATGCGCTGCAGAGTTCTTGGACGGTTCAGAATCGGTAATAACAAGAACCCGAACAAAGCTATAACCTAACATTTTCAGATTGTTCAAAATTTATTTTAGCAAATTTTCCTCTATTATGCATAGAATTGGTTAAAAAAGTAACAGAAAATAGCAAAAACATTATTGATTATTGAATACCTAACAAAATATGTGCTAGAAAACCTTAAAAATATGAGAAATTAAGAAAAATTCGATATTGAAATAATTTTCCGTTTTTCTGAAAAACGGTAAGAGACCGCCAAGAAAAAAGTAGATTCGTAATCTACGACTTCAAAATAGGGTGTATACTAATTTTGGTGAAAATCGGACGATTTCCAGTTTTCCTAATAATTACCAAAAATGTCAATTTTTTATTCATTTTTACCTTGCCCTCCCCCCTAAATTTCATTCTTCCAGCGCCCATGTGCATTTCAGTTGGTCAATTTTCGCAAATTATACCATTTTTAACCCAAAAACCTTCGAAACACCTGGTATTATAGATTTTTCGTATACTCGTGTTTTTGTATATGCCGATTCTTTACGATATTCTCCGATGGTGGCAGCACCGACGGAGAATGCATCCAACCTATAACAATGCAAAAATTATAATATAAAAAAAAGGATTTTTTTCAAAAAATGTTAGTTTGGTTTTGACAAAGTTTTATAAGAAAATTTCGTATTATTTTAGAATCACGCATATCTTATAGGCGATACGGTCAGTTAAGAGGTAAATCAAGATTGTGTATTAATGATCGGTAATCAGTAGGGAACGATCGTCGGGCTGAAATTTAAATATTCAAATTTATACGAAATCGGCGGCAGCGGAAAGAGAGACAGACTTTGGAAAAACAGAATAAAATAAACGATTTCGTTGTACAGTTATAAAAAAGCGATTAAACAAAATAATCGTATATTACAGCATTTATTCTAACTAATTTAATTATAAATTAATGCTTATGCAGAACGGTACTGTTAGCTCTTCGAATGACGTCACTCTTTATCATTTCTTCTTTATTTATTTTTATTTATATTAATTTCTTGTTCTTTTTTTGTTGGCTGTTAAAAATTTTTTGCCTTTCGCTTGGATGACATTTACTACTTCTTTATTTTTTCTTTCTCTTTATATTCTTTACTAGTTATAAAATATTTGGAAATAGCTGAATAAAGGTTGATTCTCATTATACCGTCCATATCAGCTCCATTCCGTTTCCATTCCGTTTACATAAAATATATATACTAATATATAAAATCCTTAAATCACTGACATACTGATTAATCACGATCCTGCTCAAACCACTCAACGTAAGAAGCTCAATTTTGGCATACAGGTTGCTTCTAAGGTGTAGAGGTTCGATAAGAAGGGATTTTTCGAAATTCCAGTTCTAAGGGGGTAAAACCACCCCTCAAATATTACAATATTTTTTATTTAAAAAACGGTCAAGTTTCCGAAAAAAATGCTTAAACACCTATATTTTATTTTGTTTTTTTACATATTTTAAGATTTTTTAAAAATGTATACAGAGTATTTCGAAAAATCTGGTCATCGATTGAACACGATCCTGCTTAAAAAGCTTGACGTAAAAAGCTGATTTTTGGAAAACAGATTGCTTTAGAGTGTATAGGTTCGATAAGAAGGGATTTTTTGAAACTGGAATTCTAAGGGGGTGAAACTATCCCTCAAATATTAAAATATTTTTTTATTTAAAAACCGGTGAGTTTTTCGGAAAAACTCTTAAACACGTATATTTTATTTTGTTGTTTTACATATTTTAAGATTTTTTATAAATTTATACGGGGTGTTTCATAAAATATGACCATTGAGTAATCACGATTCTGCTTAAACTGCTGGACGTTTAAAGCTATTTTGTGGCAAACGGATTGACTGTGGGGTGTAGAGGTTCGATAAGGAGGGGTTTCTCGAATCTCAAACTCCAAGAGGGTGAAAACGCCCCTCAAATATTACAATATTTGTTTTTTAAAAAACGGTTAGTCTTTCGGGAAAACGCTTGGACAAGCATCATTTATTTGTTTTTTTACATATTTGGAAATTTTTTAAAAAATCATACAGGGTGTTCCAAAAAGTTGGGTAATTTTTTAACCACGATTCTGCTTCAACTGCTTGACGTAAAAAGCTTATTTTTGGCAAACGGATTTTTGGAAAGTTAAATTTCAACGAGATGAAACTACCTCTCAAATATTACCAAGTTATATAATAATATCGCCATATTGTTTTTTTTTCATGCTGACATAAATGTGAGAAAATTTTATCCAGTTTGTATGTTACTGGAAATTCTTGCTTTGCTTTATCATCAGCATTACAAATGATTAATTCGGCGCGAACGAAGTCGCGGGTACACGCTAATTCTTTATGTTCTTTACTAGTTATAAAATATTTGGAAATGGTTGTAAGCTGGAAATAATGATGATAATTTAGATTGCGCTCTGGGAACAAAATCTAGAATTAAATACGTTGTTTCTAAAAAAATACATATATAAAAATGATTAATGTGTTATTTCTACATAGTCCGGCTCCAATATAACATATTGCGGTTATTACTAACTTAAATCAAAATAAAACTTGAAAATGACAAATCAAATGTTTAAAGAATGATTTATACACTATAGAAAATTAATATGAGATAAAAGTTACTAATTTTTAATAGAATGAAGAATGTAGGCAACTATCCGCGATAATTAATCAATTTAAATTAGTTATAAAAATATTAATAAATAATATATTTTCATAATTAAATAGCTTTTGTTAGCGGGCTTTAGTTAGTAATTATTGATAATTCATAATGAAAAATCTAACATTTTTAATCGAGATAATAGTAGTTTTAAATCTATTTCTTCTATTTGCCTCTGTTTTTGACCTCCCAAGCCTCAAGAACGCGTGCTTCCAGCCTGCAATTTGGATTCCACGCATTCTCCTCTACCATATATGTAAAGCACCCATTATTTCATCGGTTTTATATATAGTTTAACACGAATTTCTTAAAATATCATTTATTTTATTCTCACACACTGTCTTGTCTGCCGCCGTGTTCTGGCACCGTTAGAAATTTGCGAAAAATATTAAATTCTTGCCACTTTAACTATAGCACTTCCTATACAGAAAGGCGATTTACGAATTTAGATGAGAATAATAGCGACCACCCAGTGGCGGGTCGTTTGTAAGAGTTCTAGGTAGTGATTAAGAGAAAGATTTTGATTTTTAAATGTCAACCTCGGTATAATCCTACTTTATTCGATAGAAAATGACACTCTGAGTAGAATGACATATCATGTCAACTTTTGACATTTTTGCTCAAAAAAATCGTATTTTAAATTTCGATCTAGAGTACCATGGCTGTGTTAAAACACTAATTTTTAAAGGAGCCTTGGAAAAATAGATTTGATCGTCTAATGTTTTTCGTCTCTTGTCCTGGTGGGTTAAAAAATGCCCAAATCATATTTTTAATCATATGCCAATTTTTTCAAATGGAACAAGTGGCTCATTTGCATATTTGGAAAAAGAATTTTTTACGAATAATTTTGTACCAAACACTTGATATTTCGAGTCAAATTGTCGTTATGAACCGTATGTTACAATTTCAAATAAACCATATTATGCGAAAATTTCAAAAGTTGACATAATAATATGATATGTCATTCTATTCAGATTGTCATTTTCTATCTCATAAAGTAGAATTATACCGAGGTTGACATAAGTGATCAAAAACAATTGAATACGTCAATTAATCCTAATTTATGTCGTATACTAACATACCAAATCTCGTTTTTTCATTTGAAAAAATAAACAAGTTATAAGAGTGAGCCAGTTTTGAGACGCATCCGGTATATAAATGATAAGTATAAGTGATCTTTGAAAACATTACTATTTAGTTGCAAGCAATTGCATTATTTTTTTATTATAAGAATTTAAGAAAAACTTCTTTTCTTTTTCACAATCAATTATTTCGTGCAGAATCAGTATAGGTATGATCAGATACAGTTTTGTCGGCTTCAAAATGAGGATCAGCCAGTGCTTGAGATTTGAGATGCATTCATTAGTCTTGCTTTAATGAAAAATTTCTACGATTCTGCTACCATTTAGCATGTATTACTACATATTCAATCCAGAACAATCAAAATCACCAAAATATTGATAGAAATAGAATATGAGGCAAACCGAGGGGTAAACCGCAGAGGAATTATGGTGTACACTATGAAGGAATTCTACAGGAATTCCAAGAAATTACGAGGAATTCCAAGGAATTACTAGGAATTCCAATGATTTGTGTAAGAATTCCGATGAATTCCTTAGAAATTTAGAGGAATTCCACAGGAATTAAGAGGAATTACAAGCAACTTTATAAAAAATTAACGAACATTAGTAGACCATGAATACTATAATAGGTGATAATAGGTAGTACTGAATTTAAAGAAAAACGTTTTGCAGGCGATTTTTTACAATCCGTTTTTCGTTTTCGAATCGCTTCCAAAATTTCCCATTATCAAATATCTACAGGTTAGATATTCTTTTAATTTAATATTGTACCCCTCGATTATATATCTAAAATATATTCCAATAGTACGGCCGAACCACCCCCGAGAGATCTACCCTATAACGTTCCCTGATTTCGCCATTTTAAAGAAACCCTCATAAGATTTTTTCAGAAAGTGTAAAGTTGTTTTTTTCATTTCCTCGGAATAATACCTAGGTATATACTATAGGGAAATTAATACAACTTTAGGTGCACTTCATCAATGACACCATGCGTAATCTTATGGAATTTATGGTGATCGTATTATGACGTGCAACTGAAGTTTTATTAATTTCCTTTCCTATAGATATAACTAGGTACCTATCATTTTCAAAAAATCCAGAGAAAAATTAATTTTAATAAGTAAGTGCCGACATATTTCCATGATCCCCTATTAATCCTAAAATTTAACTAAAAAAACGTAAATGTCGTAATAGTACTTTTTATTGTTAGATCTAGTACTTATAGAGACATTAGACATTTATAAAAATCACGAGAAAATTCATTGCGGAACTGCGAAACCGAGGTGGCAACGCTGGTTCAGACTGAAAGAGTTACCGAGTTCGTACCAAGGAAGACCTTGAATGATTGACCTTGACCTTGAAGACCAAGGAATTCCAAGGAATTCCGAAGGAATTACGAGGAATTCTGAGGAATTATTTGAGTAAAAGGAATTACGGTGTACACTTTTCCCTCTGCAGTTTACCCCTCGAGGCAAACTTACAAGCTTTTTTTTGATAATGAGATCGGGACCCTATTTAGCTTCTTGCGAATTGAATATTTGTTTCATATAATTTTAGGGCGGATCAGCCATTAACAAAAAAGAGTGTGGGTAGTAGACAAAGTGCAATTTTGAGCGGTCAGTCTAAAACTGTCAATTTTGCTGGCTCTTGACCCAAAACAGTTTATTGTTTAGAGAAAATTTATAAAAACAAGAATTATAGAAAGAAGGGTTATTTACAAAAAGTTGATAGCTTTTCAGTTATAAGTAAAATATCACGAAAAATTTTTAGTTGCTGGCGGTTGCCCGGGTCGCCCGGCCCTGCCTCTGGGAAATCCTTTGGCAGCACCGCCATTTTCACTTGTCCGGCAATAGCGGCAAGGCTGGTGATACGCCCCTGCTTGCCTCCCGGTGTTGGACGGCTTTTCATCCTGGCTTTTTTCTCTCCCTGTCTGAGAAGAGGTGAGAGGTTCTCGCTCCCTCTCTTGCCCTTTGATGGAGAGTCAGTTTGTTTCTTGGTTTCTTTACTCTCCCCTTTTCGGACGAGCGTTTTCGTTTTAACTAAACGAAAAGAAGACAATATGAAGGTTTCTGGTAGTTTGGCACAATAAAAATTGTTAAAATATGTAGTACGAGTATTTATTGTTTTTCCTACATCTATTTTTTTCATACTAATAGACATAGATGAATATTGATAAAAAAAGCACATTTTCGTATAAAATTATAGTCACTCCTAGTACTGTATACCCCTCGCACGAGTCGCTACTGTAATATCATTGATATTTTCCGTTTTTATATCGCCCTCGTAGGTTAAAAGTTATAAAGTCGAGAAAGTTATTGCGGCAGAGTTACAGTTAACCAATTGAGAATATCATTATTTTATGGTGTTGGGTACAGTAAGCATTTTCATTATATTATCGGGCGATATCGGGTATTTATCTGGGATCAGAAAAGACCACCGACATATTTTCAATTACCCACAGATAAAATCGTTTTGCCGACTGATAATTTCTATTACTTACGCCAGAATTTATAACTATTTCGCTATGTAAAGTGTCGATCTGTTAGTCTGTTGTTTTTGTTCGTTTTTACAATCATTTTTACTTCAATTTTAGACAAAATACATACACAGTAGAACTTCTCCGATTTGGACACGCGCCATATTGGACACCTCAGTAGTTTGGCGTCTCTTGTCAACCGGACAGATTAGACATTTTATTTTTACCTCTTTATTCCGGATGCCAACAAGATTCAAAGGCAAATGAGTCAAGGTAATGTTCAAAGGTAAATTCCGCATTTTTTTTGGGCGATGGGCTGTTAGATGTATACAGGGTGGCACATCGAAAACGTTCCGCAAGGCATAACGGCCAGGATAATTTTTTTTTTAAAAATTAAAAAACACGTCAATTTTGTTTGTGAGTGGGACAACTTTTGCCCCAAAAATAATTGCAAAATCTTCAACCCTCTAAGCGGGGGTGTCATCCCCCAATTTTTTTCAAATGGGAAGGGGAGTCAAGTGGTACCGCATTGAAAAGGGCTGTCTATTCTCTATACTTTCCCGCTTCGTTTTTGAAAATCGGTCGAGTCATAAAAAATAAATATGAAGGAATGAACTTTGAAAAGTTTATTTAAACATTTATCAGAGTAAATGATAAGGATAAATTTCTTCGACCAATTTGCTGTTTTTTCTTATTATTTCTAGATGTTTACGCATTTTTTCACTTGCCATAAGGTTGAACGATCAGGTTAGGTAGAGTGTACTTTCTTTTTGAACGGTGTAGTTAATCGGCACAACTGTCGGTACTGGGCTGAGGACAACTCCAGGGTTTTTCACGAGGTGCACACACAAAACCCTCAGAAATTGAAAGTGTGGGCTGGTATTTTTAGAAATTCTATTGTGAGTCCTTTTTTTCTTCCTGGAAATCTAACAGGTGATATGTACTTGGATTTACTGGAAAATACCATCGACCCAGCCCTAACTGACATCATAGAGAACAATCCTGGATACGATGAAGCAGAACTAATATTTCAACAAGACGGTGCACCTCCACATTACCCTCAAAATGTGCGTAATTATTTAAACAATAACTTCCCGTTCGGTGGATAGGACGAAGGGGTGCAATTGAGTGGCCTCCCCGGTCACCCGACTTGACTCCTTTAGACTTTTTTCTATGGGGACTCAAAAAAGTAAAGTGTATAGCACTCCACCCGCCTCATTAGAAGACCTGCGAAGACGAATTATTGATGTTTGTCGCGAATTGACCCGGCAAGTTCTTCAGAATGTTCTAGAACGGATTGAAAATAATTTGTTTTACTGTGTGACACCCCCGCTTAGAGGGTTGAATATTTTGCAATCATTTTTGGGGCAAAAGTCGTCCCCCTCACAAACAAAATTGACGTGTTTTTGGATTTTTTGAAAAAATAAATACCCTGGCCGTTATGCCTTGCGGAACGTTTTCGATGCGCCACCCTGTATAGTATTTAGTATTTTCTTTGTAGTCAGGTAGTGATGAGCATTACGAGTCTTTTTAGTGAATCGAATCACACAATTCAATTTCTTATATTGAATCGACTCCTACGATTCGTTCATTTGAACGAACCACGGTTTGATGGCTTGGAAATGAACATCGATGACATTCCCCATATAATTATAAAATGACCTATATTATAAAATGATCCAAAAACATTAATCATCAGTTTATAATGTGTTTTGCGTTTTGGTTTAAATAAACTATTAACTCTATTTGTTTGTGGTGCTTATCTATCTTTAACAGACGCATTACATATAATTGTAAGTACCACGGGCGCCACTGTTTTAAAACTCTCGGTACCACTTTTCATACTCAAGACCCCGATTAGAAACTCATAAATGTTTTTATGTTCGAATGTGCGCATATTGGTTTATCTGAAACTGTTTCGAACCTATATGGTACCAGGTCTTCAATTACTACGGCAGTTCCTTTTGCAGTTTGGCCACTGGATTTTTATAGGGAAGTCATAAGTCCAAATCGGTTCTCATATAAAGATAAAGAGGATTCTTAATGATGATTACCAATTAGAATTCAGAGCGATTTTAATTTTTATTGCTCGTATATTGGCTGGCCTGGTACTGTTCAATTGGTAGCGACGTACTGTGTGTGAGATTATAGCCGGTACGTACCCATCATGTTTGAATAATAAATAAAATTAAGGTTTTTTATTTTTATTCATATTGAATAATACCTGTATTTACCAGGGATATAGTGCTTGGGAGAATGAGTTGATTTTAGTATACAGTTTATATGGGACCATAGGTAGGGTTCTATCCATAGAGGGTAAATGTCATTTTACTATTTATTATTTTCGAGAGATTTTGCAAAATTTCTACTTTGGTTCGAGTTCTAAAACACCCTATATATAATTATTAAGACATAAAAAGCCGTCACAGAAGAGCGCCATAAACTTCGTTATTTAACATTCATCCGTTATTTATAACGTTCGTTATTTAAACATATGTACGTAATACACTCATATTAACACTAATCATATTTTTACGTTTTTATTCATCATTTTCAATGCCCCCCCGGTTGCATCTTTGTAAAGGACTGTGAATTTTTTTTTAATTAATTCAATTTATGCGTTTTTTGCAAAAAGTACTTTTCAAATTTCAATCTTTCATATTATCAAAAATGATCTGACCGATTTTTAAAACGAAGTGGGAGAAAAGGGTAAAACGGAACCCTATTACTAAGACTTCGCTGTCCGTCTGTCCGTCCGTCTGTCACAAAGGTCTATCTTATGAACCGTTATAGCTAGACAGTTGAAATCTTTACAGATAATGTATCTATGTTGCCGCTAAAAGAACAAATACTAAAATCAGAATTAAATAAATGTTTATAAATAAAAAAGTACTTTCACTAAACATTATTTTTTAAGTAAGAATTTTACATAGAATCTTTCAAGTCCTCGGTATGCGTTGTTAAATCGTTAGGACTTTACGCTGCTATGACTAGTAGTGGGAACTATCGAATGAATACTATCGAAACATTCGATAGTTGCAATTCATTCGAATAATTCGATAGTAAGAAAACATTCGTTGAAAACTATTCGAATAAAAATTATCGAATAGATCCGTCATCTGCCTTGAAATATTGTATTCTAGCAATTCGGCAGCAAAACCATTCATTTATAAAATTCATTCATTTACTTTATTCAAGTGTAATATCACCTAGTATATAATAAAGCCTCTTCTTACTTTTAGGTTAGTTAATAGACGCGCCGTCAGGATCGATTATAATAAAATATTAACTTTTTAGTTGTCGCCCGGCGCGTAGGTTTATTTCGAGAAACCTGACAGCGGCTCAATGGCAATGCTATGAAAAAGAAGCCGGCATCTTTGATTTTTTGCTGAGTCAGATATAGATAAGGACACATTATTTTTTTTTTATTGAGGTGCTTAGGGGGGATTTACACAGAAAATACATTATGAAGGGCGCTGTTGCCATATTTTGGTATTAGTTGATATTAGCAAAGAATATTATTGTTTGACTTTAGTTAGTTAGGGATAGTATTGTCTATATATTCTGCATTTTTTTATTAATATTCTGTTGTTACACTGCAATAATACTTGTTATTTTGGATGTAGGAAAATGATTTTTAATGTTTTTAAGCAGAGACTGGTTTAATAAATAATAATAACAGTAATAATTTGTTATACCTATTACAACAAAATTTAAAATTATTTAATATAAATATTTTTTTTGAGTAGTAGCAAAATATAAACAACAAAATTAGATGTCAAAATTATCCATATTTAAAAAATAATATAGTCTCTAAATTTTTTGGGGGCAAATTTTGGTTTATTAAATAATAATAATAATTACAGAACTAATTTGTTATATTAACAACAAATTTTAAAAATCATGAAATATAAACATTTATTAATTTTCTAAGCATACAGTGTAATGGAAGAAAAATATAAATAAAAAATTAGGAAATCAAAATTATTTATATTAGGTGCTTTATATTACTGTTTAAAAATTATATTTACTTTTGACTGGCATTTACTTTAAAGAATAAATCAAATATTTCTTCGCAAAAACTACATGTAAGAGAATTAGCATAAACAAAATACAAATACATCGTTAACTTTTTTTTAAATTGGCATATGTAAAACTTTCATTTTAATTTTCTCACCCATAGTTCGATTCGATAACCCCCCCATTTACTTAACCACATTACTTAAATATGATTATTAAGTTCAACTAATTCATTTATTAAAACATCTTAAATACAAATATGTATTTTTAAAATTAATTGTAAGTGAAGTTTAACCACTGGATTCTTAAAAATTGCTACTTCTCAAAATTTCCCGTTAAAAATAAAGACCATATATCATATAAAATTAAATAATTGAAAGATCGGACTACGGAAAACCACACAAATTTTCGGAAAAAATTTTGACCACCTGCACATAGCACACAATCATCAATAAATAAAATTAAAAAATAACTACTATTTTAGTATTTTAACAGTATTTTAATAAACGCAAAAATAGCACAGTATTTATACGGCGAAGTTATAAAAATTGGAAGAACTAATAATGCACTGACGCATACAAAAATCAAACGAATACTAAATTTCATTTATCAAAAGCATTCGATAGTCGTGGCTCTCCAATAACCATTTAGTCGCAAAGGCGAGGTTGTCACATTATGCTTTAGTATACAAATGAAGGAAAGATTTTATTCGAATAAAACCATTCGATAGTTGAAATCATTCATTCATTAAACATTCGATAGTCTAATTCATTCGATAGTTCCCATCGCTAGCTATGACGTTGGAGCCGTAGTAAGGCAGGTTCGAATCCTAGTCAAGGAGACTTTTTTTTAATCGTTTTTTTTTAATTTTTTCAAATTTTTACATATTTATTATTGATTAATACAATTTTTAGTAATGTGTTTCTTCATTTTTTTTTAATTACTTATATTCAAAATTTCAGCTAAATCGGAAAAAAAGTTTATAATAATATAGCGTCTAATGTTGGTATAGATTATATTTTTTTAATACGTATTCGGTGCTTACTGCCGGTTGGTCTTAGGAAAGTTGTAATTTATTTTATATATATTTAGTTATAAGTAAAGTTAAGCCTTATACTGTTTCCTTAATTTTTCTATTTAAAGTTTTTTACAAAACATCCAAGCAATTGAGTGTGTTTTTCGTAACACCCTGTGTATTATTGCCTAAAAGAATTGACACAAAATGATTTGGTGGCTTTAATAAAAATTTACTGACGAAAAAAAGCGGATATCTGCATACATGTTTTTATTTTTAAATCTTTCAACGATTATTAATTTAATCCATTTAGAGAAATGTTCTTTTCTGAATTATTTATAAACATTAACAAATTTGACGCATATTTTAACAGAAGAAATGCTCGTGCTTACAACTTAATATGTAAAAAACTTTAATTTGCATATGGTTGCAATTAATCTCAATCAGTGTATTTAACAAAACTGGTCAAGCTACAACGACGTTTATACACAAATAGCAAAATAACCTATAATATTATTTAAAAAACTATATGATAATAATATACATATTTTTCTGTGAAATATCATTTATTAATTGTGTTTTTTTTTCAGTTTCAAAGTTCAATAAACTAGTATTATTTGTTCTTTCTTGGTCGATTAAGACATTTATCTACTACATTTTGTTCAAAATAGTGTCCAGTAAGCAAGAATTTATTCTAATATGAGAAATATTTTAATTTTATGCTGTACCTTAGTCCTGAAATATTACAGACATTTGTGTCAACTGATGGCAGAGTAATTTTGAATAATTTTGATCATTAACTGAATGAATATGCATTATTAGTAATTATTTAGAATAATAAAGTAAAGAAGATGTTTATATTTATGAAAAATATCTACATTCAACAAAAAAAAAACCACCAGAACACGTTACGGTTATTTTAGATACAAATTTGGATAACTATATCATCAAAAATACAGTTTTGTGTTGTTAGTACCGTATAATCAAAAAAAAAGGGCGTCAAAGATGGCTGAGTAATGACAATCGATAATAATTTTGGTGGGGTCAATCTCTAGACGTCATTTACTAAAAATTGACATAAAACTTGTCAAAAGCTATTACGTACTAATTATATAGAAAGGTTAAAGATAGATAGAAACATGAATCTATTTCAAAAAATTATTTTTTTTTGAATTTTAAACTACACTAATTCAAAATCATTTTAACTGGACATAAAAATAAAGTACAACCTTTCTTACTGCCCAACTGGCAGTAAGCGCCTTTAAAAAAATAAAGATCAGTACGAGCCAAGTAAATAACGTCTAGGACTTGACCTCGCCAAAATTATCATCGTTTGTCATTCCCCAGCCTTCTTTGACACCGTTTTTTTTTATCTTTTATTGATTTCTCTATAAACTAGCATCAAATGCTATGCGCCTTTAGTACCATATATCCGATTCAAACCGTTTAATTACCGCGGATGTCTGTATGCAAACTAAGACCGCTGTATTTTTAACGATGTTGGCATTAAATTAAGATAGATAAATATGGCGACCGTACATATAAAAGAGGAGAGAAAATGGTCGAGCAGCTCATATTCCCGCGCGGATAGCATCGCATTGATTTAGCTGATTTTAGCTGCTGCAGCGATATAATTATTTATTACGTGGTGCAATTAAACGCTTCTGTCGACCGTACAAAAGATCGATCGCTGTACAGGGTGTTTTCGTTTCTAGCGCCAGCAAAAAAACAGAGCAAAACCTATCAATTTTGATGTTATTTTAATCGTTTTTTAGTCAGGAATCTGTATAAAACTAAATTCTCAGTAGTTCATTACGTTATAAATTATTATTTGAGGTTTCTAGAGTCAGAAGTTATTTCTATTTCTAGTTATTAGATTCTAGAAGTTATTTCTAGTTATTCTATTCATCTTTTAGTTGATTTTACCTGCTAAAATAGTTATAATTATTTATTACGTGACGATAAAACGGTATTTTATCGACGATCAAAAAGATCGATCGCTGTACAGGGTGTTTTCGATTCTATGCAATTTTATCGTCAGAGCACAAAACTATCAATTTTGATGTTATTTTAATCGGTTTTTAAAAGGAATCTGTATAAAACTATTATTCCCAGTAGTTCATATTATAAATTATTATTTGAGGTATTCTAGAGCCGGGTTGGCGTTGGTTTCTAGATGTTAATTTGACAAATAAATAAAGCTATCTCTTTAGTTGTCAGTTTTGAGTCAATATTTTTAATTCTCTTTCGTGTCGATTGCTGATTGAATTAGAGCCAGAAATGGCTCAAAACGAAATAAGTAAATTACCAACAGATATTCAGGCTGAGGCGATAAACTCCATATCCAAACTACTTCCATCTAAATCTCGAATAACTTATGAAAAGGAATACAAAATTTTTCAAATTGGAAGCAATTAAAAAATATATACATTCAATAATACATTCAAAACCGAAGAGTTGTCATTTAGTTTACTCTTTGATTTATATAATATACTAACATACCAAATCTCGTTTTTTAATCTAAAAAAATTAAAAAGTTATAGGGGTGAGCAACTTTTGAAAAACACCCGGTATAAACGAAAAATATTGGCTTGGTATTAGAATTAATTAAATAATGTTTAAAGGGGATTTAATTTACCGCGACCTAACTTTCTTTGTCACAATAACCAAAATTTACAAAGTTAAAACTAGTTCAATGTCTCTCGATCATACAGTCTAAAAGCTATTATTTAACACCTATCAGTATCTGATTCGGCTCACAGATTTCCCTCCATCCTACATCAACGACGTAAAGGTTCATGGCACGAATGGTCGTCTTTATGTACACAGAGTGATAAGGTGTTCTGAATGTTTCTGAATTTAAAACAAAATATGTTTATTTTTAAATAGACGGTTCACTAAATTATAAAAAAAATAAGATAGCCTACTGAGGTGTTCGTTGAGGAGACAGTGTCCTGTTAGAAACCCCGTGACAATCCGAAGATTGTTTTACTTAAATCAAGGAAAACCTTTGATTTTTCTCGGTCATAAGTTCTAAGGAACTTTTTCGAGTGTCTTAGACCGTTGGAGGAGTCTGGAGTCTTCCAGATTCTTCAGTTCCGCTTTCAGTTGGTTCCCGTTTGGAAAACAGAACGGTTCTGGTCCAGTTAGTGGAGTGTTCGCTCCTTTTCTAGCTAGATCATTTGCTTTTTCATTGCCTTCTATCCCTTGGTGAGCAGACACCCAGAGTAGGAGGACTTTATTTTTTTTGCCTAATTTGTTGAGCTTCTCCAGGCATTCTTTGACCAACTTCGAATTGATAATTACTGAGTTGATCGCGTTAAGTGCTGCTTGACTATCGGATAGGATGGCAATTTCCTGTTTTCGATAGTTCCTATCTAAGATAAATTGTACGCATCTTTCGATAGCGCAAATTTCTGCCTGAAGGATACTGGGGTAGGTGCCCATTGGTTCGGAGTATTCAGTTTTCGGCCCAAACACTCCTATCCCTGTCCCTGCTTTGGTTTTGGAAGCATCCGTATACCACATGATGGTATGGTCTTTTATATGCTGAGTAAGCGTCTCTTTCTTCCAATCCTTTTTATTACTCAATACTACAGTGAGGTGTTTCTCAAAGTTGTAAATTCTTGGTATGTCATCCACTGGGAGTTGGAGAAGTGGAATTTTCTTTTTGAGGGTGTTCCAAGCCCCTGACCTGAAAATTCTCCCAGTACTGTTTCCGTCAATGACCATTCTAATCATTGTCGCATTGGCATAACTACCGACGACAATATGCAGTGGTGTTAGGTCTAGAATGACCTCCATTGCTGCTGTTGGACATGTTCTCATGGCACCTGTGATGCAGATACATGCCAGTCTCTGTACTTTGCACAGGGTTTGCCTTGCTGTACGTTGCTCTAGTTTTGTATACCAAGCAACTGCTCCATAAGTAATCATGGGTCTTACTATCATGGTATACATCCAGCGCAAAATGTTAGGGGCGCAGCCCCACCTATTTCCCGCCAGTCTTCTGCATATCATGAGAGCCTTTGTGGCTTTGCTGGTAATGTTCTTAATATGCCTGTTCCAGAGAAGTTTACTATCCAGGGTTATTCCCAGATATTTCACTTCCTGTGATGGCAGTATTTCCTTTCCATCCAGATGGATTCTTTTCAAGTTTTTCAAACTTCGCTTTCTGGTGAATGGCACCACTGCGGTTTTATCTGAGTTAATACTCAGCCCGACAGTCCTGCACCATCTGGCTTGGTATTAACTGATGAAGTTTCTATAACAAATCAACATTCTCAGTAGCTTAACAGATCCATATGTCCCTAAATGAGTAATACTCGAAATACAGAATAATAATACTCTCTCTATCACCCTGTATATTCTACCGATATTCAGAAGCGTTAGATGTTTATAAAGGAAATCTCATGGCGATGGTAATCTGTCAATAGGTTTTAAAATCGGCTCGCTCCATATCCTGTCAATTAAAGCATTTAAATCATTGGGCATAAAATATAATTAAAAGACAATCTAACGGTTCGCTATTTATATGTGCGGAGATGGCAGTACTCGTATTGTATTTGTATTTGACTAAGAGTGGGTCCCAAGGGGGACCCTCCACTGAGGCCGCGAGGGCCTATTGTGGCTCAGTTTCTACAAGCTCTAATTTACAAGAGCGTCAAAGTTCATCCTCAAGACCAAGCTAGCCTCTTAATATGGCCGTTATGTCTGGAGGGCGATATGTCTCCTAGGTCTGATAGGTCTAGCATGGTTTTGCCAAACATCTCAAACCTGGTCCTTGCTCCCAGCGGGCAGGTACACATAACACGTGCTTCATTGTTTTCATCATCTTCCATACAAAGAGTCGGCATTCGGCGTCTTCCACCATTCCCTGTCCTCTGCAGGTGAGATCTCAGCCGGCAGTGGCCCGTGTACACTGCAGTGAGCACACACGCGTTCCATTCCTACCGGCCTTTTAGGAGTTCTCCTGTTCTATGTTTGGGATGGCCCTGCTAGGATTTTCTTGGCATGCTCCATTCCGGGACTGGTCATTCCAGTCTCGGAATGTCTCACCCCTAACCCATTCACAGAGCCTGTCTCTTGCGAGATTTTTGGGAACGCTAAGGGTGTCGGTTCTTGGCCCAATGAATGGCGCGCGCCTGCACTAATTTTGGCGAGGGGAATCAGCACGTTCATTTCCTCTCTAGGCCGATGTCCCGGTATCCATATTGGTATTACCTTTGTTCCTATCTCCCAGTATATTGAGTAGTTTCTTACAAATGAAGAATCGTCATAGACGTGCTTTCGTTGCCTCAAGTGCTTTCAGCGCAGCTTGACTATCCGAAAATAAAAGTTATTGTTTCCCGGTGTATTGCTGTTCTACCAGCAGTTGCACACAGGTTTCAATAGCATATAGCTCAGCTTGGAAGATCGTGGTGTGTTTTCCAAGACTGTGGTAGATCTCAGTCTTTGGACTGCTGCAGTAAATTCCTGCGCCAGATCCTTTTTCGTTTTTGGATCCGTCCGTGTACCAACACATTTCCGCATGTAATAAGCCGTTTCCCGGCTTATCCCACTCGTCCCTGTTCGGAAACAGGACGTTGTAGGTGCGCGTCAAGAGTTGGACTGGTGGTGTAAGATCCGAGATCATTCCCATAATCTCATCCGACTGTAGTTCTTCTACTAGCCGGTTTTGTATGAACATAATTGTTCCTTGGCTTCCTCGTGCTATATTTAGAAACCTATATGTAGCCCATCTCGCCTCTCTTTCCAAAAGAATTTGAAGAGGAGGTAGATCGAGTAGGGTTTCCATAGCTTTTGACGGCGTGGAATGGAAGGCACCAGTCACCGCTAAGCATGCTTGTCGTTGTAGTTTCGACAATTTATTCTTTGCCACCTGCCGTTATTTGGTTGGCTTTTCTGCCACCTGTAGCAACTGCACCATACGTGATAATAGGTCTGATGGCCGTCAATGTATAGCCAGTACATATTTTTGGGGTTTAATCCCCAGTTTCTACCACAAATTCGGCGGCATGCCCATAGAGCATAGCAAGCCTTTTTTGATGTTTTTTCAGATGAGAGGTCCAGCTAAGTTTTTTGTCCAGGTTTAATCCCAGATACTTTAACTTCCTCCGCAAACGGAATTGTCTCACCAAGAAGAATGGGCGGTTTCAGTTTGTCTGTTTTCCTTCTTCTGGTGAATGGTATGATCACGGTTTTCTGTGGGTTTACACTTAACTGTTCCAGTGTGCACCAGCCGTGAATTGGCAGTACTCGTACACCTACATATGACAGATTTCTACACGTTGCCGATTAGCACATCAATAACTTAGCAAATGTGTCGATTAGAGAAATACCTGGTATTTATAATATATTAGTTTTATCCTTTTTTTATGTTTCTATAATCAGTATAAATTTTTAAACAAATTTTATGTCAATTTTTAGCAAATGACGTCTACTTTTTTTTTGATCATACGGTATATTTACTAGAAAATTTTAAAGTGTCCGTTCTTATAAAAAATAATGTTAATTGAAATATAAATAAAACCCTAATAAGGCAGACGCAACTATATAATTCATTATAATCTCCTAGGCTTTGACAACGTTATTTCTCGTTTAATTTATGCAGTCCTCATGCAAAACAGAACCAAAACCAATTACCCGGTGTAATAAACTCACTGCTCATCATCACTTTAAGATGATTGATTAAAGTGAATAATCACAGAAAAAACACATTGATATGTCGCTGGAATGTAGGTAAGGCATTTTTCTCATATCAATCACGGAAAAAAGCAAACAAAATTAGTGTTTGTAGAAAAACCGAGTAAAAAAACAATGAATTTCATTAATAACTTGTCGAAGTATGGTTTTAATGAGATAAATGGATAATTTCCTTTAAGCTAGCCAGTTTTTCAATCAGTTTAAGCTTATAATTGAGTGATAAATAATGTTTCTTTGTTGTTTTGCCTTTACAGAATCTGGTTGTTCCTTTTATTTGTTGGCGTTGAGTGTTCTAATTGCATTTTGTGATTGCAAATTCAGGTAATTTTAAAAAACCTAATTCGTTGTTAAAGATAGGAAATTAGAGAGATTTAATAATAATTTTTAATGTATTGTGAGAATCATCACATAAAAATGTATAGTTAAATGAAGTAATAGTCAGAATAAAGACCAAAAATAAGTCTAAATACAATAATTTGATTTGTATTATTGTTCCTAGTATTACAAAATTGTTAATGCAACTCTGATAATCATTGTTAGTATATTATTTTAAGGGTTTAAAAAAATAAATTATTAATTAATATTTTTTTCACAGCATTCAAATTAGCTTGAAAAATATCGAAAGAACAGTTTTTAGATATTTTGAAAATTTTTGGTGCGATACCAAAAATTTATACCTTAGAATGGCATACAAATGAATATATGTTGGCGACATCAACAGTCAGTCAGACCACAAACCTCTTTTTTTCAAAGGTTTATTAAAAATATCGGAAAACAGTTTTTAGATATTTTGAGAATAATAAGTTACCTCTTTTGGCGTATTAATGAATATATGCTAGAGACATCAACAGTCAATCAGACCACAAACCTTTAAACTTTTTTCAAAACTTATTTTTTATTCTCTGCTGCAATGTATATAAAATTTATATGTGTTTATTTATTTGTTATATGTGTTTTGTTGCTTTTTTTTAACAATCTAAAATCAATAAAATGAAAAATATACGAAATAATATACATTTACTGATTTCTTTTGAAAATCGACAACTATGAAACTATGTATATAAACTTCCCGGACACAAACGGTACATTGTGAGACAGGAAATTGTAGAGAGAAACAAGCCCTACAACAAGAACAAGAATACAACATTAGAAACAAGAATACAACATTTTAATGAACAGTGCTTTCCATAAAATCAATAAAATGAAAAATATACGAAATAATATGCATGTACTGATTTCTTTCGAAAATCGATAACTATGAAACTATGAACCCTTCCCGTACACAAACGATACATTGTGAGACAGGAAATTGTAGAGAGAAATAAGTCCTATAACATAGAATACAACATTTTAATGAACAGTGCTTTCCATAAAATCAATAAAATGAAAAATATACGATATAATATACATGTACTGATTGCTTTCGAAAATCGACAACTATGAAACTATGAACCCTTCCCGGACACAAACGGTATATTGTGAGACAGGAAATTGTAGAGAGAAACAAGCCCTATAACATAGGATACAACATTTTAATGAACAGTGCTTTCCATAAAATCAATATGATGAAAAATATACGATGTACTGATTTCTTTCGAAAATCGACAACTAAGAAACTATGAACTTTTCCCGGACACAAACGGTACATTGTGAGACAGGAAATTGTAGAGAGAAACAAGCCCTATAACATAGGATACAACATTTTAATGAACAGTGCTTTCCATAAAATCAATATAATGAAAAATATTCGAAATAATATACATGTACTGATTTCTTTCGAAAATCGACAACTATGAAACTATGAACCCTTCCCGGACACAAACGGTATATTGTGAGACAGGAAATTGTAGAGAGAAACAAGCCCTATAACATAGGATACAACATTTTAATGAACAGTGCTTTCCATAAAATCAATATGATGAAAAATATACGATGTACTGATATTTTTCGAAAATCGACAACTAAGAAACTATGAACTTTTCCCGGACACAAACGGTACATTGTGAGACAGGAAATTGTAAAGAGAATCAAGCCCTATAACATAGAATACAACATTTTAATGAACAGTGCTTTCCATAAAATCAATATAATTCTCCAGTCTTTTCTAACGCCGTTTTTTATTCGATCATACGGTATAAAAGTAATAATATCTTCACAACGACTAAACTTAGTATTCCGAAAGCACTTTGACACGCCTAATCGACTTCCAAGACAAAAAACCGTCTCTCACTGTCTCTCTTCGAATCGAGCTGTCATCGATTTTGCGATAAATCAAAAACGGACAGGCAAACTCCGAAGAGATGAGGAACGGGGAAAAAAGAAGACACTTCTAAATCAACATCGCGTCACAGTTCTTCAACGGGAACGACTTTATCTGCCGCCGGTACCACTCCATAAAGCCGGCAGATAAAAATGGCAGCTATAGAAGAACAGTCATAAAGGCAATTATAAAAATTAGAGATCGTCGCTCTTTTTGTCATCTAGACTTGTTTCGAGTTTTTATTGTGAATTTTTTCACGGTTTTCAGTGTGATTAATAGTATACAGGGTGCTCCAAGTCTGTTTTTATCGATGACTGTATCGCGAACTTTAGTTAAACCAAAGCAGGAATTAAACTAAATAATCCCAAATCAGACGATCAAAATTTCCAATATTTTCTTAACTTAAAACTCTCACGAGTTCTCAAATCCAATGTAGTGGCGTCAACACAATACAGATATTATGTGTTTTAATTGGAAATTTAAAAATTCTCCAAACAAATTTCGAAATATATTGGTAGAAAAAAATGATTGGCGTGTTCCAGGGATCAATATATATACTATTACTATTTATTGACCTGGTGCTTTTCCCACTGCGGGGACCTAGTGCTTTTCCCATTACGGGGACCTAGTGCTTTTCCCACTGCGGCACCTGGGGCTTTTTCCACTGCAGGGACCTAGTGCTTTTCCAACTGCGGGCACCTTGATTTATCGATTTATCTATTTATTTATTCATCGGTTTATCGATTTATCGATTTATCGATTTATCGATTTATCGATTTATCGATTTATCGATTTATCGATTTATCGATTTATTGATTTATCGATTTATCGATTTATCGATTTATCGATTTATCGATTTATCGATTTATCGATTTATCGATTTATCGATTTATCGATTTATCGATTTATCGATTTATCGATTTATCGATTTATCGATTTATCGATATATCGATATGTCGATATGTCGATTTATTGATTTCTTGATTTATTACTTATTGATTTATCGATATATTGATTCGTCTGTCTCTAAGTGTAATGATTTATTGATTTTTTGATTTATCGATTTATTATTTATTTATTGATTTATTACTTATTGATTTATTGATTTAGTACTTATAGATTTATCCATTTATTGATTCGTCTGTCTCTATGTGTAATGATTTATTGATATATTACTTATTGATTTATCGATTTATTGATTTATTGATTTATTGATTTATTGATTTATCGATTTATCGATTTATCGATTTATCGATTTATCGATTTATCGATTTATCGATTAGTCTGCCTCTATGTGTAATGATTTATTGATTTATCGATTTATCGATTTATTGATTTATTATTTTTATTACTTATTGATTTATCGATTTGTTGATTCGTCTGTCTCTCTAAATGTAATAATTTATTGATTTATTGATTTATTGATTTATCGACCTTATTTATTTATCGATTTATTGATTTATTCATCTACTACTATATGATTTATTGATATATTACTTGTCTGTCTTTATGTGTTTCATTGATATATTGATTTATTGATTTATTGATTTATTGATTTATTGATTTATTGATTTTATTGATTTATTGATTTATTGATTTATTGATTTATTGATTTATTGATTTATTGATTTATTGATTTATTGATTTTATTGATTTATTGATTTATTGATTTATTGATTTATTGATTTATTGATTTATTGATTTTATTGATTTATTGATTTATTGATTTATTGATTTATTGATTTATTGATTTATTGATTTATTGATTTATTGATTTTATTGATTTATTGATTTATTGATTTATTGATTTATTGATTTATTGATTTATTGATTTATTGATTTATTGATTTATTGATTTATTGATTTATTGATTTATTGATTTATTGATTTATTGGTTTTATTGATTTTTATTGATTTATTGATTTATTGATTTATTGATTTATTGATTTATTGATTTATTGATTTATTGATTTATTGATTTATTGATTTATTGATTTATTGATTTATTGATTTATTGATTTATTGATTTATTGATTTATTGATTTATTGATTTATTGATTTATTGATTTATTGATTTATTGATTTATTGATTTATTGATTTTATTGATTTATTGATTTATTGATTTATTGATTTATTGATTTATTGATTTATTGATTTATTGATTTATTGATTTATTGATTTATTGATTTATTGATTTATTGATTTATTGATTTATTGATTTATTGATTTATTGATTTATTGATTTATTGATTTATTGATTTTATTGATTTATTGATTTATTGATTTATTGATTTATTGATTTATTGATTTATTGATTTATTGATTTATTGATTCATTGATTTATTGATTTATTGATTTATTGATTTATCGATTTATCGATTTATCGATTTATTGATTTATTGATTTATCGATTTGTCGATATATCGATATATCGATATGTCGATATGTCGATTTATTGATTTATTGATTTATTGATTTATTGATTTATTGATTTATTGATTTATTGATTTATGGATTTATCGATTTATCGATTTATCGATTTATCGATTTATCGATTTACCGATTTACCGATTTATCGATTTATCGATTTATCGATTTATCGATTTATCGATTTATCGATTTATCGATTTATCGATTTATCGATTTATCGATTTATCGATTTATCGATTTAACGATTAGTCTGCCTCCATGTGTAATGATTTATTGATTTATCGATTTATCGATTTAACGATTAGTGTGCCTCCATGTGTAATGATTTATCGATTTATCGATTTATCGATTTATCGATTTATCGATTTATCGATTTATCGATTTATTGATTTATTATTTTTATTACTTATTGATTTATCGATTTGTTAATTCGTCTGTCTCTATGTGTAATAATTTATTGATTTATTACTTATTGATTTATTGATTTAGTACTTATAGATTTATCGATTTATTGATTCGTCTGTCTCTATGTGTAATGATTTATTGATATATTACTTATTGATTTATCGATTTATTGATTTATTGATTCGTCTGTCTCTAAGTGTAATGATTTATTAATTTATTGATTCTTCTGTCTGAGAACTAACCTCCGTAAAACCGTCTAAGATACTGGCTCTTGTCAAAGCAACAATAGATCTACGATTATATTAATTAAATCAATATTGAATAAATAGAAGCTTTACCCAGAAACAAATCGATCCACTCTGTATATCTCCAGCAGCAGCATCGTTTAAAAAATATTTCTGTAGCTATATACCGAGTCCGTTTTTCTGAAATACCGTTGAAATTGACACATAAATATTCCTCCGAGAGAGATACTGAAACAGTTCATTTGATAATAATTAATATACTATTTAAAGTCGCATTTTTTTCCTTCTCTTTTGGAATCGGGAGAAAATGATGATTTTACGAGGTAATTTCAAATTAAATGTTATTGAGAGACGGAACATGCGGTTAACTATATAGGTAAACCGATAAAGGATTGATTAACATTAAAATATACATGTTTACAGCTATTAAATATCTACTAAATGCTATGGGGGAATATTAAGTCTAAAATTATAAAATAATAAAATACCTGTAGTACACGTGATGGTCTTAAATTAAATGAAAATCGTAAAATGGCCTATCTATAAAGCTTAATTGCTAAATATACTGTTTTTATACTATTTTTTTAAGTATCATGTTAATTTGGCAGTGTTTCAAATAAGTATTTTCTTTCTTCTAAATGTATTCTACTACCTAATGTTGCCACATTATCAAGATATTATGTTTTTTTTAACAAAAATTAAAAAAAAAAATTTTTTTGCGAAAGATATCAAATTTTCAATTTTTTTGGCAAAATAAATCTCATAGACACATGTTTCTGGAGTGAAAAATCTAAAAATATTTGCACTTATTTAAGACTCACTCTGTATACGACACCGTATACCTTCGTTCAACAGAATATTTCCTTAGATGTTTATATTTTCCGATAAGTATACAGGAAAATCCGGAATCTATACTTTAAACGATTTTATTAAACCGTAGAGAGCTAATTTCTGTAAGATTCAATTTGCCAAATGGATTTTTCTCAGTCGATTAAGTGAAACCGCAGTTTTGAGTAGCAGAAGAAGCGATTTTCGACCTAATTTAGTTCGAACCTGATTGAGTTCGTTTAATAGTAACGAGGGGCTGTCAAATCGAAGCGCTATAATAATATATTTCGGCTTTGTACAGAGAGATTTCAAGTTTTTTTTTGCATTGGATTTTAGTAATAAAGTGATCTATAAAGAATATTGGTATAAAGTTTGTTAGAAAAAGATATTAATTTGATTTCTCGGCACAAAATTCCGCCACCCTAAAATTTTGACTAAGTTTGATGTTTCATACCTTTTGAACTTGGAATCCGATTTTTATGATTATAGTATTAGTATACAGGGTTGTTCACCACATACGACACGGAGTATTGTAGCTAAACGATTAGATTTTTACAAATTGTAAGTTTTGAGTTCGTTGAAGGACTATTAGAGCTACAATTTAAAAATATTTTTACAAGATACAGAGTGTCCCAAATAAATAAAAAATATCAAAGTTGTATTTTTTTAAATGGAACACCCTGTATATTATTACATTTTTAGTTTCTACGATTAAAATAAAGGTAAATTTAATTAAGGTTTATTGCACTTAAACCTTACCGTTTTTGAAATATTTTCAATTTTGTGAAATTGCAGTATAAATTTTAAGGCTTCATTTCCCCGAGGGTATCAAAATTTTTAATACTAAATATTTACTGAAGTTTATTTATTGATCAGTTATTGTGTTGCATTAATAAAAATTATACTACCTTATACAGAGTGTCTAAAAATTTATTTTAAATAATTACTAGCTTTAAACGGCAATAACTTGTTTAATCTAAATGGAACACCCTGTATATTTTATGAGAATCAGATGCACAATTTAATTGTCTATCAAATTGCATTATACCATTTTTTACTTATCCCTTCAAGTTTTCATAGAAAATGCATTTTCTTATAATTTAGACCTCATTTATCAATATACCCATGGAATATTGACATTTTAGATTGTTTTTAAAACAACAAATCTACAAAATGTACAGGCTAGTCATATTATCGTTTTTAGTAAAACGGTAATATTACTAGCCCATTTATATGCAAAAGAAAACTATTTAAAATTTAAAAAGTGTATACCTTTAATTAAATATACCACCAGTATTTCTGCCCAAATACTAATTAATTACATACTTAATTGTGTTCGTTAATAAATTATTCTAAATAAATGTGGATTTGAATCAGAAATCAATATAATAATAAGTTATGAAAATGAACGTCTCTGTTGTTATAAATAAGCATTTGTCAAAAAGTGAAATAACATTTTTAAGATGTTAGTTTTTTTACCACACTATCTAATACACATACATAATTCAGTTTTTTAGTATTTGAAGCAATTATTATTAATCAACGCAAACAGTCAATTAATGTAGTTTGAATACTGGAAACATATTAATTGGTCCTCTTTAATAAACATTTAAACAGTTTTTTTTATTTTTTAATGAAATAAACGAACTATATCCACAATATCAGTATCTGTACTCTTTAAAAATTAGGTACATCTTTAAAAATAATTTAAAATGTCAGTATTCCATGGGTATATTGATAAATACGTTCTAAATTACAATAAAATGCATTTTCTACGGAAACTTGAAGAGACAGGTAAAAATGGTATAATACAGTTTGATAGTCAATTAAATTGTGCATCTGATTCTTATAAAATATACAGGGTGTTCCATTTAAATTAAACAAGTTATTGCCGGTTACAGCTAATAATTATTTAAATTAAATATTGAGACACTCTGTATAAGATAGTAAAATTTTTATTATTGCAACACAATAACTGATCAATAAATAAACTTCAGTAAATATTTAGTATTAAAAACTTTGATACCCTCGGAGAAATGAAGCCTTAAAATTTATACTGCAATTTCACAAAATTGCAAATATTTCAAAAACGGTAAGGTTTAAGTGCAATAAACCTTAATTAAATTTACCTTTATTTTAATCGTAGAAACTAAAAATGTAATAATATACAGGGTGTTCCATTTAAAAAAATAAAACTTTGATATTTTTTTATTTATTTGGGACACTCTGTATCTTGTAAAAATATTTTTAAATTGTAGCTCTAATAGTCCTTCAACGAACCCCAAACTTACAATTTGTAAAAATCTCATCGTTTAGCTACAATACTCCGTGTCGTATGTGGTGAACAACCCTGTATAGATAAATTTGTTGGCATTATTTTTTATTAAGTCTCCAAATTTTGAAACAAAACAAAAATGAGACAAAAATGTCGCAGAAATGTGCGTGGATGAAATGGATGTGTTGCGATTTTGTCGTAAAACATGAATGTTTCTGTCTTATTATTGTTTTGTCTGCGTATTCTGGACCCGGCATTACATGTCGCAGTATTTCCGGCAAAGTACTGCCCCTTAATATCGAGATAAAAAAAGACAAAACAATGTCAACAGTAGAAGACAGGTGTCGTACCTGTCGATTTAAATTCCGATAAACCCTATTCAAACACTTCTGCTCTACACTGAAAGAAAGGAACCAATATTTGTCTTGAAATACGCATGTACGAATTAATTACAGTTCAAACAGAGAACCCACTGAATTATGTTTATGCATCTGCGCGTCATCTGCAGCCCAGATACGGAATTAGCCTGAAAGAACCACTTAAAGCGGATGAAATGGAATTGCAGTACTCCATCTATCATGCCGGTACTTGGCACGGTAGGCAAGTACGTTCTCGATGATCTCGAGTGGGTCTAAAAATGGATTGGCTTCAAATGACGTTCACCAATCAAATACTAAGTCAGATAGTTTTGATCTATACTATATATTTATGCTGATGATAATATACATACCGGGTGTTGCATCGTCGAGCGGGACATAGGAAATCCCATGTAAATTTTAATGGGGTCAATTATTGGCTTCCCTAATTATTTTAGAGAATAATTTTATTTAGGTTTATTGAAGAGCACTAAAACCCACATTCAAAAGAATAACTTTAGATATTTTTGATTAGCCCGTTTACGAGTTATCGCCGATTTCTTTTTAAATATTTCTCCTTTCTTATGGCCCTGTATTTACTTATGAGCACCAGTCAAGGTAAAAGATAACTGTCAAATGAATTTGTCATTTCAGAAATTGATCTATTTAGTGCTTTATTATTATTGAAAACTCATTCCTACATCGGAAATCTTGAAGATTATGAAAAAAAAATGAGAAATTAATATGAATTAAACTAAAATAATGTAATCAATTACAAGGTTAATTATAGTATTATTACAATATTCAATAACTTATTAATTTAGGTACTATTAAATTGTTAGAACTTTAGGATTTAAGAAGATGTTCAAATATTCGTCCATCGACTGCTAGACAATAATCCAGGCGTCAAATGAAGTTGTCATTTCAGAAATTTACCTATTTAGTGCTTTATTATTATTATTAAAACCCATACCTACATCGAAAATATTAGCTATGAATTACACTACCGAAGAAAAAATATTGATGATTAAATGGTATTATCAAGGAAATAGTTATCGAAAGGTGTCGGACATGTTTGCTGCTCTGTATCCGAATAGACCGATACCTGGAAAATCTACAATCGCAAAAAATATCCAGAGATTTGAGACCAAAGGTACCCTAATAAATAACTGCAGATGTGAAGCAAGGCAGGAACAAAGAGAAGATGCAAGAAATGATACCGACTTGAAAGTTTTATTGTGTGTGGAAGAGAACGATGGAAAGATCAGCACAAGGAAACTTGAGGGTGAAATAGGAATAGATCACACTACAGCGTTTCGAATTTTGAAACGACATAAATACTATTCCTTCAAATATGAGAAGCACCCAGACCTACGAGATAGGGACGGAATACGGCTGCAGGCGTTTTGTTTTGATATGATGGAAAGAGGATAGGGAATTTTTAAAAAACATATGTTTCACTGACGAATGCACGTTTACCTTAAATAATGAACCCAATGTTCAAAATTATCGATATTCGGACACAATATTATTGGGCCATTATTTCTTACGCGAAATTTAAATGCAGAATATTATTTGGAACTACTCGAAAATCATATTTTACCTGCTTTACATGATGCCGCTAGGGAAAATGGCTGCCCGGCACATAGTACCCTGGCTGTTCGGGAATATTTAGACAATAGTTTTAACGAAAAGGTTACTGGCCTAAATCATACAGTAAATTGGCCGGCAAGGTCTCCTGATATTTCGCCAAATGATTTCTTTCTCTGGGCCATTTAAAAAACAGGATATACAAGGATAAAAATACCCAAATCTAGACGAGTTAAAAAATGCTATTTCTGCCGAATGCAATAGAATTTCAGTTTACCAACTAGCGAATGTAAGAAGAGAATGTTATGATCGCCTGGATTATTGTCTAGCAGTCGACGGAGGAATATTTGAACATCTTCTTAAATCCTAAAGTTCTAACAATTTAATTGTACCTAAATTAATATGTTATTGAATATTGTAATAATATTATAATTAACCTTGTAATTGATTACATTATTTTACTTTAATTCATATTAATTTGTATTTATAAATACATCTTCAAGATTTCCGATGTAGGAATGAGTTTTCAATAATAAGAAAGCACTAAATAGATAAATTTCTGAAATGACAACTTCATTTGACAGTTATCTTTTACCTTGACTGGTGCTCATAAGTAAATACAGGGCCATAAGAAAGGAGAAATATTTAAAAAGAAATCGACGATAACTCGTAAACGAGCTAATCAAAAATATTTAAAGTTATTCTTTTAAATGTGGGTTTTAGTGCTCTTCAATAAACCTAAATAGAATTATTCTCTAAAATAATTAGGGAAGCCAATAATTGACCCAATTAAAATTTACATGAGATTTCCTATGTCCCGTCCGACGATGCAACATCCGGTATAGGCAGAGCTGCAAGCTCACAGAAAATTGAAGGGTGTATTCCGTTGCTTACCTTGGTTATGGTTTTATCATGGTTTTATGTTCCGTTTCTATTCGGGTTCTTATTACGGAACACGGTTCCTGAAAAATTCGGTTATAACTGTCACCAAACTAACCAGCGCGAGAAGGCTGGTTGTTCTGGTTTTATTCGTCAATCAATGTCATTTATGTGACAGAAATCAAACAAATATTGGAAGTTCGAGTGAAATTCTCATTTAATTTCTAAAATTTGTAATAATATTTTGTATTTACATCCAAAAGCAATAATGGAGGTAGGCAGTAAAGGTAAATAAATTTCATTAACTAAATAGAATTACTTTTTAGGACCATTTAAACTTATCATGCAGCCATTTTTCCTTAAAGTCAAGAACATTTAAAGAAAACACGAAATACAAGACAACAAATAATCGTGAATGTTTTGTAAGCTCTAAAAATATAAATATTGATTAGACTTGTTTATTTATTATTGATCTGTTTTAATATTGGACCTGCAAATCTTCACTTGAGCTGTCTAACGAGTTTAACAGTTTATTAATAAAGTATTTTTCAATATTAAACTCCATTGAAAAGAAGAAGCAAACGTAAAAGCAGAGAATAGGTACATTAAAAATGCATAAAAGATAAATTTTATAATAGAGGTATTGAAATTTAGGAAACGTTATCTCTACTCATACAACAACACCCTGTATTCAAGCAATAAAATTTCGTTAGTATGACTACGACTGTTAAAAAATGGCGAAATTTCACGAAAAGCTAGTCGAAAACCAAGCGGAAGACAAGAGTACGTTCGCTTCCTCGTCCGAAACCAATATAGCGCGCGAAAATCTCGGCCGCCCCATCCCACCTTGTTTCCCCCTTTCTTTTGGCGACCGCATCTCCGCGACGTATCCGCGACCTTCCTCCACGGCCGACGCCGCCGCTATCTCCAGTCCGAGCCGCTTTCACGAGCCGCGCGGTCATCCACGAGCCACCGCGACCGCGAGCCTTCTCTTCCCCGATGTGGACATGTTGCAGCGTCCGCGAAACCGTCCCACAGCATGTACAAGGCGACCAGTGACTACCGCCGCGCTACGTCTTCGTCGGACGGGTGCCCCTCGCCCCGGATTTCATCCCCTGAAAGTCACTACGCGCTGACCAGCCCACTGTCCACCGCTTCAGACCCTGGGATGTCCTCCCAGCCTTACACACCGAACTACTTCGACCCCAAGAACTCACATCACACTTGGGGCAGCCACCACGACTTCTACGGTGAGAATAATAACGTCTACAAGTACTCGAACAGCTCCAGATATGAATCTGGGTCGGGAAGATCTTCTGGGAGCTTCAGGTCAACCCAGGAAGACTTCTACAAGGCTGGACTGGAGTCGAAGTACTTGACAAATAAAAACAAGACTTTGGATAAGAAAAATGTCAATTCTGCAGCTCCTGTTGGTGTGGAAGTGATGAAAAAACGTAGACTAGCTGCTAACGCTCGTGAAAGACGAAGAATGAACAGTTTGAATGATGCTTTCGATAGGTTAAGGGACGTGGTGCCTAGTTTGGGAAATGACAGGAAGTTGAGCAAGTTTGAGACGTTACAAATGGCACAAACTTACATAGCTGCCCTTCACGAACTTTTACAGAGGGATTAGGTCTAAACAATGAAGAAATCTAGTTCAAACAGGTACTTACTTAATTCAAATCATCCAAGCATGTTCTTCTCCAAAAATATCGTCTCTCAAAAATTGCTAGACTCTGACCAGTTCACTACCAACAGCTTCAAACCTTGATATGTCTTCTCAAGCCAATACACCAAACTATTTAGACACTAAGAACTCACACTACACTTGGAGCAGTCACCATGACGTCTACGGGGAGAATTATAACGTCTACAAGTACTCCAATACTTCTAGATATGAATCTGGATCAGGAAGATCTTCTGGGAGCTTCAGATCGACCCAGGAAGACTTCTACAAAGCTGGATTGGAATCAAAGTACTTGGCAAGCAAAAACAAGACTACGGATAAGAAAACTGTCAATTCTGCAGCTCCTGTTGGTGTGGAAGTGATGAAAAAACGTAGGCTAGCTGCAAACGCTCGTGAAAGACGAAAAATGAACAGTTTGAATGATGCTTTCGATAGGTTAAGGGACGTGGTGCCTAGTTTGGAAAATGACAGGAAGCTGAGCAAGTTCGAGACGTTACAAATGGCACAGACTTACATTGCTGCTCTTCACGAACTTCTGCAAAGGGATTAGGAATAAACAATAAATGAATCTAGTTCAAACAGGTACCTGTTTAATTCAAATCATCCAAGCATGTTCTTCTCCAAAAATACCATCTTCCTAAAGATACTAGAGACTGACTAGTCCACTACCTAGCAGCTTCAAACCTTGGGATGATTTCTCAAGCCAATACATCAAACTATTTAGACATTAAAAACTCACACCACGCTTGGAGCAGTCACCAGGACTTCTACCGCGACAACAACAACGTCTACAAGTACTCCAATGCTTCTAGATATCAATCTGGGTTAGGAAGTTCTTCTGGGAGCTTCAGATCAACCCGAGTAGACTTCTAAAAAGGTGGATTGGAATCCAAGTACCTAACAAGTAAAAAATAAAAATGTAGATAAGAAATCTAAGGATTCTGCTGGTATCTTTTGGCGTGGAGTTGATCAAAAAAATATAAATTGGCTGTTAATGGACTTGATAGAAGTTGAATGAAGAGTATAACTCCCCAAAAGCATAGATTCTTGTAATTTGGACAATGACAAGAATCTAAACAAGTTCAAGACATTATAAATGGGACAGACTTCACATAGATGCCTTTCACAAGCTGTTGCAGAGGGATTAGGGATAAACACTGACGATAAAAGACATATCTCAATCAGGTACCTACTGAATTCCAGTAAAATAGATAATATATATATATTTTAAAGACATCTTTCTTATAAATCACGATTCAAAATTTTAAATTACATGTTTTTACTTTAAATCACAGGGTATTCCAGAAATAATGACAAAAAGTTCATTCAAATTATTTTAGTTTAGAGCATCTTTGAAAATTCAGATATTAAATGAAGAAAATTATTAAATAACCTACAAGATTTTTACTGTGGAATCTGAATTTTAAAATTGTTATTGTCAGTAACTGTGTCTCAAAATTGATTTTGTTTTGCTCTACAAATCAAAGGATAACTGTGATTGTCACATCGAATGATTTGTAAGCTAAAGAAATTTAAAACTATTCCTATAATTTGTTTTAACTTCTGTCAGTATTTTGATGCATAATATAACAACTGACGCTGAGACTGTTTTAACTGAATCTTAAAGAAATTCAGTTCAAACAGTTTTCAGAAATGTTTGTTGTGTTTTCCTTTAAATAATAGACGAAAATCTATTTTTTTACATTAAAATTTCAGAAAATAAGGTGTAAATTGACATCAAATATTTTTCGATATCGTTGTGAAGAATTTCGGTGATAAACATAGTAACTTGGAACTGAAATGGTTATTTCTCCGCGTCTTCTGTGACATTGTTTTTATTTCATCGCATAGTATACAGGGTGGCCCGAACTGTATTCCGGAAACTTCGGCAGCATATTCTGCAGATAAAATTATTTTTTTAAATTAATCGTATTTTTTTCTGCGAAAAAATGATGATAAAACAGTTTCTGTTGAACTTTTGGCATAAAAAGATTTTTAACTGCAGAATAATATGGCACCGAAGTAACCGATAAAATAAAGTTATCAATTACAAGGTTAATTATAGTATTATTACAATATTCATTAACTTATTAATTTAGGTACTATTAAATTGTTAGAACTTTAGGATTTAAGAAGATGTTCAAATATTCCTCCATCGTCTGCTAGACAATAACCCAGGCGATCATAAAATTCTCTTCTTACATTCGCTAGTTGGTAATGACTGAAATTCTATTACATTCGGCAGAAATAGCATTTTTTAACTCGTCTAGATTTGGGTATTTTTTATCCTTGTATATCCTGTTTTTTAAATGGCCCCAGAGAAAGAAATCATTTGGCGAAATATCAGGAGACCTTGCTGGCCAATTTACTGTATGATTTAGGCCAATAACGTTTCCGTTAAAACTATTGTCTAAATATTTCCGAACAGCCAGGGTACTATGTGCCGGGCAGCCATCCATTTGGTACCAAACTTCCTGATTTTCCCTAGAGGCATCATGTAAAGCAGGTAAAATATGATTTTTGAGAAATAATGGCACGATAATATTGTGTCCGAATATCCCTGCCCAAACATTTACTTTCTGTGGATATTGCGTCCTTGTTTCGACAAACCAGTGTTGGTTTTCTTTGTTCCAATATCGATAATTTTGAACATTGGGTTCATTATTTAAGGTAAACGTGCATTCGTCAGTGAAACATATGTTTTTTTAAAAATTCCCTATCCGTGTTTGCTCTTTCCATCATATCAAAACAAAACGCCTGCCGCCGTATTTCGTCCCCATCTCGTAGCTCTTGGTGCTTTTCATATTTGAAGGAATAGTATTTATGTCGTTTCAAAATTCGAAACGCTGTAGTGTGATCTGTTCCTATTTCATCCTCAAGTTTCCTTGTGCTGATCTTTCCATCGTTCTCTTCCACGCACAATAAAACTTCCAAGTCGGTATCATTTCTTGCATCTTCTCTTTGTTCCTGCCTTACTTCACATCTGCAGTTATTTATTAGGGTACCTTTGGTCTCAAATCTCTGGATACTCCTTGCGATTGTAGATTTTCCAGGTATCGGTCTATTCGGATACAGAGCAGCAAACATGTCCGACACCTTTTGATAACTATTTCCTTGATAATTGACCATTTAATCATCAATACTTTTTCTTCGGTAGTGTAATTCATGACTAATATTTTCGATGTAGGTATGAGTTTTTAATACATTTCTGAAATTTGACAGTTATCTTTTATCTTGACTGGTGCTCATAAGTAAATACAGGGCCATAAGAAAGGAGAAATATTTAAAAAGAAATCGGCGATAACTCGTAAACGGGCTGATCAAAAATATCTAATTTTATTATATTGAATGTGGGTTTTAGTGCTCTTCAATAAACCTAAATAGAATTATTCTCTAAAATAATTAGGGAAGCCAATAATTGACCCCATTAAAATTTACATGGGATTTCCTATGTCCCGCTCGACGATGCAACACCCGGTATAGTTTTAAATTTCTTAATGATTTTTCTCAGATGTATAATTTAAAGTATCTCTCTTTTAAAATGCATAGTTTATTGTTTTTCTGTGGACATTTTAATGGATGTAGACAGCGATATGTTTTTTAGTAAACTGTGTCAACTTTGGAATAAAGTAACAAAATCGTAGACCGTTTGTTAACAGTTCTTCGACGTTAAAAATTATAAATATCTCTCTCTGAGGCGCTTTATCATAACTTTCACAAACCGTTTTCTTCTCAACACCTACAGACACACCAATTCGACAGTTTTCGTTTTTAAAACGTTGAAAAAGACACATTTTACATGAATTTTTCATAGTACTTTTCGAAAATATTAACAATAAAACTGTTTTTTATTTAAATTTTCATTTTTACAGTTATGTATATGTTTAAAAAATACGTTTTTTATTCACACGTCACAAAAGTATTGATTTTTGCGACGCGAATGACAATATAAAAAATTATTTTAATTTTATATGCCTATTATGGCAAAATAAAATTACACTAAATCACCACAATACACCAAAACACTTTTACTTTTACACTGGACGCGCGTTTCGCTAACCATGTTAGCATCATCAGCAGATGATTATAAACTAAAGTACAATCTACAAGTTGAGCGTTTATATACTCGCCCAGTAGGTACCGAGTGGGCGTTCCAAACACCAAAGGTTCCAACCCTCAACTGTAATTGCCTATTATGCCCTTTTTGAGTCACATCTTCGTTATGCCCTTCCATTCTGGGGTTCTTGCTGCCCAACAAAATTTGACCATATTTTCAGACTTCAAAAGAGAGCAGTTCGATATTTATTGGGACTGAACAGACTGGAACTCACTGCCAGAATTTCTTTAAAAATTTCAAAATACTTTTTTATTAATTTTTGAATCCGTTTGCTTAATCCGCAAGTATATATCTGCTATTCCCGAAAGGCCATCTCATAACTATCCACTTAGGAATGCGGAGCACGATCTTTATCTGCCAATCCCGAGCTCAGAACTAGTTAAAAAGGTTCAATACTGCATAAGGTGGGTCAAATTCGACGCTTTTAAATGGAAACATCCTTTCTATAGGAGATAGACGAAAACTAATATCGGTGTCTTGAGCTCACTTTTCATAAAAACATGATGGTGAAAACCGCACATCATCATCTGTTACCGTTTCGGAGTTACGGGGTGTTTTTCAAAAGAATGTGCATTTTTAACAAATCGCTGTAACTTTTGCTATCGAAAATTTTGTATTTCTATAAAACATTTCCAAAGCACCTTTTACCTAGAATTTAATGGTTTAAGTTTAATTTTTAAAAATTAACAATTTAAGAGTTATCAACAGAAAAATTGATTTTTTATTTGGGACACCCTCTATACTTTTAATTAACTGAAAAGAATTTAAAATTACCTTTCCAAAAATATAGCACACTTGATATTTTGTTATAATCCCCTTCGAAATACAGAATTTTTAAAAGTTCGCCACTTTTAACTAGTAGGCTTTGGTTAGTAAGTTATCAGCAAATTTTTGCATCCAATTTCAAGAATAATTGAATAGCCAACCAAGATTCCAGCCGTTGGCCGTCGAGGCCGCCTGACTTAGTGCCCATGGATCTAATCATAAAATAATAAATCCTATCGATATATTTGCGGAAAACTAAAGGTTCCTTATTCTTCCGGATAATCTAGACAAGAATTAGAAATACTTAGCAGTTATGAGAGGGTATCTTTCACCCCCACTGAGTTAATGAATTCCGCGAGAAATGTTCAAAAACTGCCCCCGTCTGTCCATGCTAACAGACGACTGATGTCGAGAACACCTGTAGCAAAATCTCATGTCTTGGTTTGCTATTTATTTTTCTTGTCATTAGATATAGTTTAAATGTGTTGATGTTGATTAATTACATTACAGCCGGTACCGTTCAAAGCCTACTCATTTAAAGCGGGCGAATTTTTATATACTCATATCTCGAAGAGGAATTGAGCAAAATATCAAGTGTTTTATATTTTTGGAAAGGTAATTTTAAATTGTTTTCAATAAATTAAAAATACACAAGGGTGTCCCATATAAAAAATCAAATTTTCTGTTGATAATTTTTAAATTATTAATTTTAAAAAAATTATACTTAAACCATTAAATTCTACGTAAAAGGTGCTTTGGAAATGTTTTTATAAAAATACAAAATTTTCCATAACAAAAAAAGTTACAGCGATTTGTTAAAAGTGCATATTTTTGAAAAACACCCCGTAACTCCGAAACGGTAACAGATATCGATATGCGGTTTTCACTATCATGTTTTTGACAAAAATTGAGCTTCAGACACCGATATTAGTTTTCGTCTATCTCCTATTGAACAGAGTGTTTCCATTTAAAAGCGTCGAATTTGACCCACCCTGTACAATGCCAAAAAAATGTACAATCATCTACCTTTGAATATCAAGTCGCTTTCATTCTTTCCCGCATTTCGCAAAGCTCTGAAATCATACTTACTGTAGAGAGCCCTATATGCGGTAAACGACGTTTTTGTTGATGTTTAATCATGAACAATTCTGAATTTTAAAAGTTTGATCATCTCACACACTGGTCAAAGGTCAAGTCTTTAATATTTTATAACTCTAAAATTATATCTATTTACTGCTTACTGTTCTGCAATAATTGTCCATATATGTTCTATTTGTAATTTTAATGACTTAAATTTTTTTGAATTGTATGATTTGTATTGTGTATTTTTTGTTGTTTGTATATTTTTTTTGTGCTTTTGTTTGTTTTGTTTGTTGTTTTGTAATAATTTTTAATCTACTAGTTAGTTGATCGTATATTATTTTAATTTTTGCTAAATTTATTTTGAGACCTACTTTATTACTTGCTGTGTGCTTGCAGTTCTTCAGGACTATTGGCAATTTGGACTATGTCATCAGCCAATTTTTTCCATCCATTTTCAATCCTTTGTTGGCCAAGAAAATTGGAAATACTATACAATTATTATTATATAGTAATAGTAAGATCTTCGTAAACTTCTTTAAGAAATAACTATCAACACAACATTTTTCCATTATTTCCTTCATTACGCACAATACAGTTTGTCCATTAATATTAAATTTGTCTGCCTGTATTACTTACTCAACACCCATCCTGTATATATTTCTGACTTTATTTGCAAGTAATACACGTTGTTGTAGGGTCGTTAAAAACTTAATTGGCGAACTTAAAATACGAAAAACCTTAATATGTCGTATAATTCTTATTTTGCACGCCCATGAAAAGATTGTAAAGCTTGATAAGTACTTAGGAATTCTTTTCTTCTTCGTGGTAACAGAAAAAGACATTATGGTAATAATAATTACAAAAAAAATAAAATTATTTTTACCGTTCATTGGTGATGGTTTTTATTTACTGAATATTCCATAAATTTGATATCTTTTACTTTAAACTGAAGAAAGTTAGTCACCACGGCCCTTTTGTGTGAAGTTTTGTATCAAAAATAACATCTGAGATCTGAGATCAGTTCATATTGTTTAGAAAATTATTATAAATAAATAAATAAACAACGCTTTATTGTACAAAAAGCCAAAATAGCTTCATCGACAAAGCATTTACAAAACAAACAAAAGTACAAATAATAAAAAATGTCATACAACAAAAAATCAATTCAAAAAAAATTACGTCATTAAAATTACAAATAAAACATACATTGTAGAACACAGGCGTACAAAGAAAATTTTACAAAAAGAAAATTGTAAATGGATATAATCATGTAAGAGTTATAAATTATTAAATATTAAATACTAGACCTTTAACCAGTGTGTGAGATGATCAAAATTTTAAAATTCAAAATTGTTCATGATTAAACATCAACGAAAAAGTCGTTTACCGCGTATAAGGCTCTCTCCAGTAAGTATGATTTCAGAGCTGTGCGAAATGCGGGAAAGAATGAAAGTGACTTGATATTCAAAGGCAAATGACACATTTTTTTGGCATTGTATAGTATTGAGCCCTTAACTAGTTCTGAGCTCGGGGTTGGCAGATAAAGATCGTGCTCCGCATTCCTAAGTGGATAGATGTGGTTACGGATTAAGCAAACGGATTCAAAAATGAATAAGGAAGGAAGAGTCAGTATTTTGAAATTTTTAAAGAAATGGCAGTGAGTTCTATTGTTCAGTGCCAATAAGTATCGAACTGCTCTCTTTTGAAGTTTGAAAATACGATCAAATTTTGTCGCGCAGCAAGTACCCCAGAACGGAAGGGCATAACGAAGATGCGACTCAAAAAGGGCATAATCGACCATTCTAGAGGTTCATTAGATTTATAGCGCAAAACAGGCAGCGCTTAGTTTCTTTGATAAAGCTTCGATGTGCAAGTCCCATTTTAACGAGTTGTCTACAACAAGTCCTAAGAATTTCACAGAGTCCACGACGTCAATAGTGGTGTTATTAAGTACAAAAGGTTGTATAGTACTTTTATATGACAAAACTTTAGTTTTTGAAAGGTTGAGGCATAGGAGATTAGAATCGCACCAAGATTTAACGGTGCGTAAGTCACTGGATATAGTATTATATAGTGCCGTAACATCTGGGCCGCTCCTAGTGAAACTAGTATCGTTCGCAAAGAGACAGATTTTACCGCTGATGTCTAGAATTGCAATGTCGTTGATAAACACCAGAAACAAAATAGGGCCAAAGGAATGTACTATTATTATTATTATTGATTGAGCGAATTCCAGTTTTTTCGGCATTTATTCATTTTTTCTTGAACTCTTCATCAGTTACAATCCCTTTGATTCCAATCCTTTGGACTGTTATAATTCCTATTTCTAAAGCATCAGCAACTCGCTATATTATTTAAAAAATCTATCAATTTGTATTTTACATAGGAATATTACGGCATACACGGGCAAGAGTGTTTTGTCAGCGTCTCTTCCTCGAGAAAAATTACTTATGAGCTTAACAAGTTCTTGTTCATTTTGGTTAAATCTTTGAAGCATTTTTGCAATAAAAAATTTGAATTTTGTTTTACAGCAACAACCGAATTTTAATTTTGACATTGATCGATGTCTATCGATAAAATTATAACCAAAAATCAAATGACAATAACAATTACAAAAATATGTGGTAATTTATGAAATGCCGTAATGACATCACCAATCTCTTTCATTTATCTTTTTGGCAAGTGATTGGGAGAGTTCGATAATATATGACGTAACGTTGAACGATGACTAAACATTCTATACATTTTTCATTATTGTTGCATTCTTTTTACCAATTTGTGATTCCAGTCTTTTAGAAAAAGTTTTACTCTACTCAAATGTGCATAGTAATTGATTAAATATACAGGGTGCAAAAAAAATCAACAAAAACTCTACTAGGTATTCTAATTTTTGAAAAACCACAATTTTTGTCGAAGCTTTAATTAAAACCGTCTAAACTTAAATTATACAATTTTCTTAATATTTCCATGTTTAATTATTAAGACTAGAATAATTTATTCAAGAAATTAATCGAATGTTATTACATATCCTGTTCAAACAAGTAGATAAATTAATTTTAAACAGTATTTTATTATACAGGGAGTCTAATAAGACAAATCCATTTAAAAAAACGTCGAAAAACTATATTTATAAACGTATCAAAGTAATTCCGACATTTTAGAGCCAATTATAAACAATTATGACGACTTGAATGGTATGAAGAAAAGAAGGATACATAACTTAGAAGAAATATTCCAGAACTGTCAGTATTTTGTTGACGTTTGAAGAGAAAGTTTTCTTTTTATTGTAAATAATTTTTATGAACCATTTTTGAACAGAATACAAGCTCTTTAAATGACATTCAGCCGCACCACCCCACCCTAGAATTCCATATGTCAAATGAGATTGTACAAGGGATGAGTATAGGATTCTAAGCTGTTTGACGTCCAAAAAACTTTTCAAATAATTAAATTTCGGCAACAATCCTCGCAATTTTTTAGTTACATTATTAATATGAATATTCCATATTCATATTAATGTAATTCATTCTCCTGCCTAAGTTTAAGGGTTTTTTGAAATATTTTCTTATTTATACAGTTCTTATTAAAATTGAATTCAAAACACTATACAAGGCTTCTCTAAAACAAGTATTTTAACTGATAGTATATACAGGGTGGTCAGAATTGTGTTCGGGAAACTTCGAAAGCATATTCTACAGATTAAAATAAATAAAAAAGTTCGTATAAATTTATGTCTTAAAATGCTTCGTTTCGTAGATACAGGGTGTAGAAGTTTCATTTCTATTTTGATTTTTAGCAAATAATTTCTGAAGTAACGTCAATATTTAAATGAAAATTGGTGTCTGGGTGTTTTTTGACATGAGTCATTTGATTTTGATGTCAATATGACTTCTACTTGTAGAAGGCGCCACCTACAAATGTTTTAACTGATTTGAAGTGTAATAACTTTTTGTCCTTACCTGTATAAAACTACTGAGTAAAAAAATGTACATTCACGACGTTTTTTACGTAAAAAGGGTCTCTTGGTAAAAATCGCTACGAGTAATGGTTCTCGAGATATTTGGAATCGAAATAATCAATACATGTTAAAATCATTCACAAAAATTCAACATGTTGACTAGGTAGATACTTATTAGATTGAAATCATTAATTTGAAAATGTTTTGTGCCAAAGATTCAACAGAAACTGTTTGGTAATATTTTTTTTTCTAGAAAAATTTAAGATTAATTAAAAAAAAATAAAAAGTAGTAAATTCATGTAGTTTCTTTGTGACAAATATTTATTTCAAGCAAATAATATATTTTTGTTACTAATCTATATTAGTTATATTAAAATCATATGATTATTGGTTTCAGATGATAAATATGATCTCGGTAGCATATACCGGAAAACCTGAGTAACTAATTCTTTTACGTGCTTGGTGATTCGATTTTGAATTTTTGATTTTATTTAAATTATTAGGCACTAAAAACGCACTTAAACAACTTGAGTATTAATTTATTTATTTTTTCTATACTTTTTAACAGTCTCTTCCTCCATATTTAAAAGTTTCATATATAAATTATTCATATATTTTAGGAATTTGTGATTTGCTACTGTATGACTTGTTTTTCGGTATCTTCCTGGAATTCTCTTCGAGTTTAACAGTTTAAAACACTAAATTTGGTGATTATTTTTAAACAAAAATTATATATATCTTTTAGATAACACTTAATATACTGGGTTGCCTCTTAAAAGTGGCTCACCCCTATACTTTTTATTTTTTTCAGATAAAAAACGAGATTTGGTATGTTAGTATATGACATAAATTAGGATTGATTGACGTATTAAATTGTTTTCGGTCACTTCCTGTTTCACCGGAAATGACTACAACTTTTGATTTTTAAATGACACCCTCGGTATTTTTTTACTTTATTCGATAGAAAATGACACTCTGAATAGAATGACATATCATATGTCAACTTTTGACATTTTCGCATATGGTATATTTGAAATTGTTGTAACATGCGGTTCATAACGACAATTTGACTCGAAATACCAAGTGTGTGATACCAAATTATTTGTAAAAAAATGCTTTTTCCAAATATGCTAATGAGCCATACTTGTTACATTTGAAAACATTGAGATATGATTAAAAATACGATTTGGGCATCTTTTAACCGGCCAGGACAAGATGCTAAAAACATTAGAAGATCGAATCTATTTTTCCAATGCTCCTTGATTAAAAATTAGTGTTTTTAACACAGCCATGGCACTCCAGATTGAAATTTAAAATACGACTTTTTAAGCGAAAATATCAAAAGTTGACATATGATGTTCTTTCTAATAAAGTAAAAATATAGCGAGGGTGCCATTTAAAAATCAAATGTTGTCATCATTTCCGGTAAAACAGGAAGTGGCCAAAATCATTTGAACACGTCAATCAATCCTAATTTATGTGATATACGAACATACCAAATCTCGTTTTTTTTTCTGAAAAAATAAAAGATTTATAGATGTGAGCCACTTTTGAGACGCACCCGGTATAACAATCAAAATATTTAAATTTAGAAATTTAAATTTTCTATCTATACACTCAGAAAATCATTAAAAATATTTCTAAAGACTCTATTTCAAAAAAAATGTTTTTCTTGTATTTAAACTACACCACTTAAAAATCATCTTTACTCAATTTAAAAATAAATTACAACCTTCTTTAGGCCAACTAATAGTACCATTAAAAAATAAAGAAGAGTAGGGCAAAGTAAATGGCTTCTAGGGCTTGACCTCGCCAGAATTATCATCAATTGTCATTCCTCGGTCGTCTTTGACGCAATTTTTTTTCTCGATTTTATAGTATAAGATCTTCATTAATTTAATTTATTTACATCTGGTTTAAGTATATCTTGAGTACAGTAAAGTTTGTCTATTTATTCTGTTATCTACTTGTTAAAGATACAGATCTCAGTTTTGCGGATACTTATAACATCAATTTATTGAAATAACACAGAGAAACGAAGAACCCAACGAAATATAGCGGTGAAATAAATAATCAATTTGAAAATTCCAAAATAAATACCTCAATACCTTCCATAATAGAAAGGAAATGTTTTCTGGGAAAACCGTATACTCTCTTGCCCAATCGTTACGATAACATATCACGTCATTTGTCACAGATAACTTGATTTATAGGCAAACGTTCTACGTGATTTCATTCTCATTAAGATAATAGATCAGTTGGATGTACAATCAAACTGTTTTTGACGTCGCTATAAGTTTTTTTATTAAGATTATATAATTAATGACGTATAGTGTTTTACTAAACTGATCAAAATATATGCAAATTCTTGTAGAGAGTGTCCCATTGTTGTCTGTTTTACAGGGTTTCTTGCAATGGTTTCGTTGTTTATGGGCAGAGATACAAAGATATACAGGGTTGTTCACCACATACGACACGGAGTATTGTAGCTAAACGATGAGATTTTTACAAATTGTAAGTTTTGGGTTCGATGAAGGACTATTAGAGGTACAATTTAAAAATAATTTTACAAGATACAGAGTGTCCCAAATAAGTAAAAAATATCAAAGTTGTATTTTTTTTAAATGGAACACCCTGTATATTATTACATTTTTAGTTTCTACGATTAAAATAAAAGGTAAATCTGATTAAGGTTTATTATACTTAAACCTTTACCGTTTTGAAATATTTTCAATTTTGTGAAATTGCAGTAAAAATTTTAAAGCTTCTCCAAGGGTATCAATGTTTTTAATACTAAATATTTAATGAAGTTTATTTATTGATCAGTTATTGTGTTGCAATAATAAAAATAATACTACCTTATACAGAGTGTCTAAAAATTTATTTTAAATAATTATTAGCTTTAAACGGCAATAACTTGTTTAATTTAAATGGAACACCCTGTATATTTTATGAGAATCAGATGCACAATTTAATTGTCTATCAAATTATATTATACCATTTTTTACCTATCTCTTTAAGTTTCCGTAGAAAATGCATTTTCTTGTAATTTAGAACTTATTTATCAATATACCCATGGAATATTGACATTTTAGATTATTCTTAATGATGTACCAAATTTTTAAATGGTACAGATACTAATATTTTCAATATAATTCGTTTATTTCATTAAAAAATAAAAAAAAACTGTTTAAATATTTGTTAAAGAGGACCAATTAATATGATTTCAGTATTCAAACTACATTAAGTGACTGTTTGCGTTGATTAATAATAATTGCTCCAAATACTAAAAAACTGAATTTTGCATGGGCATTAGACAGTGTGATAAAAAGTAACATCTTAAAAATGATATTTCATTTTTTAATAAATGCTTATTTATAACAACAAAGGCTTTAATTTGATAACTTATTATTATATTGATTTCTGACTCAAAAATCCACATTTATTTATAATAATTTATTAGCGAACACAATTAAGTATGTCATTAATTAGTATATGGGCGGAAATAATGGTGTTATATTTAATTAATGGTATACCCTTTTATAAAGATTTAAATAGTTTTCTTTTTGCATACAAATGGGCTAGTAATATTATCGTTTTGCTAAAAACGATAATATTACTAGTCTGTACATTTTGTACATTTGTTGCTTTAAAAACAATCTAAAATGTCAATATTCCATAGATATATTGATAAATGAGGTCTAATTTAGAAGAAAATGCATTTTCTACGAAAACTTGAAGGGATAGGTAAAAAATGGTATAATACAATTTGATAGACAATTTAATTGTGCATCTGATTCTCCTAAAATATATAGGGCATTCCATTTAAATTAAAGAAGTTATTGCCGTTTGAAGCTAATAATTATTTAAAATAAATTTTTAGACACTGTGTATAAGGTACTATTATTTTTATTATTGCAACACAATAACTGATCAATAAATAAACTTCATTAAATATTTAGTATTAAAAACATTGATACCCTTGGAGAAATGAAGCTTTAAAATTTTGACTACAATTTCACAAAATTGAAAATATTTCAAAAACGGTAAAGTTTAAGTATAATAAACCTTAATCAAATTTACCTTTATTTTAATCGTAGAAACTAAAAATGTAATAATATACAGGGTGTTCCATTTAAAAAAATACAACTTTGATATTTTTTATTTATTTGGGACACTCTGTATCTTGTAAAAATATTTTTAAATTGTAGCTCTAATAGTCCTTCAACGAACCCCAAACTTACAATTTGTAAAAATCTCATCGTCTAGCTACAATACTCCGTGTCGTATGTGGTGAACAACCCTGTATAGTTTTTACATCACTATGCTTATTTTTTGCTGTTTTTTTAGTTCTCTTTCTGGAGAATACTTCTAAAAACAAACTACCCCTGTATTGCAAAATATAAAAACCAACCCTCGTATAACCTAAGAAAAAGGTGTTTCCGCTGTCGAATTGAGTGAAAATAAGTCGTCATGGTAGGTGAAGAAATAAGATTTCAGTTCAAGCTTAACGAATGTTTATCTCTGAAATTTAATGATGTATTATTGATGACATTGTTTTCGATTTATTTATTTAATGAATTCAATATATGTATAAGACAATAAGTAATGTTTGTATCAATTTATCAAAAACATATAATTTTATCAATCTTGAAATATTTATAAAACATTTATTTTCGAATCTTTGCTGTAATAAATTTGCTCAACATAGTCATTTAAGGGTTTCTTAGGTTAATATATTCAAAAATCTTAAAGCAAAACGTTTTTTTTTGCTCTGTTTTTGGATGAAACAGGTCGGGGGTTACTACGACGTGCAATATTAGTGTTTTCTCTATTAGAATACACAAGAAAAAGTGTGCAATATTTCACTGTTGATATATTTTTTATTTAGTTAGGTTAATTTATTAATTTAATTTAAGATTATTTAGGAATAATTTAGTAACAAATAACACTTTAGACCCTATATTACTAACTAGACACACAAAATATCAATATGTAGTTTTTATTTAACTAATCTGACATCACATCAGGGCAAAAAATGATAAATTTGATGTTTATTTTGTTATTTAAGTTTTAATTCTAAAATAATTAACTTATTTTTGCCCTAATTTGACGTCACATGGTGATAGATGTTGGTTACAGTACTACTCAAGTATTTTGTGTGTCTATGTGTTTTATGGTCTAAGGTATATTTTGGTATTTTTAAAAAATACGATAGTGGTAATAAAAATAAACGATAAGTTTGCGTTCTTTGATCATCCTGTATATTATAAACCGTTCAATGTTATTTATAGATGATTCTTGTAGGAGTTTTATAAATTTAAATAATGTTTTATATCGACTGGAGTATCTGATAAATGTGAATATGTTTTAGGTTTTGGTAATTTATTTAAAATCAAAACAAGAAAATTTAAAATTAATCATTTTTAAACATTTCGTACATTTGAAATAACCAAAATTTATGAATTAATTCTTGTAAATAACTTATTTGGGATAGTGTGCAATAATTTTTATTGATATTTTATTTAGAATAATTATATTTATTATTAATTTTATGTGTGAAACTGAACAAGATACGTGCAATAAACAAGCGATTGTTATTTATTTTTTAATATTTTATAATTTATTTTATTTTTAGTATATTTATTGTTTGATTTTTTTGTATATTGTTCCTTTTTTACTGTTTTATGTTTATGTCCTTGCTCCTGACGTGGGTGAAGATTTATTATTATTTTATCAATAAATGACACTTTTTGTTCCTTTTGTAATATATTTTTACCAAATACATGATAATGAATAAGTGCAATATTTTTTTATAATAAAATATTTTTAAAATATGTTCATTTTGTTTTATTTAGTATACTTTCCGAGTAGTTTTAGAGGTCTGGATATTAACTTTTTTTAGCTATTTTATACCATATAAGGAAACTCAATTGGATTTATCTAGACATTTAATATACAGAAAATAGAGGTAGGTACAAAACTGTGATTCCCCGTTAACAAAAGGCCGAAACAAATGACTACCGGCCAGGTAGCTTGTTCTTATTAATCGCAAAACGATTCGTTATTGTTTCTACATGGCCTACTCAACGATCTGGTAGAGTTGTTGTTATGGCTTCCGAACCAGGGCAATCTAGATCGTACGCGTCCATTTTCGACCACGATAGCGTTTTGTTTTGTGCCTTTTGTTAATTCACCGATAGCTGTAGTTGGAAGGTATATTTTAGCGGCTAATAACAATTTTTTTGTTGTTGTTTTTCGCAAGAAAATATAATGAGTCTAATTGGTACAGTTAGTTTGATGTAAAAGGGATTCGAAGAAATTCATAGATACTTTTTTTTTGCTTGAAATTGATGATGTATGTATTTTTCTTCGGTTTTTTAATAGTTAGTATTTAAAGAACCTCCAACTATATAAAATTACAAATGATTGATTTTTTAATCAATTCTAATTTATAAAACATCGAAATAAAAATAAATTTTTTATATTCAATATTGTGAATAGTTTTATTACTTACCTTCACCAAATTGTCCAGAATTTTAACAAACAAAAAATATGGCTTCTGGAAATATGATTCTAGGAACTATTTTCAGTTTGGTTTAAAATATAAATATACTATTGTAAGAAATCTATATTAAGCACTGATGTCGTATTATCGAAAAAAAACGGCGTGCAATTGGCTGGGAAATGACGATCGATGATATTTCCCATATAAAATGACAGCGCTCTTCATTCCATAGCCATCGCTGACGCCGTTTTTTTTTCGATCATACGGTATTATGTATAAGCACTATAAATAGGAAAATTAGTATATACCGGGTGCTTCTCAAAAGTGGCTCATCTATAACTTTTTTATTTTTTCAGATAAAAAAACGAGATTTGGTATGTTAGTATATGACATAAATTAGGATTGATTGACATGTTCAATTATTTTTGGTCACTTCCTGTTTCACCGAAAATGACTATAACTTTTGATTTTTAAATGGCACCCTCGGTATTTTTTTACTTTATTCGATAGAAAATGACATTCTGAATAGAATGACATATCATATGTCAACTTTTGACATTCTCGCTTAATCAAAAATTGTATTTTAAAATTCAATCTAGAGTGACTATGTTAAAAACACTAATTCTTCATCAAGGAGTCTTGGAAAAATAGATTTGATCATCTAATGTTTTTAGGGTCTTGTCCTGGCAAGCTAGAAAAAGCTCAAGTCGTATTTTTAATCATATCTCAATTTTTTCAAATGGAACGAGGGTGGCTCATTAACATATTTGGAAAAAGCATTTTTTTACGAATAATTTGATACCACACACTTTGTATTTCGAGTCAAATTTTCGTTACGAACGGCAAGTTATAATTTCAAATAAACCATATGCGAAAATGTCAAAAATTGACATATGATATGTCATTCTATTCAGAGTGACATTTTCTATTGAATAAAGTAAAAAAATACCGGGGTGTCATTTAATAATCAAAAGTTGTAGTCATTTCCGGTGAAACCGGAAGCGACCGACAACAAATGAATACGTCAATCAATCCTAATTTATGTCATATACTAACATACCAAATCCCGTTCATTTAACTAAAAAAATAAAAAAGTTATAGGGGTGAGCCACTTTTGAGACTCACCCGGTGTAGTATAAATAGGAAAAAAAATGGCGTCCATATAATTTTATATATAATTTCATATCTAAAATGACAGCGATCTTCATTCCATAGCCATCGCCTCATCCAAATATTGACGTTGCTTCAGAAATTATTTGGAAAAAATTGAAATAAAAATGATGATGAAAACTTCTACACCCTGTATCTCCGAATCTAAGCATCTTGAGAAGATGTTTTCCTCAAAATATATTCATATAATCAGAAAGATCTTTTTACTAAAAGTAATTTTGGCATTACAACCCAGTCCAAGACGTATGAAATTATTTTAAATATTTTTAATGGAATTAAAATTTTGTAAGGCATATTTAATAATTTTCCTTCACCAAATTGTCAAGATTTTTAATATTTTAATTTAATTATAAAAATATATTAAACACTTATATCATCTTTTTTCCAGCTTCTATCCAAAATATACTCTTGTATATTAATAACGTTTAAAGAAATTATAAAAAAAAATAAAAAAGTAATTGCATCGGCCGGGAATCGAACCCGGGCCGCCCGCGTGGCAGGCGAGCATTCTACCACTGAACCACCGATGCTTGTATTGTCGTTTCTAAATAGCGGTATTTAAGCAGAAGGCGGCTTACTTATAATCTATTTTTTAATTATTGTACCAATTAACCAATCTATAACCGCATTGTTTCTATTACAAAACTAACTAAACATAATATAAACGAATTAAACGAATTTCTATACTCCAACATCTATATAAAACAGAAACAAACAAAAATATTTTTTGAAATTAAAATAACTTGAAAACACTTTTCAAATCAATAATTTGAATTTTAAATCACTAACTCCAACTAAAATAAACAACAACTACGATATTATATAAGTACATATATACATATATATTGATTGATAAATCTGTTTTATTTAACATGGAAATTTTTTCTTAAGAATTCTATTATTTAAACATGCGGTAAAACGCCTTATTTTTATCCGCCTGTATTTTCCAGCATCAAATAAGTTTAGTTATCGTTAACACAGTTTAAAATAAATAATAAAAGTTATTGTATAAGAGTTATAACAGTTTTCTACTTAAAATAACAAACAAGAAAAAATACAGTTTATTTTTTCTAATAACAAAGAAACGGGCTGAAAGGACTAAAAGAACGTCTTATTGTTAACTAAATAATGACTCAGAGATTTACTTAAATACATAATATTCCATTATATAACTATATGTTAGAAATATAGCTTTATTTCAAAAAAAATATTTAAAAATTATAAAATAAGGGGAAATTTTTTTTGCTATAGGCAACCAGTAATATTCTTCGATGTATTGTTGGTTACCAACCATGTTTTATTTAATAAATTAAATATTCAGGTGATACTGAAGTTATGTGGTAAATAAAGAGATAAAACATAAAATAAATTATTATTTTTATTTTATTACTGAGTTTTAGTATAGTTTTATCGTTTAAGTTAATAGGTTTTCAAATTTCACATTTGTTACAATATATCTGTATCTAATTTAGTAATGAATATCATGAATAAAATAAATTTCTTAGAATTATTAATATTTAATGAAATGTTCATAAATTTTTAACTAGCATATTACTGGTACGCTACTGGGGTATTTATGTGATGAGGATGTCATGCAATGTGTGCTTTTGGTATTAAACAAGAAAAAAAAAAGACAAAGCAGCATGGAGGCATGAACAGCAATTTATCTATTTTATTAATATTGATTCGTTATTAGGTTTAGAACAAGGGAAGAATCAATTTTTCCAAAGAACAAATATACTTACGGCATTGCGTGAGGGAATTACAAAGAAATTACAGGGCACCGGCTATGTTTGGTAAAGATTTATTTTTTTATGTTGCTGACCACTATTTACAATTACCTTTTTTTTTCTGTATGTGGTAATTTTAATAAAAAAAAAACGTTTTCCTTGTTTCCTTTTGATTTTTTTTTAAATAAATTAGTGGATATACAGGGTGTCCCTTAAATAAGTACCAATAGGGAGGTATAATTTTTTATATCTGATTTTATTATAGATCTCTTTATGGGGGGAAAATGCATCAAAATGCCTTTTTGATGTACAGGGTGGTCGAAATTGGTCTGTTTTGACAGAGAAAACCTATTTATTAGATAGAGTAAAACCGACATAGATGTCATGGGCTCGATTTCTGAGAAACGTTTAATGGCGTAAACCGCCTGTTGATATTTTCACTGCCAACTGAGATACGGGGTCTTTTTGATTTTTTTACCATTTGGAAAATTGCCCATAACTTTTTTATTTCGTGGAATAAGAAAATTCTGTAAAAACATTCTCAAAGCACTTTTTTAAGCACAATCCAGTGGCGTAGTCAGTTTTTTTCTATGCTTGCTCTTTTTGTCAGAAATAATAAAAAATATAATTTTTTAAATGGAAATCATAGTTGGCTACGAACTTAAAAAAATGCTGGCGTTTAACCCTTTCGAAGGATATAAAGTTATGTGTATTTATTTCTGAGAATGAGAAAAATATTAGGTTTTTTATCTTTGTAACGAAGCGGGCCTTGATTTGGTGTTGACCTAGTTGCCTAATTATTTTTATTACAATTTAATATTCTATATTATTATTTATCTGCATAATTAAAGACTTTTGAAAAGGTAAATCAACATTCTATATTAGTATTACCAATTACAATTGAAACGCCGGGATTACAACTGTAAAAAAATCAAAAACACCCCGTATCTCAGTTGGCAGTGAAAATATCAACAGGCGGTTTACGCCATTAAATGTGTCTCAGAAATCGAGCCCATGACATCTATGTCGGTTTTACTCTATCTAATAAATAGGTTTTCTCTGTCAAAACAGACCAATTTCGACCACCCTGTACAAACAATTTTATTTGTTTCAACCAGTAGCGTCCACACAGGTTTTACATTGAATAGTTTGGTGAAAAAATGCTAAACTGAACTTAGAGAAAACGTCTATTAAATTTCATAAAAAATAACATAAGAGTTTTTATGAAAAATGTTTTTGTTTGAAAATTTTACCACCCTGTATCTCAAGAATTAAGATGTTTAGGACATAATATATAATAATCGCCTCTTTGAATAGCATGTCATTAAGGAACACCCTATATATCAGAGAATTTACAAAAAGTGATAATATATGTTAAATCCTTACGTATCATGATTACTCATTTCATTAATACGAGAGTGTAAAGATTTTAACTCAACTATACTAAACATTACATTGATTCTATTTATCAATAATTATCATTTAACGTTAAAATAATGTTAAAATAGATTAATCATATGTATTAGCGAAGCAAAATTTCAATCAAAATGCGTCACTTTTTTGGTATCTTTATAAAACTTTGATTAAAGATATAATAATTACGGTAAGTAAGTAAATATGTAATTCAATAAAATGTTTGTAAAAGTTTCAGTATACAGGGTAGTCCCGTAATTGTAATCGGGAAACTTTGATACAGGGTGTAAAGAAGTTTCTTTTTTATTTCGATTTTTTTCAAATAATTTCAGAACTAGAGTCTATATTTGGATGAATTTTGGTGTCTCGTTGTTTTTTGACATGATAAATTTGATTTCCATGTCCTACATGTTCTTTAAATGTTTTGAAGAGTAATACATTTTCTTCCGTACCTGTATAAATCCACAGAGTGAAAAAGTATATATTTACGCCTTTTTTTACGTAAAAAACAGCGAAAACGTTGTTTTTTTCACTCAGTATTGTAATACAGATACACACGAAAAATGATTACTTTTCAAAACAGTTAAAAAAATTATGTAGGTGGCGCCCCCTGCATCATATTGACATCAAAATCGAATTTCTCTTGTCAAAAAACACGAATTTTCATTCAAATATGGACATTAATTCAGGAATTATTTCGAAAAAACGAAATAAAATTGAAACCTCTACACCCTGTATCTCCGAAACGAAGCATTTTAGGACACAATTATACAGGGTGTCCCAGAAATAAGTGCAAGTATTTTAAGGTGTGGTAGATCTCGATAAAAGAGACATATTTTCTCTTTATCGTTTTTCAAATGAAAATTTCCAAAAAAAAAGATTTTTTGCGAAAATTTTGAGAACCACTGGATATTTTCTGGATTTTCTTTCTTGTAAATTGAATTTACTACCTATGTTGACATATTATCAAGAAATTATTTTTTTTTTAATAAAAACTAAAAAAATTTCCAAAAATTTTTTCAAAAAATTCGGAATTTTCAATTTTTTTTTTTGGGGAAAAAAACTCATAGGCGTGTTTCTGGGGTTGAAGTATACTACCAGTTAAAATACTTGCACTTATTTCTGGGACACCCTGTATATGAACTTTTTTACTTATATTTCTCCAAAATATGTTGCCGCAATTTCCTGATTATAATTCCGACCACCCTGTATATTTCCATGTTTTTCAAGCCAAAAATATTCTGTAAAATCTGGAAAATTATATTTTTTAATATTATTTCTTTTTATAAATATAAACTAAAAACCTGTTTTCGAACAAAAAACAACCTTTTTAAACACAAATTACCAAAAAAACTTCACAAAAATAAAAAAATATTTTTGTTACACACAAAATTGAGAAAATTTTTTAAAACAATTTCAAAAATTGCTTAAAAAATACTCCTCTTTATTCCTGATCCTTCCTTTCACTGACGCACACTTCATACTATGTAAAATACATCCCATCATCAGATGAAAAACCGAATCAAGTGTGCCACGACACCTGGAAGCATGGACAAACGAATAAAAGCGGCCACGGGCCACTAGATCGCCGGTAGTGCGTTTCCAGAACCGCCAAGTGTCCGGTTGGGGGCGTCCAGTAGCCGCGATTTCATCTTTTTTCAGCGCCAACACCGACCGAAGACGCTTTTCAGATCGTTTTCAGCGCTCGTTCGTCCACTGTTTCACTTTTCTCTTGTTTCCCGTCAAGTTTCGCGATCTAGAGCGCGCTCTTTTGTTTTCCTTCGCGTCTTTTGTTTTGGTTTCGGGTTTTCAGTTGTTTTTGAGCCTTCAGGTGAGTTTTTATTGTTTTATATATTTTAGAATTTTTAGAAAAAATATAACAGCAAAAAAAAGAAACAGAGAATGTTTTTTATTCTTTGGCGTATTACGTTTTAGACGTTAATATTTTATTTATAGACTTATTATTTTGATTGTTATAGCTAATAATATATTTGCGTACAAATATTTGATCAAAATAAAGCACGAATAACATTGATTATCTCTTAAAAATGTTTGATATTCAAAGACTAAAATAAGCCGCACTGCTGTTGTACTCTAGAACGTTTGTTATTTTGTAGTCTTCAAAAATAAAGCAAAATAGCAAAAATTATAGCAATAAATACAGAGTATTTAAATATACAGAGTGAGTCTTGAATAAGTGCAAAAAATTTTAGGGGCAGTACCTATATTTCGGCGCCAGAGGTTTTTTTGCAATTTTTTTTTGGAAAATTTGAAATATTTTGAAAAAATGTTTTTTTAATTTTAAGTTAAAAAACATAATTTCTTGGTAATATGGCAACATAGGTATTAGATTAAATTTACAAGAAAGAAAACCCAGAGAAGATGCAGTGGTTCTCAAAAAACTAAAAAATATCACTCTGTAGAAGATGTGTTTTTTTTTGGTTTTGTTTAATTCAGTTATTAGCTTGTTAGATTTAAAAAAAAATCACTCAAATTAAATTAACTAGAAATAACCAATTTATTTTTGTGTCCTTCAAGACCTAAACAGACTAATTACGCTTTAAAGCATACCAAAGAAAAAAAAACATCCTGTACATAAAACTAATTTAATTGGACATGCATTAAATCTTTGTTTGTTTGTGATAAAGTTGTATCAAGAATAAAATGTACTTGCTGGTAAAAGTTTGTGACTTCAAAGTTGCGTTTGTTTTTGAAAATTTATTTAATATTTGTCAAAAGATTTTTCTCTTAGTAAAATCTATAAGAATAATCATTTTATCTGAAGAGTCTATAATGAAATGAAGATGTTTTATTTCTTTGTTTTTAAGTTCTAAAAAAAATCTGAACTATAAAATTTGGCTGATACACATTAAAATTCGGTGATACACATTAAAAACACTCAAAATCAATTTATAAATTAAACATTTTTTTAGAAAATCTAAATATATTATATAAACAATATAGAACAAATAAGTCAAGATAGTTACAATACCGGGTGTTTCTCAAAAGTGCATCACCCCTATAACTTGTTTATTTTTTCAGATAAAAAACGAGATTTGGTATCTACACATATAAAATGCTAATGTTTATCTATGTCGTCTCTACTGAAGTAACGACTTGCTCTAGAAAGTTGCTTTTTTTACTAAATACTTACTTCAACTAGTATTATTATATGACATAAATTAGGATTGATTGACTTATTCAATTCTTTACTGTCACTTCCTGTTTCACCGGAAATTACTGCAACTTTTGATTTTTAAATGGCACCTTTGGTATTTTTTACTTTATTCGATAGAAAATGACACTCTCAATAGAATTAACTTTTGACATTTTCGCTTAAAAATCGTATTTTAAATTATTATAGATCGATCCCACTTCTGATGTATTGAAAACACAATTTTTTTATGAAGAAGCCTTGGAAAAATAGATTTGATCGTCTAATGTTTTCTTTGTGTCTTGTCCTGGCTGGTTAAAAGTTACCCAAATAGTATTTTTAATCATATATCAATGTTTTTAAATGGAACGAGGGTGGCTCATTAGCATATTTGGAAAAAGGCACTTTTTACGAATAATTTGGTACCACACACTTGGTATTTCGAGTCAAATTCTCGTTATGAACGGCATGTTACAATTTCAAATAAACCATATGCGAAAATGACAAAAGTTGACATGTGATATGTCATTCTATTCAGAGTGTCATTTTCTATCAAATAAAGTAGAAAAATACCGAGGATGCCATTTAAACATCAAATTTTATAGGCAGTTCCGGTGAAACAGGAAGTGACCGAAAACAACTGAATACGTCAATTAATCCTGATTTATGTCATATACTAACGTACCAAATTTCGTTTTTTATCTGACAAAATAAAAAAGTTACAGGGGGTGATATTATCATGGATTGTTATTCCCCAGCTGTCTTTGACGTCGTTTTTTTTTTCAATCGTGTGGTAGAATTCTATAAAACAGAGTAAAAAAGCTAAACAATCCACTTTAGAAAATCCAAAAATTCAAATGCACTCAGTAAATACAACTTGCGGTTATGCATAATGAGACTGCACCGCAATGCAACGCATAATTAAGTTTAAAAAATCGATTTTTTGTTGTCAATCTACATTAAATAAATAATTGTCCCTTGATTGGCATCCGCAGACGATTTGATTTAACCAATATGACGTAAAAGACGATAATAACATACACTTTGCTATAGATTTAAAATTCCCAGTGCATGCTCATTGAAGAAACGGTAAGCATGAAAATGCTTTAAATTAAACATTTATGTGAGATTTTTTATGCAAAATATGCTTGTTTTTAATTTTAATTATAACATTGTTTTTATAGTTATACAGGCTGTTATATACATATATTATTATCATTAATTGATCTGATCCTTTTATTTTTATTTGATTGTCACAAACAAACAACCAAATCTATTAAAATTCGTAACTAAAAAGATGTTCCACTAAAGGGGTCTATGTGCATTATGTCTATGGTCTAATGTTTAGAAGTATTTAGACAGAATTGTTACACTTTTCCTACAAAATTGTAAATATACTAATTTGTTAATAGCATTAGCTAAAAATATACTGAATGTATAAATAATTTGAAAATGTAAACGAAATGATCTTGAATATTAAATTTTTTTTGAAATTGTTAGAGAATAACATGAAGAGAGTCATAGCCTTTTTTATAAATTATGTTGATTACAGATGTTGACGTAAAAAAGTGTCTATATGTTTTACAGTCTAAGATATGTTTCTGTTAAAACGCTCCACAAATCTGAAGGTTTAAAAAAGAATTTAAGCAGAGCATGAAATAGAATTATTACAATTTTCAATGTCCCCAACAAAGTTGCAAGTAAATATAATCTGTTTTGAACTCTTATCTAAAAATATACTGGATGTATAAATAATACAAAAATGTAAACCAAGTTACAAAGGTAGGTATTAAACTTTTCAGAAATTATTACCAAGATTAATATGAAGAGAATCTTTTGGACCTTGTTCAAATCCAATCTATTTCTGAAAATTTGTCCTAAATTTCTCGTTAAACACTTTTATTCTTGTTATTCTTGCATTGTAGAGAGTGTTGACCTTCTGGTAATTTGAGGACACCTAAAGATTTCTGAGAAGACAAGGTCTCGAGTACTCGAATACTACTTGGAAGGCAAATTTTAATTGATCCTCATTAAGCGTACCTGCTCTTAAGGTAGTACTACTTTCTTTTTATTGAATAATCTTGTGAAACATTTTTATTAATTTTGAAAAATAAAGTTATTTCAAACAGAAATAAAGATACTCTGTATATTAAAATATACGTAAGTTTTCCTATGCTGTTGAAGGAGTATCTACTAAAATATTTATGACACAAAAAATACACATTGTAATAAAGAAAATTGCATGTTATATAACACACAGGGATGGACATTTTCTTAAAAACATCCCGTGGTATAAAATCGATCATTTTAATACATAATTCTCGTGTTTACTTCACTTATTTGTCTTTATATATTTTTATTCTGAAAATTATGTTCTCACACAAGAAGAATAAAACAATTATACTATAATAATCTCTTCTAAATATGTTATAATGGACTGGAAACTCTTTTTTATTTATTTTGTAAAACTTAAATCATTTTTAAGACTGTTTTTATCTGATATAATCTAATTTTAATTGTGGTATAAAAAATATTCGTGTAAATTGATCAAAACATCAGTCCAAATTGTTATTTAAAATTTAATTTGATTTGTAGATAGATATTTTATATTATTCCTTTTTTTATATTTTCTTTCCTGTAATAAACTTATAATTTAATCAGCTTTTCGTTGATTAGTTCTAGATTAAGGTTGATAGCGTTCGTCTTTTAATATTATTTTATTTTATGTGTCTGTCTATATTAAATTAACTAACTCTAATTTCTTTTAGAGATGTTTATCAAAATCGATACTTGTATCGATACTTTACCTAGAATTTCTTTATTTATTACATTGATTCGATTAATTCGTCTATTTTTTAATTTTAGTTGGTCTGATCACGTAATATACCGTATGATCGAAAAAAAAACGGCGTCGAGGCGAGATGAATCTCTAAAAGTCATTTACTAAAAATTGACATAAAACTTCGTCAAAAAATGATGCCTAATTAAAAAAAGATAGAATATTTCGAGATACACAAATCTATTTCGTTCGATTGTCATTCCCCAGCCGTCTTTGACGCCGTTTTTTTTTTCATTCATATGGTATTTTAAACAGTTTTTAGGGTGTCATGGCTAGGAAAATATTAAACCAAGAATTAGAAAAGTGTGATGTATGTACATGTAAGATTTAGAATACATACTACATTCTGATATCAGAAGTGGGATCGACCTACTAAACGTGCCACAAAAGTTTTAAAAAGTGCCAATATACCAAGTTGTGTGCAAAATCCATAAGTACCTAAAAATAAGAGACTGTTACAATGTGCAGGACACAAATTATAAGTCATATTTGCTAAAATAGATATTTTGAGTGGTCATGTTGATGTAAAACCTAAAGCAGTAAAAAAGTAGAACTTTGGAGGATTCACAGTTATCAATTAAGTTACGAATATAATAGTTTTGTTTGATTGTTTGTAATTTTAAACGTATAAAAAATTGATACTTATATTCCAATAAATTAAAATTATGGATCAATCAAATGAAAATAAAAAGGTTTAGATCAATTAATGATAATAATAACGTTACAGGACAGCCTGTATAACTATAAAATAATGTTATAACATTTTTTTCGTTGTCGAGAGCTTCAGTGATAAACTCAAAAAAATCTCTATATATAGCAACTTTCTTTCAATTCGATCACACTGTATATTATTCAAACATTTTTTTTTCTATAACAATAAATAAATTTTCAAACTATACTGTAGGCATTGAAGCTGTAAATGGTTTTATATCAAGTTCACCTTATATAGTTTTTTAAACCTTCAACTTGGTTGAACCTTGTAGTGCTTGTAGCAGAAATATATATCTTAGACCATATACCAACTAGATGGGTGTATTCATGAGGCATTTAGCAGCCATCATTAGACACAGACATTAAGAGTAAGTATCTTGTTAAATCTAAATTTTTAATATGAATCTCTAATAATATATAATTCTTAATAATCTTATCTTTTTATATTAAACATATTAATTTATCATTATCCAGCAATCATTTTTATATACCTAATTTTATTGTGATATCACCAGACTATTAATCAAACTGTATCAATTAACTGCAAATATCAGATTAAAAAATAAAAATTTGATTAATACATATTACGAATACTGTTTACTCAACAAATTTTCACATAAATATAAATGATTTAATAAAGTATGCTAAAATCATTTACGTTTCCTTGTCTATGTGTGTTTTATCAATTTGAAACCACGATTATTTGTAAACCTCATATGAAAATATTTCATATATTTTAGAAAAGTATACCTAGTTATCAAACATAATATTATTGTTAAAATATAATCTGAACATAATATACAAATCTGAGAACATATAAAAAAATGGAATTATAAATCTAAATGTGAAAGATATATTTCGAGTAAAAAATATTTTTTCGCATTTTCAAAAAAAACATTAATCATTAAAATATATATATTGATACTTGCCAAAAATTATTTTTATTTTTTTTTATTTTGGTTTTGTAGTAGAAAAAATCTAGTGACGTTGCCTAAAGCACAGTCTACACATAACGTTTTTCCTGCCAATTAAAACAGTCAGGTAAAACGAATTAAAGACTACCGTCGTATCAGTTTTTGAAAAGAAAAAAACATTATTTTACAACAAAATTCTATTTATGATTTAAATTTTATTTAATTTGTAAAAATGCGAAAGTAATTGTGAAAATAATATCGTTTGGTAATAATGATTAAATATCTTTAAACAATTTGGTAACATTACATTATTTTGTGAAACTGTGCAAAAGATGCTTGTTTTTAATTTTAGTTATAACCTTTTTATCGTTATACAGCCTGTCTTATAATAATATCATTATGATTAATTATTGATCTGTACCTTTTATTTTTATTTCACTGTTCTACAAATGTAATTTACTGAAATATTAATTTCCATTATACCATTAAAATCACAAGCAAACCACCGCAAAACTTGTATATTGCTAACTTAATTGATACCTATGTCTCTTATTCAAATGTATCCTTTTAGCTTTAGATTTTACATCAACATGCCCACTCAAAAGGTCTATTTTAACAAATATGACTTTATTATGTTTGGGTTTTGCAGGTTGTAACAGCCATGCCTTTTACCATTTTCTATGTAGAAGGTGTGATATTTTTCCAACGGATTTTTACGTAACAGCCCAATTTTTAATTTTTTTTGTAATGTTTACCTTTTCTTAAATTTTCCTTTATCGTTCTTTTTATTCATTAACACTGCAGGACTTGTTGCTGTTCTACGGTTTTATTTCCTTTTCCAGCACGTATGGATTCACACACGACATGGCATATTGGCACTTTTTAAACCTTTTATGGTACTTTTAGTAAGTTGGTCCCACTTCTGATGTCAGAACGTAGTACGTATTTTCCAAATAAAACACTGGATTTCCTTCGTAACTTCCTTTTGTTGCATTGTAGTACTCAGGATTACATAGTAGAGCGACCCAACATTCACAATCGCCTGTTCTTAACATTTTTCTTGATACGTTTTAACTGAACAAGTAAGGCTTAACAATGTTATGTGTAGACTTGCCTTAACATATACATACATCAACTAAACCCACTTATCAAATCATTTTTTTAATCATATTTACTAACAGGAATTAGCATTTTTTATAATCACGTGCCGCCGGTATAACACAGATATTTTAAACCCCAAAATCTCTTCCATGATAGCGGAAAATCCTTTTATCTATTAATCCACCAGAAATCGTATCTTTAATACTGTACTTAGACAGATTATTGTTTTATTATCGAAAATTCTAACACAAAAAGGCTTAATAATATGTTGGTATCTCCCTAGAGATATTCAAAACTATAGACAACCTCGCAAAACACAGTGTATCACTTAAGGGGTATCTATTGATCATGTGAGGCGTATTTGACTCCCTTTTTCCCCTGGTTAGATGTCGTGAAATTTGTCTCTCTATCATGATTTCTTCAGGTATTTACTTGCCCTTATTATTATCTATACTAATATATAATTTTTGTAAAACAGTGGATATTGCAGAGAACAATAATTAATATGTATATCTATACTAATATATAAAATCCTTAAGTGACTGACTCACTGATTAATCACGATCCTGCTCACACCACTCAACGTAAGAAGCTCAATTTTGGCATACAGGTTGATTCTAGAGTGTAGAAGTTCGATAAGAAGGGTTTTTCGAAATTCCGGTTCCAAGGGGGTAAAACCACCCCTCAAATATTACAATATTTTTTATTTATAAAACGGTCAAGTTTCCGAAAAAACGCTTAAACACGGATATTTTATTTTGTTTTTTTTACATATTTTAAGATTTTTTAAAAATGTATACAGGGTGTTTCGAAAAATCTGGTCATTGATTAATCACGATCCTGCTTAAAGCGCTGGACGTAAAAAGCTGATTTTTGGAAAACAGATTGACTTTAGGGTGTAGAGGTTCGATAAGAAGGGATTTTTCGAAACTCAAATTCTAAGGGGGTGAAACCAGAGTACGTAGATCGCCGAGTAGCGACAGAAACCGTCGGCTCTTTTGATGTGGTGAGACCAAATTTTCTTTCTCTCTCTTTTGATGTGTTTGACAGATAGACTACGTATTTAACTGCTCAACTTATGAAGTGGTCCTATAAACATGGTATACACTGCTCACAATTTGAAGTGGAATTAATTATAAAGTTTTATACATATCTTTTTTGTTTTGTTTTATCCTTATTTCTAAATTTGAATGTATAAAATATCTTACTGCTAATAAATAATAAAAAAAAAACGATTCGTTGCCTGAGGTATACTTGAAATAAAGTATATAGAGATATTTGATAAATGGCAACAGTGGCAACTTCGCTTCTTCGTATGACAGATAACCTACTTATTTCGCGCAGCCGCAAAGAAAATTGAAAACGGGACTGTCGCTACTCGTCGGTTTAGGTACTCTGGTGAAACTATCCCTCAAGTATTAAAATATTTTTTTATTTAAAAACCGGTGAGTTTTTCGGAAAAACTCTTAAACACGTATATTTTATTTTGTTGTTTTACATATTTTAAGATTTTTTAAAAAATTATACAGGGTGTTTCATAAAATATGACCATTGAGTGATCACGATTCTGCTTAAACTGCTTCACGTTTAAAGCTGATTTTTGGCAAACGGATTGACTGTGGGGTGTAGAGATTTGATAAGGAGGGGTTTCTCCAATCTCAAATTCCAAGAGGGTGAAAACGCCCCTCAAATATTACAATATTTGTTATTTAAAAAACGGTTAGTCTATCGGGAAAACGCTTGGACAAGGATAATTTATTTTGCTTTTTACATATTTTGAATTTTTTTTTTAAATCATACAGGGTGTTCCAAAAAGTTGGGTAATTGATTAACCATGATTCTGCTTAAACTGCTTGACGTAAAATGTTTTTTTTTTGGCAAACGGACTTTTCGAAAATCAAATTCCAACGAGGATGAAATTACCCCTCAAATATTACCAATTATATATTGTAATAAAGTTATATAATAATATCGCCATATTGTTTTTTCTCATGCTGACATAAATGTAAGAAAATTTTATCCAGTTTGTATGTTAATGGACATTTTTGCTTTGCTTTATCATCACCATTACAAATAATTAATTCGACGCGAACGAAGTCGCGGGTACACGCTAGTAGAATATACATTTCTTACTCACTTGACTTTAAAAATTGTCGATCTATATAATTTAACATCTATAATACCCAATATTTCATAAAGGCTATACCGCAAAGAAAACACCTCAGTCGATCAGTGCATACTATTAAACAAATTAACAACAAGAAAAAACTAGAACAAAAATGAACAAACAAAACATATTACTAAGGCTGAAAGTTACAAGGAACAAGGACAGACTTGTTATAACTTCCAATGGACTGCAGTTGTAAGTTTGTCTTGTTTTACTCTTCTATAATTTTTCAAGGAAACTCGATGTCTTGTAGTTTAGGAAAAACACGTCGTATACAACCTACTTATATAGTTTTTCTCGTATAAGTTTTCCTTGTTTCGAGATTATTTGATAAAATTTGTATCAGAAAACTATATTTATTTCTACTTAATAGAACACCCTGTATGTTTAATGTTAACAGCAATGCACACAAATATGTATTAAATTAATATTACACATTTTATACATTACAATTAATATAAAAAAATCCATATTAAACTATTCACCTGGCTCTTACTTTTTTCTGTGTATAGAAATCTTATTATAGATCTATCCTAAAACACTTTATAACGATTGGCGATGAAAGTTTTGTTTATTTTATGTTTTTGGCACTCAACTTTGTTTAATGGTCTTAAATAATATCAACACCGTCCAATATAAAGAGAAATTTTGTTTATTTTATCTAATATTTTGATTAATACAGCTTCTTTTAATAGTATTTTTTGAAATTTTTCGTATTTTTATTATACGAGCCCTAACAACTATATGTTGGGACAAGGTCTTTTTTTGCAATAAATATAGTAATTTGTTAAAACGACTCAATTTATTTTGTTTATTATTCTAAATTCAAACATTACAATATGATCTAGACAATTTTACTATATTTTTATAACTTTGCAAACAAATCACTTTTGATAATAGCTTATTTTGCCAAAATCAAGCCAAATTTGCTGACAACTATATATTGGGAGAGCACAACAAGAAATTTGTTTAATACGGAGTTACATCACCTTTCGCCTTAACAACTCCCTGAACTCTTAATGGCATTGTATTTACCAAAGATTGGCACATTTGAGGAGAAAAATTATCCCAAATTTCCTGCAGTTTTGTCCGCAAATCAAAAATTGTTCGTTGAGGGTGGTTTCTTAAATATTGCTTCATTTTATGCCACACAGTTTCTATAACATTGAGGTCCGGATTACTTGAAGGATGGGATAGAACTTTTGTATTTACCGAACCAATTTTTAGTTGATCTTGCTGAATGGCACGATGTTCCATCTTGTTGGAAAATATAGTCTTCGTTTGGAAACAATTCTTGAGCACTAGGCAAAAGTGAGGTCTCAAGTATATGTTGATATTTTTGGGAGTTAACAGTGCCATCTATAAAATTCAATTTGCCTAAACCTCTAGCTGACATGCAACCCCAAACCATAATCCCCTTAGGAAATTTAACAACCCTCTTTAAGCAATCTTTATGAAAGGCTTCTGCTTTATTTCGTATTGTTCTTTTTCGATGATCTCCAACGCAAACATCAAATTTAGACTCATCGCTAAATATAACCTTATTCCAATCATTTTGTGTCCACGATAATTTAGATTTTGCCCAATTGTAGCGATTTTTCTTTTGAATTCCTGTCAGTAGCGGTTTTTCTTTGGCCTAAATAAGAATTTGTATCAATAATCTTCAGGTAATTGATTATCAACACAAAATAAAGTTTACCTTGTAAAACCCCAGACAGCATTTATGGATATATTTTCGGCAACATTCTCTTGATATATTTAAACCAGTTACAGTATTCCATTTAACTGTTACTTCGCGAAGAGTACTTCTTCTCGCAGACTTGCAAATTTTTACTAAATTTCGTAAATATCTCTTGAGATACAGTTTTTGGCCTTCCCGAACTTTTACCTCTAACGTCTACATTGGCAGATTCGCCCTATTTTTTTTTATTATATTAAAGACCGTGGTTTTTGGAAAACTTAAATCATCAGAAATTTTTCGAATTGTTTTTCCCGTACTGTATTGACGAATGATAATTTCGCGTAGTTTTTGATTTGTAGCTTTTCCACGGACCATTACTTTGGATTAAATTAACAAAATTGAAAATTAAAAAAATTAAAATTTCTTTCAGTAAATCTCACTACTCAAAGTATCGGGTCACTTACAAGCTGTCAATGCTGAAGTAAACAGTTTGCGACGTTTATAGCAAAGCCGCCTATGATGATATTAATTATTTAAAAATACTTGTCCCAACATTTAGTTGTCAGCAAATTTGTCCTTTTATGAACAAAATCCGCTACTGTAAATATGGATTGATTTACAAATTCATAAAAATATTGTCAAGTTGTTTAGGATATATGGCTATGTTTATATTTAAAAAATTAAACATATATTTTTCAGTCATTTTGAAAAACCAGGGCAATAATTCCAAAATATGACCTTGTTCCAAGATGTAGTTGTTAGGGCTCGTAGTAATAATCACAAGAAATTAAAAAAAAACACAGGTGAACGATATGTTTCTGTTTTTGGAAAAAAAAATTAAGGAAGGAGGAAGGAGTATAATGATATCCATGTTTTCATATACAGGGTGAGAATCAGGCTTCCGAAAAAGCTCTATATTAGGTTTTTGGTTTGTGAACTTTATTACAATTTTAAGCCAACCATACCTACAGGTATGGTAGGCTATTAAGATCGGCAAAAAAAAAGTTTTTTTAATTTTACTCAAAATTAGTTATTTGGGCCATAAATGACCTAAATACAAAATATTTTCATGGTGTCTGTCTGTCTGTCTGTCCGTCTATCTGTAACACGATAACTCAAAAGCCGCTAAACCGATTTTAACCAAATTTGGCACAAAAATACTGTGGCACCCGAGAATCTGGCTATTAGTTTTTGGTGGGGGTGGGGCGTTAGTAAGGGGGTATGGGAGGGGGTTAAAAATTTTAAAAAATCGTAACTCCAAAATTACAGTAGCTAGCGAAACGCGGTTTTCAATTTAAGATTACGAATAATATTTGCAACAAAATTTGTAATAACATCAAAATCAGTCAAAGTCGCAGTTTTTGAGATAAAAAAAAATTGGAAATATTCCTTTTCTTTGAAACTAAAAGAACTGCCTACCAACCTTTTATTAACATATTTTAGTATGGGCGGCTATACGTGCCTCCCGGCGCCATTTTTTTACATAATATAGGGGCAATCGTAACGCACATTTTGAAAATATTTTTGTCAACATACAGGGTATATACATATTTTCATACCAAAGTACTGCATATTTTATAAGCTCAGGTAAATTTACTGTTTATTCAAAGCCTTCTTAAAATTCTAAATTTGAAGGATTTTAAAAATGTTTAACAGGCAGTACTGTATAATAGTATCTTCTTCGAAATTCGGTTTACCACAATACACTACCTATACAGATGCATTAAATACAAAGTCGTTTATCTAAAATTAATTGAATTAAAACGTCTGTCTAATTTGTTTATACTTATAATCTTTGGAAGTGTTCCAGCACATTTCAAGTCCTCTGTCTCACACTGGAAAATTTTAAATTCACAAAAACAGCTTTTATATGTCAAATACCATTTATTATTTTTGAAATTCAATTTTTCTTCGATATTTTAATACAAAATAATATAAACAAAGATTTATGTTACTTGGGAACATGAGTACAGTGAAAAACATTCTCTGTTACAAAAATAAACAGTATTTTTACACCTGCCTAGTTTCCAAACAGATACAGATAGGTCATTGACGTTTGATATTTTTAATTGTATTTTTCAGGATGCCACTGGAGTGGGGATACAACGAGGACAACGGTAAGACTTTATTGTTAATATACTGCTAATTATAATTAAAATTACTTACATACACTAAGAGGAATTATCAGCCGAACAAAAGAATACGAACTTTGTCTAGCCATAGCCTTTATAGAGTTTGAGAAGGCTTTCGACTCAATATATCCTAAGGCAATAAAAGAAGCCATGAGGAAACAAGGTATTGACAGGCCTTATATAGAAACTCCCGCCAATATATACAAAGAAGCCAAAGAAAGAGTAATAATATATAAAACAACCCCAGAGTTCCCAACTGGCAAGTGAGTACGACAGGGAGACGCGATATCCCCAAAGCTCTTTACAGCAACCATTGGCGTAACTACAGGGGTACCCGGGGGTGCCGGGCCCCCCCAGGTACTGCTGGACACCCTTCAGAGAAATCCTGAATTATGACTCTTGGCTACGTATTAATTTTTATTTGCTTGTGATGCAGTAAGAATGACGTTTTCTAGTTTTGTTTGGTTAATATTATTTTGTTGTGTTCAAAAAATGTGTTAATTTTATTTTTTTTTAAATTTGTAGGTATTTAAGTAATCTACGGGAACACGGTTTGATAACCAAGTCTATGAAATTTATTGATAGAGAAATTCATGTAAACGTTTAATTCAAAAAATGTGTTTTATAAATTATTTTTCATTTAAAAAAAAAAAAACAAAGCCCTAGGCCCCCCTGGGCTCAACCCTAGGCTCCCCCCAGGCCCACCCCAGGATAAATTGCTAGTTACTCTAATTATGATCCTGCTCAAACCACTCAACGTAAGAAGCTCAGTTTTGGCATACAGGGTGATTTTAAGGTGTAGAGGTTCGATAAGAAGGGATTTTTCGAAATTCCAGTTCCAAGGGGTGAAACCACCCCTCAAATATTACAATATTTTTTTATTTTAAAACGGTCAAGTTTCCGAAGAAAACGCTTAAACACGTATATTTTATTTTCTTTTTTTTACATATTTTAAGACTTTTTAAAAATGTATACAGGGTGTTTCGAAAAATCTGGTCATTGATTAATCACGATCCTGCTTAAAGCGCTTGACGTAAAAAGCTGATTTTTGGAAAACGGATTGACTTTAGGGTGTAGAGGTTCGATAAGAAGGGATTTTTCGAAACTCGAATTCTAACGGGGTGAAACCACCCCTCAAATATTAGACTAATTTTTATTTAGAAACCGGTGAGTTTTTCGGAAAAACTCTTAAACACGTATATTTTATTTTGTTGTTTGGTTTGGTTTGGTTGTAGTAGGTAGAATATCTCAAATGTATAAAAAATATACAAAATTATATATATTTTTAGAATGTTATATATTTTGTAACTGTTTAACATGGTCAACGTACTTTTAAAGAGTAAGTTAGATCTTTTAAATTCGCATGCATGTATATAAACAACATAAATAAATATACGCATCCTGATTATGAACAATTAGCAGAGGAAATGGCAGTCTAGTCACGACGATAAACTTTTCCTTTCTGTTTATAATTTATTATCAATTTATTTATTTCCTACGGGTATCGTATATAAATTAAAAAAGAAGAATGTTAAATAAAAATGGCTCTTGTTTCTTGTTTGTTTAGGGCCCTTGCAATAAAAATCAATATCGTTTTGTTTAATACACTTGTTATGAATATAATAAATAGTTTCAATCAAACTAATTTGTTTGTTTATAGTAAACATCATCAAAGTAATAAGCTACACATACAGAAAATTAAATGAAATTGAATATATCCATCACACGTTTAAATTTTCTTAAAATTTCTAATATACTGAAATTTTCAAAATAACTTCGATTTATATTTTTTATAATTTGCATAACTTTTTTTTTCAATTCAAAATAAAATAAATTTAACTTTCAGGCTTTGCCAATAATAATACTTTCGTAAAAAAATGAATCAAATGCTTCATTTTCTTTTTAATAATGATATTCCTATTGCATTTCCTAATATTAAAGAAAAACCAATGTATGTATTATTATTTTTTTCTACGAAATTATAGAATTTTGTTACGTTTGCCTAATAAGAAATAATTAGGGATTATTAAGTTATTAAGGAAAGGATGCAATAAATATGCAGATGCATGCAAATGCACAAATAGAAAAATATTATAATCACAAAATATGGGATTTAATAAGTTTGGACACGATATTTTTGAAAACAATAGATTTTTTTTGCGCATTAAAGCAAAAAATACAGCTTTTAAAAAGTTTTATCTGATTAAATGCTTCCTTTTATACCGTGTGTTACATCAACAACCAATTATTAATTAAAAAATTATCAATTTTTCCAGCTTATGTTTACAGAAAAAAATTAAATTAGATTTTTTTGGAAAAACTCAACTTTGAATTTTAATTTTGGGATTTTTTTGATTTTTTTTATTGGGACAAAAAGTTTTTACAATTATTACAGATTTTTTTTATCATCAGATTGAAAAGTATTTTCAAAAAGATATTCATTCTCGTCCATATGTGGCAACCTCAGGTGGCAACACAGGGTGTCAAATAAGCTGGCTGATCCCCTGTTAATACCAGTGGTTTTCAAAATGTAACCATTATTTTCAAATAGGTATTTGAAAGCTAAATACCTCATTATATATTTTAGTTTCTTTTAAAAATGGCAAATGAAAAATATTACAAAGGTTTGGTTTTGTAGCTCCTCTATACTCTATATTAACAAACTGTTTATAAAAATATTTATAAATATGCAAATAGCCCTTACCATATGTCTTGCCATACTTATATGCAACGATAATAAATATTTATGACGCCTAATTTGACAATAAAATTAACCATGTCACACAATCACTGATGATACGACTTAAAAAAATATATTCTTTGCAATATACAGACCTGATAGCATCATTGCATGTTAACAGACTTATTTACAAGACGTATTTACATGAACAAATTAATACTTTTAAAGGAGTTAAAGAAAAATAAACTCTGTCAACCATAAACATTAGTAGTAATAGAATGCCTAGGTAGAGAGTAAAATAAATAGTGTACCATTGTACCAAACTTCAGTGGGTGGTTCTACAGACTAACATGCTTCCATATTAAGTCATATTAAAAACATCTAAAAACTAGAAAGTCTAATCTTTTATACATCATTTATATACGACATTATAGTCAATAATATGTAATGATTTAATGTAAATTTAAAATTTTAGCATTGTTTAAGTTACTCGCATTTACTTTGAGATCACTTTAATTTGAACAATGTTGTATTTTTATGAAAATTGGTGATCTATTTCATTTAGTATTTCTGGTACAAACTTACTGGACTGTGATAAAAAGCAATATATAGATTCAAGCAAATGTCGATTTTCTATAATTAAAATCCGAACTTTTAAACCCGATCAGTTTTGCATCTGGCTGAACTTGAAAAATGCAATCTCTGACATAATGCATCGGTAGAAAAGGTAAAAAGAAACATCTGGTATAGGTAGTCGATAAATTTGAAGTTTATTTTAAAGGTCCATAACAAAAATAACATTTTTTTCGTGCGGTAAAAAATTGAAATACAGCCAAAGTACTGTTTAAAAAAAGTTTGATGAGGTGTATATTTTTTTTTGAGATCATTTCCAATAAAAACCATTTTAAAATCGAAATAAGTGTCTACTTTTACTATACAGCGGGTCTGTTAAATAGGTGCAAGTATTTTAACTCCATTACAGTATATTTCGATCCCGGAAATACATCTGTAAGCATATTTACAAAAATAAATTAAAATTATACATTTTTCTTGACATTTTTCTAGAAATTAAAAAAATCTTTTTAGTGTTTTGGTAGATTCTTCTGAAACTTATGATCATACAGTCTATATATGTAATAATAATATCTATTTTTGTATTAAAATTAAAATACAGTAATTTTAATACAGTAAATTACGTAAATCAATTTTAATTATATTAGTGCCATTATTAATAACTCTAAAAAAACACACTATACTTATTTTTTAACTACACTCATAAAATTAATTTTAAAAATTATAGCATGCGATTTTCCCATCGCCAAATATACAGGGTGTAAATAAATATACACGCTTTGTATAATTATTTATCAATAACAAACGACATTAATTAAACATTAATTAATGCTTATCTATTTTTTTAAATCAAGATCAAAACTTTTATAGAAATATTGACAGATAAAGAAGTTAAATGAACTATAATTATCAGATATGAATGGCTACGAGTATAGGAAATCTAGAACAACTTGTCTGTGTGATTATTTATATGAGCAATTTATTAACAAGAAGGACGCTCATTATACATCGATTTTTTAAAAATCTTGTTCTATGGTAGGTCACGCTGGTCAGTATTTTTGTAAAACAGTGGATATTGCAGAGAACAATAATTAATATGTATATCTATTACTAATATATAAAATCCTTAAATGACTGACTCACTGATTAATCACGATCCTGCTCAAACCACTCAACGTAAGAAGCTCAATTTTGGCATACAGGTTGATTCTAGGGTGTAGCGGTTCGATAAGAAGGGATTTTTCGAAATTCCAGTTCCAAGAGGGTGAAACCACCCCTCAAACATTACAATATTTTTTATTTAAAAAACGGTCAAGTTTCCGAAAAAACGCTTAAACACGTATATTTTATTTTGTTTTTTTACATATTTTAAGATTTTTTAAAAATTTATACAAAATGTTTCATAAAATATGACCACTGAGTAATCAGGATTCTGCTTAAACTGCTTGACGATTAAAGCTGATTTTTGTCAAACGGATTGACTGTGGGGTGTAGAGGTTCGATAAGGAGGGGTTTCTCGAATCTTAAATTCCAAGAGGGTGAAAACGCCCCTCAAATCTATACTAATATATAAAATCCTTATTACAGTTGAGAGTTGGAACCTTTGGTGTTACACAGCAAAATAAAACACTAAATCACCACAATATACCAAAACACTTTTACTTTTACACTGGACGCGCGTTTCGCTAACCATGTTAGCATCATCAGCAGATGATTATAAACTAAAGTACAATCTACAATCTACTTTAGTTTATAATAATCTGCTGATGATGCTAACATGGTTAGAGAAACGCGCGTCCAGTGTAAAAGTAAAAGTGTTTTGGTGTATTGTGGTGATTTAGTGTTTTATTTTGCTATAAAATCCTTATCCAGTTTGTATGTTAATGGAAATTCTTGCTTTGCTTTATCATCGCCATTACTAATGATTAATTCGACGCGAACGAAGTCGCGGGTACACGCTAGTATAAATATAACAGGATGTCTTGAAAATAAATTGAATATTAATAATTGATTGGTTAAAGTGGCAAATATCGTAACACAGTAAAACTCGGATTAGGAAAAAGCAAAAAGTCCACTTCAAAAACAGACAAAGCATGGTAAGGCCTCAAGGTAACTAAGTATCTAAGGTATTCAAGGACCTAATTCCAAAACTCCAAAGGAACTGCTAATATTTTGCAGGAATAAAGTACGGATTATAACACAGGTCTCCTGGCAGGACATATGGCTGTCAAGCGCTACCTGAACAAGCTCAACATGTATCATGGAAGTCTTTGCTGCAAACTTTGCGATAAAGATCCTAAAACATCTGAGCGCATAATGTGTCACTGTGAGGCTCTGGATCGTAAACGACACTTTTTATTTGGGAAAGCAATGCTAGAATCGAAGGAACTATGCTCCCATACTAACAAGGACCTGCACAAGTTGGTTCAGGGTATAGGGTTGTATAGGAGAGTAGGTTCGGACATAGAAAGTACTATTTTTTAAACTTGCGGAAAATTTCGAGAAAAATTAAAAATGGACATTTTCGGGGGGCAAAAATTTACATTGGGCATATTTTTAGAAAAAAAAATCCAAATTATTCAGTAATAATAGTATTTAACTGATTATTACTCTTTTTTTTTGTAGGTCCAGATAAATGGGCTCAGTGCTACCCCGAAGCCAATGGCCAGCGCCAGAGCCCAATTGACATCGTACCCATCGACTTAAAAACAATCAACACCAACAGAAGACTCACCTGGAAGTACATTCCAGAGAACGTCGTTGACGTCACCAATCCGGGGTACTGCTGGAAAGTACACGTAAATGGTGAAGGATCAGGTAAGATTATGAAGAAAAAAATTATTCTAATTATTTTTTTGTTAAAAAAGATGTGTTTTTGTAGAACTAAGTGGTGGTCCATTGGAGGGGAGATATATTCTGGAACAATTCCACTGTCACTGGGGTAAAACCAACCAGGAAGGTTCGGAACATACCATCAACGGTGAAAAATATGCTGGAGAGGTATTTATACATTTTTATATATACAGTATGACTCAAGATGACGAAATAGGTCCATATTAGATTGACTGTATAATATTTATACCCCATATTAATATTTGACTTGCATCCTTCATGATAGTGTTTTTTTTTGTAAAATTAAGTATTTTCAAATACAATATATTGAATAAAGTATACAGGGCGTTTAAAAATATATTAGTAAAGGTCTGAATCAAGTGAAACTATATTTGTCGGGTGTAAAATTTTATATTCTTTCAAAATATGTCTTACTTTGATCTAAAATTTTAGTAGTTTTAAGAGAGAGCCAAGGAGAGAAATCTCTATTTCTAGGGATTTTGGCTAAACTGAAAGAAAATTTGAATTTCTGTTTTAACGTTAAAAATTAAAAAAAAATACTTAATTTAACACAGTCTTTGGGTATAGAAAGAGCTTAAAAACATAAATTTAGATAAAAACTGTGTTGATTTATAATAAAAATAATAGCATAGTAATATATAGCATAGTAACCTCATAAAATAATTCCTGTTAAAAAGCGTTGTTGAAAAAAAACTCCAATAAATTTGTAATAAAGTAAATTGCTTTATTTTATGTTTATTTTATTTTTAGTTACATCTGGTCCACTGGAATGCTTCCAAGTATTCTTCATTCAACGAAGCAGCCAAACATCCAGATGGCCTATGCGTTTTAGGAGTTTTTTTAAAGGTATAAAACTACTTAAGAATTAACACTTATTAAAATAATTTATTAAAATTTATTACCTTTTGTCACATTGTTTTATATATTGCTTGGCCCCCAAGTTTTTAATCTATTTTCTTGAATGTCATGTATTATTAGTATGTACTTACACAGAAAAAGCAAAACCATTACATATAACTTTATTTGCTTATAGCCTGGCAGAAAAAACTTGGAACTGGACAAAATCGTGTGCCAACTGAACAAAATCCAGTACATGGGTGAAACCGCCAAAATTTTAGTTCCAGTAAACCCTGGGGCTTTCCTACCTCAAGACAGTGGCTACTACACTTACCAAGGATCTCTAACAACACCGCCGTGCTCAGAGTGCGTTATTTGGATTGTTTTTAAAGACCCATTAGAAATATCTCAAGAACAGGTAAGGTATAATATTATTTTCTTTATAATACGCCAAAAAAATATTTTAAACTTTTATATTTTAATAAATTATATACTTTCAACGTACAAATATTTGTTTTTAATTTGTAAAATCCCTAGACAATCCAGTTTTAGTCAAAATTCAATAAATTACTTGCAAATTCATAACGTTGCATTTTGCTAGGCAACCAGTAAAACAACGTTGAAAGTTTAATTTAATTTTATTTTTTTGTCTAATTTATGAAACTTATAGTACAAAATCAGTAGATTTTAATACAATGAATGTTGTATTAAATTACTGTTTGAAAATACAGCGTTTTAAACACATTTTTCAACTAAAAATTATAAATGATATAAAATTAATCACAAAATGGTGAAGGTGCCTATAAAAAATATTTTTCAAAAAAATTTCTTTTTTATTTCAGCTGGAGTCTTTCAGATGTCTCAGATCTTTCTGTCTGGAAGACCAGTGCCCTTGTGATGAGTTTAAGGGCTATGTCAAGACTAATTTTAGACCTACACTTCCACTGAATGAACGTGAAGTCAAAGAATGCCGAATTTAATAAAAAAAAAACATATATTTTTAGAAATAAAAATAGATTAATGTTATGTAGCTCCTAGCTATATTATGTTCTGTATTCAGAACAAGCAAAAAACTCAATAAACCATAGTGATATGACATTATATTCTATTCTTAAATGAAGAAGAGATTTTATTTTGCGAATTTAAAAACTTTTGCTGTGATTTGTTCATTGTTTAAAATGAAATAATAATATATATACCCTGTTTTTAATATATGGTTGAAATTTTATAAAGATTTTACGCACAATAATTGTTGTGTAGAGAAAAATAAATATATATTTATATGTGTATGTTAGATAATATATTATTTTTAGTACGAGAAAGTAGAACATTAAATTAGTTAAATGTATGTGCCTTAATATTAGTGAACTTTGACAAGTATATTAAATAAATGCATATAAAAAGTTATTTGTTGTTTTTTTATTTAAAACCAGACCAAAATATAATATATAAAAATAAACTAATATCACAAAATATATTGGCTAGCTATATATTCTGTTAAAATCCATATTGTTGGTTAAATCTATTTAATAATGATCTAGAAAATAAATAACTATATCTAAGTAACAAAGGCGAAGACCTGGCGCATTCGCCATATAGTGAAATCAAGTTATTAAGTTACTTTTTATTAATTATTTATTAAAAAGCTTGACACGCAAACGTGTTATATTTGTTCTATTTTATTAAAGCAATCCTTTAAACACATACGTATCTCTTTTCATTAATTTTGATACAGAGTTTTAGTTTAGCAATATATCAGGAACTGATTAAGAATATTATTTTTTCTTATAATACATCAAAAATATATTTTAAAGTTTTATATTTTAATAAATTATATACTTGGAACGTACAAATATTTGTTTTTAATTTGTAGTATCCCTAGAGAATCCAGTCCCAGTAAAAATTCAATAAATTACTTGAAAATTTATAACATTTCATTTTGCTAGGCAACCAGTAAAACAACGTTGAAAGTTTAATTTTATTTATTTTTTGTCTAATTTAAGAAATTAATAGTAGAAAAACAGCATATTTTATTACAATGCGTATTGCATTAAAATTGTGCATTAAAATACAACATTTTAAACACATTTTTTAACTAAAAATTATAAATGATCTAAAATTAATGACAAAATGGTGAAGGTAATTTAAAAAAATATTTTTCAAAAATGTTATTTATTGCAGTTGGAGTCTTCCAGATGTCTTAGATCTTTTTACCTGGAAGACCAGTGCCCTTGTGATGAGTTTAAGGGCTATATCAAGACTAATTTCAGACCTACACTTCCAAAATTTCAAATATTTGACAAGGTAGAAAATTAAATTGAAATAAAACATAAAGTATTTCGGAAATAATATATTCCCTTTAATTATAAAAAAAACATTTTATATAAAAAAATATAAATAATTTATTTTCCTATATTGCTTTTGTATAATTTATAAATAAATATGCCTAAAAAACAGACCTATGAAAATGTTACAATTATTGTATTACGTACAAGCTTGCTATACTTGTTCAGAACAGTACAATATTTGAGTTATAAAGTTATAAAAAAAACAGTATAAAAATATATATAAGCGTTTTACTTTTTTAAACCTAAGAACTTATAGAATATAACACAGGGTTCTTCTCCGTTATTTCTTTTTCTTTTTTGCCTTTTAGTTCCTCCTGGATATCCCCCAACGTTTTGCGTTTGGTCTCTGGCACGCCAAAGAATATAAAAACTAATATAACAACAACATAAACAACAACAGATAGCGAAAGTAAAGAATGGTACAGAAATACCGAACCCATCTTGCATTATCTGGAAGAATTTAGATGCTGCTGTAACCAGAATACCAAACCATATGTCTGCTAGACATAGAGCAAGAGCTTTGACATTCGTTGAGAACATCTCTCCAAGAAACAGTACAGGAATCACTCCCATACCGATGTTAAAGATCACTACGTAACCCAATAAAGGTACTAAAGGTATAATTTTCAGATTTGACACATCTACTGTAGTATTGTTGCTGAGGAAAAAGTATGTACCTTCCAAAGAAAGTGCTACACCTGATCCAATGATGGATATAACCAGGAGAGGTTTCCTACCAACTTTGTCTACTAAAAACAATGAGATCATTGCACAAATAAGCTGCAGGGTAAAGTAGATCATGGAGGCAGTACTAGCAGATATATCCCCACTAGCTTCTCTAAAAATACTCTGAGCGTAGAAGGTTATCACAGTGGTACCGCTGAATTGCTGGAAAGTCCTAAGTCCAAAAACAATAATAGCAGCTCTTCTGTTAGAAGGGACTGTAAAAAGCTCATAGAAATGACCCGACTGGGCTTGATCTTCTTTCACAACTTCTGAAACCCTACTTAGTTCACTAGAAACATCTCTGCTTTGTCTGAACAACTGTAAACTCTTCTCTGCTTCTTTGATTTTGTCTTTCATGACTAGATAGTAAGGACTTTCAAGCATGAACATTAAATTACAGCATTTTAAACACATGTTTTAACAAGAAATTGTAAATGTTCTAAGATTAATGACAAAATGGTGAAGGCGTTTAAAAAAATAATTGTCAAAAATTTTATTTATTTCAGCTGGCTGGTTGGTTCTTTATGCTTTTAAGACCAGTGCACTTGCGATGAGTTTAAGGGCTATTTCAAGACTAAATTCAGACCTACACTTCCAAATTGCAAATATTTGACAAGGTAGAAAATAAATTGAAATAAAACTAGAATATTTCGGAAATAATATATTCCCTTTAATTACAAAAAACATTTTATATAAAAAAATATAAATAATTTATTTTGTTATAACTCAATATTGTTTTTGTATGATTTATAAATAAATATGCCTAAAAACAGACGTATGAAAATCTTACAATTATTGTATTACAACCTTGCTATAATTTTTCAAAACAGTACAATATTTGAGTTATAAAGTTATAAAAAAACAGTATAAAAATATATAAGCGTTTTACTCTTTAAACTTAAACCTAAAAACTTATAGAATATTACACAGGGTTCTTCTCCGTTATTTCTTTTTCTTTTTTGCCTTTCAGTTCCTCCTGGATGTCCTCCAAAGTTTTGCCTTTGGTCTCAGGCACGACAAAGAATATAAAAACTAAGCCTAAGGCACAACAGATAGCGAAAGTAAAGAATGGTACTGAAATACCGAATCCATCCTGCATTACCTGGAAGAATTTAGAAGCTGCTGTAACCAGAATACCAAACCATATGTCTGCTAGACATAGAGCAAGAGCTTTGACATTCGTTGAGAACATTTCTCCAAGAAACAGTACAGGAATCACACCCATACCGATGTTAAATATCACTACATAACCCAATAAAGCTACTAAAGGTATAATTTTGAGATTTGACACATCTACTGTGGTATTGTTGCTAAGGAAAAAGTATGTGCCTTCCAAAGAAAGTGCTACACCTGATCCAATAATGGATATAACCAGGAGAGGTTTCCTACCAACTTTATCTACTAAAAACGATGAGGTCATTGCACAAATTAGTTGCAAGGTGAAGTAAATCATTGAGGCAGTACTGGCAGAAATATCTCCACTAGCTTCTCTAAAAATACTCTGAGCATAGAAGGTTATCACAGTAGTACCGCTGAATTGCTGGAAAGTCCTAAGTCCAAAAACAATAATAGCAGCTCTTCTGTTAGAAGGAACTGTAAAAAGCTCATAGAAATGACCCGACTGGGCTTGATCTTCTTTCACAACTTCTGAAACCCTACTTAGTTCACTAGAAACATCTCTGTTTTGTCTGAACAACTGTAAACTCTTCTCTGCTTCTTTGTTTTTGTCTTTCATGACTAGATAGTAAGGACTTTCAAGCATGAACATTAAATTACAGCATTTTAAACACATGTTTTAACAAAAAATTATAAATGTTCTAAGATTAATGACAAAATGGTGAAGGCGTTTAAAAAAATAATTATCAAAAATTTTATTTATTTCAGCTGGCTGGTTGCGATGAGTTTAAGGGCTATTTCAAGACTAAATTCAGACCTACACTTCCAAATTGCAAATTTTTGACAAGGTAGAAAATAAATTGAAATAAAACTAGAATATTTCGGAAATAATATATTCCCTTTAATTATAAAAAACATTTTATATAAAAAAATATAAATAATTTATTTTGTTATAACTCAATATTGTTTTTGTATGATTTATAAATAAATATGCCTAAAAACAGACGTATGAAAATCTTACAATTATTGTATTACAACCTTGCTATAATTTTTCAAAACAGTACAATATTTGAGTTATAAAGTTATAAAAAAACAGTATAAAAATATATAAGCGTTTTACTTTTTTAAACCTAAGAACTTATAGAATATAACACAGGGTTCTTCTCCGTTATTTCTTTTTCTTTTTTGCCTTTTAGTTCCTCCTGGATATCCTCCAACGTTTTGCCTTTGGTCTCTGGCACGTCAAAGAATATAAAAACTAAGCCTAAGGCACAACAGATAGCGAAAGTAAAGAATGGTACAGAAATACCGAACCCATCTTGCATTATCTGGAAGAATTTAGATGCTGCTGTAACCAGAATACCAAACCATATGTCTGCTAGACATAGAGCAAGAGCTTTGACATTCGTTGAGAACATTTCTCCAAGAAACAGTACAGGAATCACACCCATACCGATGTTAAATATCACTACATAACCCAATAAAGCTACTAAAGGTATAATTTTGAGATTTGACACATCTACTGTGGTATTGTTGCTAAGGAAAAAGTATGTACCTTCCAAAGAAAGTGCTACACCTGATCCAATAATGGATATGACAAGGAGAGGTTTCCTACCAACCTTGTCTACTAAAAACGATGAGGTCATTGCACAAATTAGTTGCAAGGTGAAGTAAATCATTGAGGCAGTACTGGCAGAAATATCTCCACTAGCTTCTCTAAAAATACTCTGAGCATAGAAGGTTATCACAGTAGTACCGCTGAATTGCTGGAAAGTCCTAAGTCCAAAAACAATAATAGCAGCTCTTCTGTTAGATGGGACTGTAAAAAGCTCATAGAAATGACCCGACTGGGCTTGATCTTCTTTCACAACTTCTGAAACCCTACTTAGTTCATTAGAAACATCCCTGCTTTGTCTGAACAACTGTAAACTCTTCTCTGCTTCCTTGATTTTGTCTTTCATGACTAGATAGTAAGGACTTTCAGGCATGAACATGAAAGTAACGAAAAATATTGGAGGTAGTGCTGAACATATTAACGCTGTGTTTGTTATGCTTAAATATGATCCTATGGCGTTGATAATAAGCATCCCAGCGATCATGGAGAGCTGTATGCTTGAACCAAGAAGCCCTCTGATGTCGTACGAAGCTATTTCACCCAGGTACATAGGGAAAGCGGTGAAAACCAGTCCATCAGCCCATCCAGAAATGAATCTGGCCGTGTACAGTTCCCAAATTGTTGTGGCGAAGGCCACCATGAGCCAGGCAATCAGGTAAGCCGGTGCTGTCATGAGCATGCAAGTTTTCCGACCTATTCTGTCCACTAAATAGGCTGTCATGATGGAGCCTGAAGCTGCACCGATGCAGGGCATGGATGCTAGCCATGAGCCGTCTTCGCTGGTAACTTGGATGTGTGAGGAGTCGTCTAGGAGTTTGGGAAGGGACGGTGAGGGCCAGCCAAAGTGCATGGCACCGGAAATCACACCCAGGCATCCTGAAACAAGTGAAGCAGGAAATTAAAGATAAAGGATTATACTATATCCGTATTGTAGCACATTTTTAGACGACTTCTTTGTTATTTTGATGGTCAAACATCAACAAAATATTCCTTATGTTTGGACTAAATTTTCTCGAAAATAAAGACGTAATTTAAAATTCCGTTACACTAAAGAAATAGATTGAAGTTTAGTGATTAGAGTGATATATAATTTATATAGTTTTGTAACAAATTGCTGGCTATTTACCGGCAAATGCTGAAGCTCTGCAAACCTTAATCAAGCCTTAATCAAAGCACTTGTGTTTGGAATTTTGGATATGGCTTAACACGACTGGATCGGGCTAAGCGTTAGGCAGATTTCTGGAATATAATATATTTCCTTCGGCCACACACCCGACGTACAGCGTAATAGATTCTTACAGTCGGCTACAGAGTAGTCTGTCTCCCTATCTCTCTATATCCCTGGCCAATTCATATTCTTAGCATGTAAAAAAATTACGAAATCTTAAAATTCCAATCCAATTACAAGTCTTGTAATTTTAAAGTGTAGTTAAAATTCAGAAGATGTACGAAATTATGCTAAAACTATTAAGAAACAAAAATTCTAATTTTTGCCAGTAATTGCTTAATATTTAATTAATATATAGTAACAATTATTTATTAAAATGTAAGGTGCTGTAATTATATTAATAATGAACTGGCAATAAAAAAAACTTTAAGAATTCAAGTCAGTAATATAGCTAGACTCCACAGTATAACTAAAATGTTAAAGATTCTCAAAAGCAAGTGTGGAATATTTTGTTTTTCGGATACACAGACGAATTTTTCGAAGAAGCATATATTTAAATAAATTAAAAATCTGAGAAAAAAAGAGATTTGAATTAAAGCAACCAGATTTTTGATTAACTTGATTAATTTGAAATTGTAAACAGAATTATATAACATCTTGTAGATTTTTCTACAGGAATATCTTAATAGTTTAGTATTTTCTTTTAAATTTACTTTTGAATTGCTGGTTGATGCAACTTTTATTTTTTATGGGGCACATTAAACTAAACGATTGATATGCCACAGAACTATGTAGATAAAAATAACAATAATTAATATAGTATATAGCAAAAGAAGCATATAAATTTTTGCTTTATTGTATTTTAAGCACCTGCAATCTTTTTCGAGGAACCAGTTTTTGATATAATTTCCATTTCAGAATATGATGACAGACAAAATATAGCAGAAATCATTTTTTATTATTTTATACCAGCAAAATCAACGTACAAAGTCCTCCTCGAAAGATTGTGAGTTGTTTCCAGCTTGTTCTATGAATGAATAACAATTCTATAGCAAAATATTTCGGAATTTTTCTTTAAGAAATATGTTATAGTACAACCAGAAATGGTTGAAAGCCTACAAAATATAATGTGTTTTATTACTCTACTCTACTACTAAACGTCCAAGCGTGGCTAACGTCATATTCAAGGCCTGACTGTTTTGACAGTTCTACCGAAGTGGTCCAGAATTAGTAGTCGTAAACAAACCAATTGTTTTCATTAGTTTCGCAACAAATCTGTGTTTTTTACGCGTTGCTATGCTAATAAAATTATACTAAATAATTTTGAGTGAATAGTGAACTATCTAGATCCGATTCATAACATCCTACCCGCGAAAAAAAACATACTTTCGGTAAAAATTATAGTAGCACCAGCGATGCCGGCTGTGTATCCGGACTAGGAAAAAGTTGGGGAATTTATATAAAAACATAATTAATAGCGTTAGTGTTAGTGTATAGTGTTAAACCAACGTAAGTGACGTGTATTTTTTTGTAAAACAGTTTTCGTTTCTTTATTTTTACTTTGTGAAATAAAAAATTCCGCGACATTGTTCTGTGCCTGTGCCTTGTAGCAGCAATTATAATAAGTCCTCAGGATCTGTCTACATTCTCTTTCCCAACAATATTAACTGTAACTAGGTCACGTCTGGTCACGTCCAAAACCTACAGAACATGCTGTGCCTACAATTTTTCCAAATCAACCCTCTTATGGACCCTCTGTGCATGTTCCCATAAAGAGAAAACGTCCCGATGAAAGAAAACAAGATTTGGAAATTCAGGATGAAATAAATATTGAAAAGTATTATTATTATTATGAAATGGCAATATATTTTAAAGAAATTAAATGAATTTGTACTTTATTTCAGTATTTTATATAAAAAAATGATATCTTTATCTTTTTATTTACGATTTATGGAGATGGTTACTTAATGAACATCGAACTACAAATTACTTAATGTTAATAGTTAATTCTCTCTGATATCCACTTTTTTTAAATATGTTAGGCAAATTTTTACAATTATTTTTAATTAAACTTTAAAATGTATTTTGCCGTTATCATATACAATACATTTTCTTAACTTGTCGATAAACGTATAGTTTTCAAACTTTTTAATATTTGGAAACTTTTTATCACAAGGTATATTATTACTAGTTGCTAAATACTCGCTAACGCAATTTAGGACACGCTTTTTATTATCTAGGTTTTATTTTGTTCATCTTATGCTGTAGTTTATTTCATATTAATATTCGTGCTTTAGATCTAAATTTTAATGCTATTCAATTACTTTAACGCGATAAAAAGTTAATGTTATTTTTTAAAACCTTTCTGTATAATATTTTTTATATTTATATCTGGCAAAACTATCAATTAATACTATTATTTAAGTGTTATTATTAATAAAATATTTTGTTTCATTCATATTGTGTTTTATTTATTCCTGCGCAATAATATTTTTTTCTAATTTGTACATAAGTTATATTGATAAATAGGTATAATAATAAAAGCAAGAAGATTCTTGAAGTTTGAAAGTAAGACATAGTTCTTTTTATATTTTTTTCGTATGTGGTGTTTTGTTTAAAATATACAGTTATATACAGTTTATACAGTTTTTTTTTTCACAATATTTTGAAGTAATCACTTGTCACTCAAATTTTAAATATATTAATTTCTTGCTATGCCTTCCATTTGTACCAACTTATTTCTTTGTAAAATAAAATAAACTACTTTGAAATTAAAATGACAGACACATCAAAGATTTTGTCGTTGGACAGGCTATATCCTTTGAATAAGAAGACTAAGGAAGGAGCATAATGCTATCCATGTATTCATGCATGGTGGGCGGAAAAAGCACCATAAAAGCACTCTAGGGTGGGGATCCTTGACAGTTCTGTTTGACGATTCATTTGACAGAATTGAATTTGATTTGAAATTTTGTGGATTTGTCAGTCTTTACGGAGCTTATTTTATGTTATTTATTATTTATTCTACTACTGATAGTTGTATAAAGGTAGTAAATCTAGATGGAAATTGTGGCAGAACTTAAATTAACAGTGACATTATCGCGATTTATCGAAAAAGACTCTAAAATAGTTGGTTGTGTAGCGTGCGGTAGATCTCGGCAAAAATTGAGTGAAATAATGGAACAACTTTTCGCTAGTAAGTGACTATATAATATGCATACGTGTAGTAAACCGATCATTTATGAAATTCACTTAAATTAACTAAATTATATATTTTCTTGCATTTTAGCTTTTATTTACTACTTGTCAAAGATCAGATGTCAAAGAATTTTGATACGTTAATTTGACTTACCTGCTTCAGTAGTGTATCGGATGTTTGTGTTAATAAATACTTATTATAACTTATCTATTTTTATTAGAATTATATATTTTTATAACAATTTTAATAACTACCAACATTTATTCACAACGTAAAATAAAATAACAAATTATTGAGTCTACCCCACGTCTACCCTACATCATAGTTTTACATTTTTTAAATAAAATTAGAACGGCACTGATAAACCGGAATTTAAGTCGGCCATATTTGAGGCCCATCGCGGTGTACCTAAGATTTTTGATATGCTCCTTCCTTAGTCTTCTTATTCAAAGACTATATCGAACTACATCACTGTGAATATTAATGTTGTGTGTATTCAAGCATTTCTGTACGTACTATAGGATCTATAATAACTGTATCTAAATATTGAAATTTCTTCTGTGGATTATAAATTCAAATTTTGTTAAAATTTCGCAAAATTGTGTCTATAAAATCGTTAAAGGAAAAGAAAGCTGATAAACCAATGCGAATTTTATAGTTATCCTAAATATTTTTAAAATATTCTCTATCAAAGTAAGAAGTATCTTGATAGTAAATTTATTATATTATGTGACATTAATGATGTAAATAAATTATTAGGGTAGTTAGAAGAGTTTCATTTTTGTTTCATTTTATATTATTACTCAAAATCTCTATTGTATTTCATGGTTGTTTCCTATAAAATTTAGAGGGAAAAATTGTAAATAACATCTTAATTCCCGTTAATAATGTTCTAAAAGCCATTTAATTTCATATAAGAACAAAATATATTTTTTTTTTCAAAAAATCAAACAGAAATTAATAAAAATAATATTTTACTGACCTGTTACAGTGGCTAAGTACTGGAACCTGGCACTGCCTTCTTTTATTTTTAAATTGCTACTTCCCAGTCCAAAAATCATCGTAAAATTCTATAAATTCTTCCCACTACACACTACCTCACCAGCCAATTCACCGATAATGTGAATTATTGCTAAAAATCTTCTGTGAAATAAGCGATAGGACCCCCCACTTATATATAGGTAATTATTGCCGACCTCCCACCAAGAATCAAACAAGCACAAATCCCAAGAGCTTTACATTTTTTTCAAATAATCTTTATTTATATTTTCTAGAATTATTTTTTGTTTAATTTAATGAAGGATTACACAGTATCTGAAAATTTAATCAGAGTCATTTTGATCACAGCACTTTTAGATTGTTCAATTATTTGGATCTAAAAGCTAATAACTCAGCCAAACCAAGCTAAAATATAGTGCATAGATTTTAATTCTGATCAAAAATATATTTTTTTAGAAAAAGCACTTATTGAAAATTAAAAATGTTTATACTCTTGTCATATTGTGGTATTTTCTCCAAATTTTTAGTGAATTAAAAATGTTTTTTAGAGTTCTATAAAAGGTATATCATTGTCATATTGAACTCAGACATTTTTATTTATGATTGTCCATTCGTTTGGAGAATTTTGACATTACAGGCCAAGCACTAAAAGTCATTTTTACTCCGAATAGAACATGCAATTTTTTTTTCAAACGTCAGAAATAATTTTTTAAACAATTTGAAACTTTGTAAATAATACAAAAAGATTTAAAAGTAATACCCTGTAAGTAATTATATATCGAGAACCTAGAACCTATGGTTACGCTCGTTGATTTTGACACATAATGTCAGTTTAATAATTTATTTTTCTACTTTTGTGCATAGGCGTAAAAGTGCCTCACTTTTGTGCCTAGGCTTTAAAATGACCCCAAAAAAAGAAAATTAATAGAAAATATATTTTTATATTTTTGTCAGCGTGTGGTACTTTCTTCCAATTTTAGTGTATTAAAAATGTCACAATATCTATTGAGTATCTATTAATAACATAGATAAACAAGATGATTATCGTTAAGGTACTATTAACGTAAAAAATATCATATCTTTTGTACTGAGAAATTAAAAATTCGGATGGCCTATTTGTAAAATATTGTAAATACAAAATGAGTTGTAGTTTTATAAACGTATATTAAAAGTATGGTTTATTTAAAAAAGAAACACTAAAAATAGTACAAACGTAGACAATGAATTACGTAGATGTTCGTTAAAATATTCCTTTAGCTGTCTTCAAGTTAAACATATACAAAAAAGACTTTTTTTATTATAACAGAAGCACATCAAATAAAATAAATGTTAGGAATGTATGATTTTAAAAAAGAATCAATATAGTAATCGCAAAATAAACAGTACGACCCCTTTGAGACTACAGAACAAATATTTACTCAAAATAGACTGTATCATATTTAAAAAAAAAACGTACGATACGCATGCAAAGTTCTAAAAGAATAATCCCAAATTAAATTTCTCTAAATAACGTCTAAAATATCAAATCCCTTTGACGTAGCAGACATGAAAGCAAAAACACCACCTAAAACAAATAAAAAAAAGCTTCAGACAATGCTACAGTCTCCCGCAATGAAAAATAAATATTTAATAAAGCTTACAGACCTAAAATTATTTCCTACTAACGTTTAAATAACAACTAAATACCTATGCAAATACCACTTTTATATTTTCCGTCCTTAAAAAAACGGCAAAAATTAAATTAGCACGTTTTATAACCGAAACAAGTTTTTTAATATTTCCATAGTTTTAGAGACTATCTAAAAGGTGCCATCCTCAGTCTATTGTACTAATTATAAACTAATCAGGTTCAAGTGGACCCCCCGTGATAGGAAATTCTACACAAACACGCATACAAATCAAATATTTGCGTTGGTTTTTATTGCAGAGCGTTAACCGTACGAAAATCTCTAGTAAATCATCGAAAAGTTGATCAATACAGCATGGTATCAAGATTATATAATGTTGCTGTAAATATGTTTGTTTAAAGGATACTGTGTAACATTTGATAAAGAGCGCTTATTTGAATTTCGAGGTGAAGCAGTGCCTTCTATTAAAAGATCAGCCTATGGGCGAGATTTATGACGTCACGCTAGTTAGATATAACGGATTAATAAATATGTTGTAGAATACATGGAAAACATAATTATTCCTCAGATTTTTGGTTTGTATTTTAAAAATGATATAGTTTAAATGAAATATACATAATATACAGTTAATTACTACAACATATATACCTATTTATAGTAATAAATACTTTGGAAAATAAACTATGAACCATACAAATGCAGCAAATGTTTTACAATGTACAAATAATGTATAGGTACATAAGATAAAGGGTAAAATGTAAATATATTTTAAATTTTGGGGTTTGAAAATCGATCTAATTTAACAAAAAACATTTAATATCTACTAATAGTGATGTATTATTATTTGCATTCACAAAATTTATATATAATTAGTTAATTTAAGTAAATTTCATAAATGATCGGTTTACTACACGTATGTATATTATATAGTCACTTACTAGCGAAAAGTTGTTCCATTATTTCACTCGATTTACTGAGTGCGAGTCAAAAAAGCCGCGGGGACAGATTTCCCATATTAATCTGGCTATAACCTTTACAATTTTTTAATTACTATTTGATCCCCAAAAAGGATGAAAGTTTCTGTTGCTCAAAAAAGTGATAATTTAGTATTTCTTGTCCCTATACATAAATATAAAGATTTTTTTACTTCCCCTTTTTGTCTCCTAGTCAGAAAAATATTCTTTTGTGATGTTAATCCAAAAAAAAATCAGCTAATTGTCCTGCTTATGCAACTCAGAATAAGCCAAGCCAAAAAAAAATTTAAAGAGAGATAAGAACATTAAAAGTCGGTGTATTTTTAGTTGCATACTTTCAATAGATGTCAAAAAAGCGGAACTCAACAACCTGGAAGACTCCATCCCTAACCTGAAATAGAAATCCTCCAAAAGGTCTAGACTGTGGTCTAGACACTCGAAGAAATTCTTCAACTTTTATGACAGAGAAAAATCAAAGATTGTGATTGTTACGGGTTTTTTTAACAGGACACTTTCTTCTCAACGAACACCTCAATAGATTGAAGGTAAAAAAGAATGGTTAATGCAGATTTGCAGAGGAAAATGGGGAAACAACAGAACAGTTCATTACTGAATGCGCCGAGACGACAACCATTCTTGCCCTAAACTTTGGTACGACTGATATTGGAGATGGGGAACTAACCTCTGTAAAACCGTCTTAAATACTGGCTATTGTCGAAGCCCTGAGGCTGTATGATGAGTTATAATTCAAGACTCAAAAAAGTCAAAATTTTACTACGAAAAATCAATTTATTTAAATATAAAAAACTTAAAACCTAGAAATACATAAATCTTACTTATATTAGCTATAAAATTAATAAATAAACCTTACTTTACAATATTAAATCTAACAAACATTTGCACTTTTACAATAATCATTCATACATATTAAAATACATTAATTCTAAGACTCAGTACGTCATTTTGTTTATAAAAAAATCACATGAAACATGTTAAATACTTTCAGAATCACCAGGAACATCATTTGTCACTAACTTCCTGTCATTTCTAAACCCCGCCTGAATATCCTCCAAGGTTTTTCCCTTGGTTTCAGGTACAAAAAATGTAATAAGTACTAATCCAATGATGCAGCTGAGTGAAAATGCAAAAAACGGAGCGTACATGCCATATGAGTCTTTCATTATCTGGAAAAACTTCGAAACTATCGTTGCTATAACGGCAAAGTAGATATCAGCAAAGCACAGTGCAAAAGCCTTGACGCTTGGTGAAAAAAGCTCACCTAACATCAGAATTGGGATAGTTTGCATCCCCAACGAGAATACAACTACAAATCCTATTAAAGCTACTACAGGCATCACACTGAACGGGGTTACATCAATATTTGTGCATGATTTGATATAGAAATACACCCCTTCAATGCAAAGGCATATTGCTGAGCCTGTTATGGAAGCTATCAGCAAAGGTCTTCTTCCAGCCTTGTCCACAATGCTCGAACAGAAGCATGCACAGACTAGCTGCACAGTAAAATAGATTATTGTAGCTAATTCTGATGAAATATGATCACCAGCTTCAATAAAAATACTTTGGGTATAGAAGGTTACTGCTGTCGTACCACTGAGTTGCTGAGCTCCACGTAGAATCACCATAATCAATACAGCTTTCCTGTTGGTTTTTTTGGTGAACAAATCGAAGAACTTTCCTGAACCTTTTATCTCAGATTTCACCGCTAAACTCAGTCGGTTTAATTCGCTTTCTATGTCTCTCAAACCTCTGAGTTTTTGTAAGCTATTTTTTGCTTCAGAAATGTTGTTTCGTATTAAGTAATAATATGGAGATTCTGGCATAAATACAAAGGTAACTAAAGCTAGAATTGGTAATGAGCTGCTAACCAAAGCTGCCATGCTGACACTGAGATATGATCCGATGATGTTTATGAGAAGAATTCCGAAAATCCAGGTTACACTAACTCCAGAACCTAGTAATCCTCGTATTTTTGGATCAGAGATTTCGCCAATATACATGGGAACGGCTGTAAAAACCCAACCATCAGCTATTCCAGCAATAAACCGAGCTATGTAGATGACAGTGACTGAGTTGGTGAAAGCTATCATGATCCAGGTAAAGAAATATGGTATGGAAGACATGATGATGGTTCTTTTTCTGCCAAAAATGTCGACGGTGACGCCTACGAGGAGTGAGCCAATCAGGGCACCCAAAAGTGGCATGACTGCCATCCAGGACCCTTGGTCATTGGTCACTGGGATTGAGGATGAGTTGGAGATGAGTTTGGGTAGAGAGGGTGATGTCCAGCCGTAGTGCATGCCACTGACTATTACGTTGATTGTACCTGAAACAAATAGAAATAGATTGGTTTAAAATTATGATGTAATAGCAGGAATTGTGAGTACTATTATTATATTTTTCGTGCTTCAATCGATTTTGAATTGATTCAAAATGTTATGTCATATGTTTAAACAGGGTGAGTCTCAAATAAGTGCACATATTTTCAGTACTGATATATCTCTTGTTCAAATAAGTCCAAACTGTTTAAAAAATATTTTCAGCCACCCTCGTTCCATTTGAAAAACATTAGACAATCGTCTATTTTTCCAAGAATCTTTGATTAAATATTAGTGTTTTTAACACAGCCATGTCACTCTAGATTGAAATTTAAAATACGATTTTTTTTCAGTAAAAATGTCAAAAGTTGATATATGATATGTCATTCTATTCAGAGTCTAATTTTCTATCGAATAAAGTAAAAAAATACCGAGGATGCCATTTAAAAATCAAAAGTTGTAGTAATTTCCGGTGAAACAGGAAGTGACAGGAAGTGAAATTTATGTCGTATACAGGGTGTTTCAAAACAAATGCGAAAAACTTCAGGTGGTGATTCCTTGTTCAAAATAAAGGGTAGTTTGCTTCATAAACGAAAAAAGTTATAGGGGTAAGCCACTTTTGAGAAACACCCGGTATAATTACATAAAAAACTGATCTATTAAATAGCATTTTTTATTAGAACTGATTAATTTTTGATGATGAATCTTAAAATTCCCAAGATATTATAGCACCAATTTATTTCCCTCTCAATTGTTATTGACTATAAATTATCATGAATGACCCTGTATATACATCAATAAAAACATTAATAAACAACAAAGTATGCCTGAGAAAATGTTTAAGCGTCTGTACTATTCATTATTATTTGAAGTGTCACTTTAATGAAATGATCTAATAATGGTTATTATACGGGTTCTAACATTCAAAAAATATGACTTTTAAATTAATAGTATGTCAATGTTATCACATTAAAATTAATTAAAAAAAAATTAAGTAGTATTTTTTTATTAATTTATATTATATTTTTTAATATAAGGAATTTTTGTTATAATTTCTTCATTTAAAATTTCTCTCAAACTTGTCGAAAACATATATACGGAGTGTATCAGCTAAATGGAACAAATTCTTAGTAGAACTGTTTTTTTCCTGATATACAGTTAGCTAAATTCATATGGCTTAATAACACTGACAACTACTGAACTACAGTGGAACAGCAATTTAATTACAATTAATCTACTTAATATTTCCGAAACAAATAAAGATAGGTATAGGATATTCTACATAAAATATGTCTAGAACTTTGTGAAAAATTCAAAAATTAAATAATATACAGGGTGTTATATTTAAAATAAGAAAGTTGGTATTGGTAACTGTTACACGGCACACCCTGTATAAAAAGTCTTTATTGAAAAAAATGCGCAATTAAAAATGCTAATCGACGTGTCTGAGCGTTTTTTCAAAAACTTTTCCATTTATTTATTATTGAATTTATTCCATTTAGCTGATGCACACTATACATGGGTGATCCATGACTATGGTAGAGATTAACAGCTGTCAGGATTTTTTTGACTATTTTGAATTTTAAATAAAGGCGTTTGCTTCATCTATCTAAATGATTTTCAGCCTTACAATGTTGCCGCCTCATTTGAAAAGTGGCAGCAGCTTTGTTATTTTAAATAGAACGCCCCGTATATTACCACATTTTTCAAAAGTACCTTGATATCTCACAATTTTTCTGTTATACCAACCTATACCTATCTTGCCAAAAATAAGCTTTTTACGTCAAGCAGTTTAAGCAGAATCGTGGTTAATCAATTACCCAACTTTTTAGAACACCCTGTATAATTTTTTAAAAAATTTCAAAATATGTAAAAAAAACAAAATAAATTATGCGTGTCCAAGCGTTTTCCCGAAAGACTAACCGTTTTTTAAATAACAACTATTGTAATATTTGAGGGGCGTTTTCACCCTCTTGGGATTTGAGATTCGAGAAACTCCTCCTTATCGAACCTCTACACCCCACAGTCAATCGGTTTGCCAAAAATAAGTTTTAAACGTCAAGCATTTTAAGCAGAATCGTGATTACTCAATGGTCATATTTTATGAAACACCCTGTATAAATTTTTAAAAAATCTTAAAATATGTAAAACAACAAAATATAATATACGTGTTTAAGAGTTTTTCCCAAAAACTCGCCGGTTTTTAAATAAAAATTATTCTAATATTTGAGGGGTGGTTTCACCCCCTTAGAATTCGAGTTTCGAAAAATCCCTTCTTATCGAACCTCTACACCCTGAAGTCAATCCGTTTTCCAAAAATCAGCTTTTTATGTCAAGCGGTTTAGGCAGGATCGTGATTAATCAATGACCAGATTTTTCGAAACATCCTGTACACATTTTTAAAAAATCTCAAAATATGTAAAAAACCAAAATAAAATATACGTGTTTAAGCGTTTTTTCGGAAACTTGGCCGTTTTTTAAATAAAAAATATTGTAATATTTGAGGGGTGGTTTCACCCTCTTGGAACTGGAATTTCGAAAAATTCCTTCTTATCGAGCCTCTACACCGTAGAATCAACCTGTATGCCAAAATTGAGCTTCTTACGTTGAGTGGATTGAGCAGGATCGTGATTAATCAGTGAGTCGGATTTTATATACTAGGACATATTAGTATAGATATCTAAAGCAACCAATTGGATATCATACAGGACGATGGTATATATTTATATATTTATAAATATTTATTTCCGTTTGTTATAAAATTGCTCGAATCTTTTTTGTATCAATATTGACTTTAAGTCTCAAAGACTATAAGAGATACAATAGGAATAGGTACAATAGTAAAATTATGAAAAATATACCGGGTGTTTCATTTAAAACAACAATGATGCTACTAGTTTTAACACTAAACTAAACCAAACTATCCAAACCAACCCAAACTAAAAATAATTTAGACAGATGGAGCAGGTGCCTTTATAAAAAAACAAATTTTCAAAAAAAATTGACCTATCATGGTCGTCAATCAGCCTGTATAGAAAAAAAACTGCAATAAAAGCTAAAATATGACTTCCTGGAGCAAACATAAAGAAACTCATTCCATGACCTTAGAAAACATGCCAAAAATAAACGAAAAAAAAACTCTGGAAAGTATCCACAAGTTCATTCCTTTATCGCATTTTTAAAGCGTGTTGCATCTTGGATTAGTGCCAATATATTGACTATTTAAAAACGCTTCATTACTACCTTAACATCTTTTTTTTTCTATATAAACTGCATATAAAATTTAATATTAACTCCAGAAAAAATTGCCTTGACTGTCTGTATTTAAATCAAAGCAATTTTGAATAATTTCAATACATTAACCCCTATAGACAACACACACTTTAATTTAAAACAATATATTTACTTACATGTTACTGCTGCTAAATACTGAAACACGTCGCTTCCTTGATGGATTTTCTGTGTGGATCCTGTGACGATCGTCATATTGTTTTTCTTCCTTTCTTCAAACAAACGAATAGCGCGAATCGAAGCCTACTGCTGTTGGCTGTTGAAGCCAATAACTGACCGAACCAAAACAAAAGAAAACCGAAAACAAAAACAAAAAAAAAAGAACGCGAACTAAGAGTAGTGGGCTGGTCTCGAATTTACATCACTATGATGGACGAAAACAAATGAATATTTGATAGAATCAAAGCTGTCTGGATATATGGTCGTATCAGCTGGATATTGTGAGAAGTGTATGTCCTAAAAGTACGCTGTAGTGATTTAAATATAACGCGAGTACACACGCTTGGTGTGTGCCGCGTCGAAAATTTGATTCCAAAAACAGTTACAGGGTGACGCAGAAAAATATTTTGAAATTTTTCCATCAAAAATGTTTATTTTTTTATATAATTTGTTTTTAATGTATACTAATATATAAAATCTTTAAGTGACTCACTGATTAATCACGGTCCTGCTCAAACTACTCAACGTAAGAAGCTCAATTTTGGCACACAGGTTGATTCTAGGGTGTAGAGGTTCGATAAGAAGGGATTTTTCGAAATTTCAGTTCCAAGAGGGTGAAACCACCTCTCAATTATTACAATATTTTTTATTTAAAAAACGGTCAAGTTTCCGAAAAAACGCTTAAACACGTATATTTTATTTTATTTTTTACATATTTTTAAATTTTTTAAAAATGTATACAGGGTGTTTTGAAAAATCTGGTCATTGATTAATCACGATCCTGCTTAAAGCGCTTGACGTAAAAAGCTGATTTTTGGAAAACGGATCGACTTTAGGGTGTAGAGGTTCGATAAGAAGGGATTTTTTGAAACTCGAATTCTAAGGGGGTGAAAACACCCCTCAAATTTTTTATTTAAAAACCGGTGAGTTTTTCGGAAAAACTCTTAAACACGTATATTTTATTTTGTTGTTTTACATATTTTAAGATTTTTTAAAAATTTATACAGGGTGTTTCATAAATTATTCGTAAATTATTCGTAAAAAATGCTTTTCTGAATAATCCACCTTGGTTCCATTTGAAAAAAAAAGAGATATGATTAAAAATACGATTTAGGCATCTTTTAACTAGGCCAAGACAAGACGCGAAAAACAATAGACGATCAAGTCTATTTTTCTAAGGCATCTTGATTAAAACTAGTGTTTTTAACACAGCCATGACATTCAAGATTGAAATTTAAAATACGATTTTTTTAAGCAAAAATGTCAAAAGCTGCCATACGATATGCCATTTTATTCAGAGTGTATTTTTCTACCGAATTAACTAAAAAAATACCGAGGGTGTCATTTGAAAATCAAAAATTGTAGTCATTTCCGATGAAACAGGAAGTGACTAAAAACAATTGAATACGTCAGTCAATCCTAATTTATATCATATACTAACATAAAGTACGTCTGCTGGATCTGTGCCTATGAAAGGAATGCGGACAAAAAATATTTAACTGATTTAAATAAACAGCAATATATTTTATACGTCGCGTCGACTTGACGAGTACGTCACCGCAAATCGCTCAGCCCACTCATTTTATTGGCTACTTGCAAATTTGTCGAATTTTTATTGACGGGACGCGTCGTCTATTTTTTAGGAAAAATATCGAGAGAAATATCGTTTCCCCTCTCACGGATACCCCGTAGCTACAGAACGGACAGACGTACTGTACCAAATCTCCGTTTTTTATAAGAGAAAATAAAAAAGTTATAGGGGTGAACCACTCTTGAGAAACGCCAGGTATATTATGATTGTGGCCCTAGAAAAATAATACCTTCTCTATAAATAAATAATATTTATCGACTATCGTAAGGCGTTCGACTGTGTTAATCATCAGAAGATGATCGAAATTCTAAGAACAACCGGAGTTGACGAACAAGACCTACGTTTCATATGAAGTTTATACATATGAAGAACTTTATTGGCATCAATCGGCGGTAGTTGAGATGAAGCAGTCAACATCGGAAGATATACAAATCAGACGGGGTGTGCGGCAGGGTTGCGTCTTGTTTCCGCTCCTGTTTAACCTGTACTCGGAGACTATATTTAGAGAAGCACTGGATCCAATCCAGGGCGGAATCAAGTTCAATGGAATCCCAATAAAGAATATCAGATATGCCGATGATACGGTTATAATAGCCAACGATATACAAGAACTGCAAAGCTTTATAGATCCGTAGTCCACTATAGTGAGATGTTTGGACTGCATCTCAATGTCTCCAAGACCAAACTATTGGTCTTTTCTAAGACTCCAATAAATGCACACCTGCGTGTCAAGGGACAAACAATCGAACAAGTGACCTCAATAAAGTATTTAGGAGCTAACATCAATAGTCAGTGCGACCCGAAAAGAGAAATATTTTCAAGAATAGAGCAAGCGAGAAATATCTTCTAAGAATGAAATCATTTTTTACAAGACGAGACCTCAGTGCGGAACTCTGTGTCTTCTCTGTGTTACTCTATGGATGTGAGAGCTGGACACTGGATTCACAGACGGAAAAGAGAATAAAAACCTTCGAAATGTATGTGTACAGACGGATGCTGCGAATCACCAACGAAGAAGTACTCCAGCGCATGCAGAAACAAAAAGAGATACTGAACACCATCAAGGAAAGAAAAATGCAATACCTGCGGGTCATGTGATGAAAGGTGGTAGATATGAAATACTGCGCCTCATAATAGAGGGCAAAGTGCAAGGGAAAAGATCAGTAGGAAGACGCCAGAACTCATGGCTAAAGGATTTAAGAAGATGGTTTGAACGCTCGTGTGCGGAAATCTTCCGGGCTGCAGTGTAGCTCTGGACTACAATAGCCACTTGGATCGCCAACCTTCGGCAGGAGAGGGCATGATAAGAAAAAGAAGAAATAAATAATATCAGAGAAAAAAATCAATCGCAGTTTACTATAAAATGCTTCAATAGACCACAAAATTACATTCGCAACAATATCGCAAATCGCAACTATAGTAATATTGGTTGGCTAAATTGAAACTCCCAAATAGAAGAAATCGCAAACGCAGTTTTTCCTATGAGAGCCAATCGCAGGTTGCGATTGAGATTTTAAAATGGCTGCGATTGAATTGTAGTTTGCGATTATTTGATCATTTCTAGTTGCAATACAAGAAATATATTTTCTGATTAATTTAAAAAATGTATCCACCATGTACAAGTCAATAAAACGACGAAGATCATATTCAAAACAATAATCCCCCGCAAGGAATTTTTCCCTCATTGACAGAAGAATTAAAAAGTTATAAACCGTGTTAATTTCAATGCCTAATAACTATCAAAATATCTTTTAAAATCAGATAAGGACACTAAAAACATATTTATTCAAAGATTTAACAATAAAACGTGAGAGATTGTTATCAAAATTAACAAAAGTTCGGATTAGTTACGCAAATATAATTAAAATATTCTGAATAATAATATATACCATAATTGTTAGGATAATTGTGAAATAAATTAAGTACACATACGTATGTCTACGATTTGATGAAAAAAAATGGTAGCAAAACATATTTTTCTTTAAAGATGTAGGGAAATTTTGAAAACAAAACGTTACGTGAATATCTTATTATTCTATAATTTTTTAAAACGTTCTCTTCCTCAAAACATCAAAATCTTTTGTATAGCAAATTTCATTATTCTTGATTCGAATGTAATACATTTTCATGGGGATGAATTTCTAAAAATTACTAAATACTAAGAAATGATTGAATAAGCTGAAAATATTGATAATAAATACTTTTTTTATTATATTTATTTAGAATACATCCAAATAATATCATATAACATTTTCAACTTTCTTCAATGAGTAACAGACTGATATTTTTGAAAAACCAAAACAAAAATAACAGCGCACAAACTATAAACATGCCATCTCCACTGCTACGTCATAGTTTTACATCTATGGGCCAAAATGACGTCATACATGTAAGTTTTCATGTATAAAGACTTGGAGATGGATCAAAAATATTTGTTATACTTTGTTTTGGATGCATGCCGGATACCACTTACTTATTCAACTTGAAATATATTGGTTCAAACGATGTATTTGAGAATATTAAAACCAAATTCTAATAATAAAGCTAATGAGATGTTCCAAAATATCGTATTTTTTCTATTAAAAATAAATATGTATAGTAAAAATAAACCATTGTATATTATGTCTCATATTTTCGACCAAAACACTCTATGTATTACGTACGTATATAACGCATAATATTATTGATTTGAGGTGTTTTTTTTTTCCTAACTAGGTCTTTGACTTGAAGTGAATGATTGCATGATAATATCAATATTATTTTTATCGATACACAAAATATAAGACACATTTAAACTACTGCAAAATTTTAAATATGTATTTAAGAAAATTCCGATTTTTGTCATTATTTAACATATTAAGCCCTATAACATAGGATACAACATTTTAATGAACAGTGCTTTCCATAAAATCAATAAAATGAAAAATATACGAAATAATATACATGTACTGATTTCTTTCAAAAATCGACAACTATGAAACTATGAACCCTTCCCGGGCACAAACGGTATATTGTGAGACAGGAAATTGTAGAGAGAAACAAGCCCTATAACATAGGATACAACATTTTAATGAACAGTACTTTCCATAAAATCAATAAAATGAAAAATATACGAAATAATATACATGTACTGATTTCTTTCGAAAATCGACAACTATATGAAACTATGAACCCTTCCCGGACACAAACGGTACATTGTGAGACAGGAAATTGTAGGGAGAAACAAGCCCTATAACATAGGATACAACATTTTAATGAACAGTGCTTTCCATAAAATCAATAAAATTAAAAATATACGAAATAATATACATGTACTGATTTCTTTCGAAAATCGACAACTATATGAAACTATGAACCCTTCCCGGACACAAACGGTACATTGTGAGACAGGAAATTGTAGAGAGAAACAAGCCCTATAACATAGGATACAACATTTTAATGAACAGTGCTTTCCATAAAATCAATAAAATTAAAAATATACGAAATAATATACATGTACTGATTTCTTTCGAAAAATCGACAACTATATGAAACTATGAACCCTTCGGACACAAACGGTACATTGTGAGACAGGAAATTGTAGAGAGAAACAAGCCCTATAACATAGGATACAACATTTTAATGAACAGTGCTTTCCATAAAATCAATAAAATTAAAAATATACGAAATAATATACATGTACTGATTTCTTTCGAAAATCGACAACTATATGAAACTATGAACCCTTCCGGACACAAACGGTACATTGTGAGACAGGAAATTGTAGAGAAACAAGCCCTATAACATAGGATACAACATTTTAATGAACAGTGCTTTCCATAAAATCAATAAAATTAAAAATATACGAAATAATATACATGTACTGATTTCTTTCGAAAATCGACAACTATATGAAACTATGAACCCTTCCCGGACACAAACGGTACATTGTGAGACAGGAAATTGTAGAGAGAAACAAGCCCTATAACATAGGATACAACATTTTAATGAACAGTGCTTTCCATAAAATCAATAAAATTAAAAATATACGAAATAATATACATGTACTGATTTCTTTCGAAAATCGACAACTATATGAAACTATGAACCCTTCCCGGACACAAACGGTACATTGTGAGACAGAAAATTGTAGAGAGAAACAAGCCCTATAACATAGGGTACAACATTTTAATGAACAGTGCTTTCCATAAAATTAATAAAATGAGAAATATACGAAATAATATACATGTACTGATTTCTTTCGAAAACCGACAACTATGAAACTATGAACCCTTCCCGGACACAAACGGTACATTGTGAGACAGAAAATTGTAGAGAGAAACAAGCCCTATAACATAGGGTACAACATTTTAATGAACAGTGCTTTCCATAAAATTAATAAAATGAGAAATATACGAAATAATATACATGTACTGATTTCTTTCGAAAACCGACAACTATGAAACTATGAACCCTTCCCGGACACAAACGGTACATTGTGAGACAGAAAATTGTAGAGAGAAACAAGCCCTATAACATAGGGTACAACATTTTAATGAACAGTGCTTTCCATAAAATTAATAAAATGAGAAATATACGAAATAATATACATGTACTGATTTCTTTCGAAAACCGACAACTATGAAACTATGAACCCTTCCCGGACACAAACGGTACATTGTGAGACAGAAAATTGTAGAGAGAAACAAGCCCTATAACATAGGATACAACATTTTAATGAACAGTGCTTTCCATAAAATCAATAAAATGAAAAATATACGAAATAATATACATGTACTGATTTCTTTTCGAAAATCGACAACTATATGAAACTATGAACCCTTCGGACACAAACGGTACATTGTGAGACAGGAAATTGTAGAGAGAAACAAGCCCTATAACATAGGATACAACATTTTAATGAACAGTGCTTTCCATAAAATCAATAAAATTAAAAATATACGAAATAATATACATGTACTGATTTCTTTCGAAAATCGACAACTATATGAAACTATGAACCCTTCCCGGACACAAACGGTACATTGTGAGACAGGAAATTGTAGAAGAAAACAAGCCCTATAACATAGGATACAACATTTTAATGAACAGTGCTTTCCATAAAATCAATAAAATTAAAAATATACGAAATAATATACATGTACTGATTTCTTTCGAAAATCGACAACTATATGAAACTATGAACCCTTCCCGGACACAAACGGTACATTGTGTGAGACAGGAAATTGTAGAGAAACAAGCCCTATAACATAGGATACAACATTTTAATGAACAGTGCTTTCCATAAAATCAATAAAATTAAAAATATACGAAATAATATACATGTACTGATTTCTTTCGAAAATCGACAACTATATGAAACTATGAACCCTTCCCGGACACAAACGGTACATTGTGAGACAGGAAATTGTAGAGAGAAACAAGCCCTATAACATAGGATACAACATTTTAATGAACAGTGCTTTCCATAAAATCAATAAAATTAAAAATATACGAAATAATATACATGTACTGATTTCTTTCGAAAATCGACAACTATATGAAACTATGAACCCTTCCCGGACACAAACGGTACATTGTGAGACAGGAAATTGTAGAGAGAAACAAGCCCTATAACATAGGATACAACATTTTAATGAACAGTGCTTTCCATAAAATCAATAAAATGAAAAATATACGAAATAATATACATGTACTGATTTCTTTCGAAAATCGACAACTATATGAAACTATGATCTCTTCCCCGACACAAACGGTATATTGTGAGACGTTCCGTAAAAGGTCCTGTAAAAATCAGTTTTTATCTTTTTGATAGGTTGTCAGACAACTGAGTGATATTTTGGACTGGGACATTTTTAGAATCACCCTGTATCATAAAAACACGAACCCATGAGAGTTTTGTTCGTGGCATGTTTGGTTTCATAAAAAAGTGGCTTGGGCTCGTGAAAACCGCAAAGTTCTATCTTTACTAACAACCGAGATAGAACTCATTGGTAAAACCCCTGTACAGAGTGTCCTAAACTAAAAGCTGATTATTAAGATCTAGAATTTTTTTGTTATTCCCAGCATTGTTTCATTCCATTGAAGGTTGTGCGGCCCGCAGTAGTTCTTCAGAACTATTGGCAATTAGGACTAATGACATCAGCGAATCTTAGATAGTTAAGATATTCCCCATCTATTTTTAATCCTTTGTTGGTCCAGTCCAGTTGACGGAAGATTTCTTTTAATGTTGCTGTAAACAGCTTTGGGGATATCGCGTCTCCCAGTCGTACTAATTTGCCAGTTGGGAACTCTAGGGTTGTTTTATATAGCATTACTCTTTCTTTGACTTCTTTGTATATATTGGCAAGAGTTTCTATATAAGATCTGTCAATACCTAGTTTCGCTAGGGCTTCTATTATTGCCTTAGAATAGCCTTTTGAAAGCTTATCACCTCCCAAATACAATGATTTATCACACTTACCCCAAAAATTTGTTGCTTACTTTTTGTACACACATAGAGTGATCAGTGATCCACATATGCAACAAGTAGTGTCTTTTTTGCAAAGTTTTGCTACATCTTTTTCTCGTTAATTCAAAAATAAAAAAAATGAAACTACTGCCATCAGCCAGTTCTGCCCATTCTAGCACAAATATAATTTTAATTTATTTTTAATCATGTATAATTTATAGATTTCTGCTTAACTACCTCGATAACTTAAACACAACCACATTCAATATAAGAATGGCAAATAAAAATATCTGAAATTCTATCGGAAATGGATTTAAAACGAAAAATTTTCCCACTATTATCAACTTTTTACTCACTCTTCAACTATGTTGTGTTATCGGCTGGTTTCTTCACACTTTTGCATTGAAAACGTGTCTTTTATCAATCGTTTTTCGTCTAAAATTCAGTTCGTTTTCATGCTTCGATGTTAGAAAGTGAAGAAGAACCATGTTTAATGTTAATCGTTTTCGAAACAAGGTTTTTCAGTATGTTTCAGCTTTTACAGGTAAGTAATTAGCAACATACTAAATTAATAGTTATTTTTTATACAAGACGATAAAATGGTACCAGTTCATGCAGTTTATCGTCGTGTATAAAACAATATTCTTTTTCATAGCGAGTTACGTTTTAAAAAAATTATTATTTCAAGGAATTTATTACGAGTAGTAATAAATAAAGCTGTTTCTTTAGTTGTCAGTTTTGAGTCAATATTTTTTAATTCTCTTTCGTGCCGATCAGGGGCGGGAAAGTGAAATAGCAAAAGCGGTTCCACCGTTTCCACGGAAATTTCAAATAAAATAGTTCCTGCCTCAGGTGCTAGGTGGTAGTGCAATTAATTTTTAAGTTAAGAAGTTGCTACTAGTTACTGCCAGATGGCGTTAAATCATTTTTTTTTTAGTTCCCATAGTTTCCAACGGCCATTGTCATACTATTGTCAAATTCTCAAAAAATATTGTCGTTGTCATAGCGTCAATCATAATATTATCAAATGATTATCAAAACGTTTTTCAAACTATAATTTGTTACTTATTTGTTATATGTGTTTTAATTAGACAATTCTTTTTTTTTGTGGCCCTAAAAATATAATGTAAGTCTATTTTTGCCATCATTTAAGTACCTATTTATATTTACTCCATTTACAAAACTTTCGGTGTATTACGTTGGTCTTGTTTTATTATAATAAACGATGTTTAAATATTCGACTTATAAATAAAAACTTTAAAAAATAAATAATATTTACACATGTTTGGCTTTAATTTTATTTACTAATTGTATAAATTATACTGTTAAATCTTATTTTTTACACATCACAACGATACTTGTTATTAGTAATGTTGAATTTGTGTAAAAAATAAGACCCAACAATCAAGTTTAATTATTTTAGACTAAAATTCAATAAATACGCTCATTTAAAAAGCCCGCGCTTCGATCCGTTTAAAACAAGCCCTACTCAATAGGTGGCGCCACTTCTGTAGGACCATTTTTCAGTATGGCAGAGTCCATTCTTTTTCTAGCTAGGTATATTCTTTGGTGCCGATTGCTGATTGAATTGGAGCGAGAAATGGCTCAAAACGAAATAAGTAAATTACCAACAGATATTCAGGCTGAGGCGATAAACGCCATAGCCAAACTACTTCCATTTAAATCCCGAATAAACTTATGAAAAGGAATACAAAAATTTTCAAAAATCGAAGCAATTAAAAAACGTGCGAGAAGAAATAAAGTTTTTAACCTATCCTCGCTGTTAAAGTATCGTTTTTCAAATAAACTCCAAAATAACAGAGTTATTTTACTTTGAAAATTTCCAAAAAAGTGATTTTTTGCTAAAATTTTGAGAACCACTGGATCTTTTCTGTATTTTCTTTCTTGTAAATTTAATCTAATACCTATGTTGCCATATTATCAAGAAATTATGTTTTTTAATTAAAAACTGAAAAAATTACAACATTTTTTTCGCGAAATAAACCTCACAGGCGTGTTTCTGGGGTTGAACTATAATACTACCAGTTAAAATACTTGCACTTATTTCTGGGACACCCTGTATTTTTTTCTTAATTTTTTCAGCATGCTTAAGCATTCTATCATCAGAAATGCACTTCGGTTGGCCCTCCACAGCGTTGCCAATCCTCACAGATAACGACACGCACATTTTCCAGATTTCCCACAACGAAGCATCCTGGTTGGCCGTGGCCATTTTTCCGGGAATAGTTGTGGGAGCTGTCGTTGCCAAATGTTTCGCAAAATCCTGTGGACCCAGGAAATTAATTCTGTCCACGGCGTTGCCGATGTTGGTCAGTTGGCTTCTTATTGGCTTTAGCGGTGATAAAATAAGTTATTTTGTTGGGCGTTTTTTAGGTAAGAATTTTTGCAATAAAAACCCAAAATATTATTTATTATTTACCAATTTTTTAGGTGGTATAGGTAGTGGAATAAGCTTTTCCACAGTACCAATGTACATAGGAGAAATCTCAGAACCCCAAATCAGAGGATTTTTGTCGTCGCTGTGTCCAGTTTTCGTGGTTTTTGGAATGCTGTTCATCAACGTCTTGTGCAGACTTTTCTCTATAAGCATTTCCGCTCTCATCGCTTCAAGCATACCCCTAATCAACTTTGTAACGTTTTTTTGGATGCCAGAAAGCCCAATTTGGCTTCTCTCCAAAGAAGAATCGAAAAAAGCCAAAGAAAACCTCATAGTGTTGCGTGGTCAAGACAATGGACTTAAAGAATTTGAAAGGTTTGATATGTTTCAATTTTATACAGGGTGGCATCTCCAATACGACGCGAAGGAGCTTTGTGATATATGAATGATATATAAATGATATATTTAACAGAAAAAATGAAGAACAAATTTTAAGTTTCAATAAGAGTTATCTAAATTGGAATTTACCCGGTATAGCCTACTGTGTAGTTAAATTAACCATTGTACTTTAAATCAAATTAAAACTGGACCCGAAAAGTTATACAGGGTGAGACAAAATTAATATTGAACATTGGTCACGTTTAAAAGCAAGTTACTCTTTTATTTTAAATGGAACACCCAGTATATTATTACGATATTCGACGGGGAATTCACGTTTCTTCAAAATTTGTTAAATTAACAATAGATATATCACAGCCACCTAGATTTTTCGAAATTCCAGTTCCAAGAGGGTGAAACCACCCCTCAAATATTACAATATTTTTTATTTAAAAAACGGTCAAGTTTCCGAAAAAACGCTTAAACACGTATATTTTATTTTGTTTTTTTTACATATTTTAAGATTTTTTAAAAATGTATACAGGATGTTTCGAAAAATCTGGTCACTGATTAATCACGATCCTGCTTAAAGCGCTTGACGTCTGATTTTTGGAAAACAGATTGACTTTAGGGTGTAGAGGTTCGATAAGAAGGGATTTTTCGAAACTCGAATTGTAAGGGGGTGAAACTATCCCTCAAATATTAAAATATTTTTTATTTACAAAACGGTTGAGTTTTTCGGAAAAACTCTTAAACACGTATATTTTATTTTGTTGTTTTACATATTTTTATGATTTTTTATAAATTTATACAGGATGTTTCATAAAATATTTCCATCGAGTAATCACGATCCTGCTTAAACTACTTGACGTTTAAAGCTGATTTTTTGCAAACGGATTGACTGTGGGGTGTAAAGGTTCGATAAGGAGGGGTTTCTCGAATTTCAAATTCCAAGGGGGTGAAAACGTCCCTCAAATATTACAATATTTGTTATTTAAAAAACGGTTAGTCTTTCGGGAAAACGCTTGGACAAGCATAATTTATTTGTTTTTTTTACATATTTTAAATTTTTTTAAAACATCATACAGGGTGTTCCAAAAAGTTGGGTAATTTCTTAACCACGATTCTGCTTAAACTGCTTGACGTAAAAAGCTTATTTTTGGCAAACGGATTTTTCGAAAGTCAAATTCCAACGAGATGAAACTACCCCTCAAATATTACCAAGTTATATAATAATATCGCCATATTGTTTTTTCTCCTGCTGACATAAATGTGAGAAAATTTTATCCAGTTTGTATGTTAATGGAAATTCTTGCTTTGCTTTATCATCACCATTACAAATGATTAATTCGACGCGAACGAAGTCGCTGGTACACGCTAGTATTTTTATAAAATGTTTTAAATTAACCTACATATGCTCCCAACATTTCATTTCAATACAACCTGTCATTCTCCTTGGAGCCTCCGCGTTGTATTAGAGACACCACTCTGTATTTAGTAAAACTATTATTACTTTTAATTTTTATTTTCTAGACTATCGGCACTGAATTTACAATCTACAGAAGAGAAAACGGAGTTTTTACAGTTTTTCAAAGCCAAAGAAAACAAAAAAGCACTTTTAATCGCATTGGGACTACGTAGTGTTCAACAACTGTGTGGATCAACAGCTTTAACATTTTACTGTCAAACAATATTTCGAGAAAACGATAAAATACTATCTCCCGGCTCAGCTACAATTATATTTTTTTGTTTACAAGCGGTGTTTTCTGTATTTTCATCGTTTATAGTTGATATTTTTGGTAGAAGGCCCTTGTTTTTAGTATCCTTATCATGCACAACTTTAACTTTGTTAGTTTTAGCTCTTTACACGTTCATCAAATCTTACACAAGCATTGATCTAGAAAATATAAGCATTCTAGCACCAGTAACATTACTAATAAACGTAATTTTCCTTAGTTTAGGTGTAAGGAACATTCCCTTGTTAGTTATGTCCGAAATTTTCAACCCCAAGTTCAAACCTCTAGCTCTAAGCATAGCTACGATATACTATGCATTTCTTGCTATAATTATAACACAGTTTTTCAGAATCACTAAGGATGCCATAGATTTATCGTTTCCTCTGTTTTGTTTTACCGGTTTTAGTTTGGTTAGTTTGGTGTTGTATTACTTTTTTGTGCCGGAAACCAACAACAAGACTTTGGAAGATATACAGAAAACTTTACAGACTTGATATTCGGTGATTTTTGGTATAGAAAAAAAAATGATTTGATATTTGCAGCAAATTTTAAAAAGATTTAATAATACTGCTTTGCTTCAGAATGTAAAATATAATAAAAAAAAAAACAGGTCAGCGATGGCAATGAAATAAAGATCGCATTGATCGTCATTTCCAAGCAAGCTGAACGCCGTTTTTTTTTCGATCATACGGTATTTGTATTAATATAAGTTAGATATAATAATAGAGTACCTAATATATAATTTTTATAATAATAAAACAATAACTAAAACTTGAACTGTATATTGTTTTTTATTTGTTTGAATCGCTTATACAGGGTGATTCAAAACTAGATGGGAAATTGCCAAGAAAACCTCAAATTAAAAACTTGAAATGGAGCTTTATTCTGAGCCATCCTGTATAGTGTGTCCCAAATAATACATGAGGGTGACCATTTTTCGCAGTTTTATTTGAAGATATGTATATTTAAAAAAATGCCGCTTTGTCATTGTAAAAATAAAGATAATCTTAAATATGTCATTATTTCTTTGTTAATTTTTTTATTTTACGCGTATAAAACTATTTATTACACATAAAAAGCTATTTTTTACACGCATAAAACTATTTTTTACGCGTATAGAACTATTTGTTACACGTAAAAAAATATATTATATAATACTATAAAATATAATATATAGTGAAACTTCTTACTAATAGCCACTAACGACCACTAAACGCCACTAGAGCCACCCAATGATTTCTCTCTTATTTTATCGTTGAAAGAACCATATGAAATAATACTGCGTATATCTGCGAAACTATTAAAAATTTTGAAATACTCTAAATACAAAAAATGTTTATTTTTTAATTCTCCATCTATTGAAAAAATAATATACAGGGTGTTCCATTTAAAAAAAAACAAAGAAAAATTATTTTATATTTTATTAAGTTTGGCGTAGAATTTTCAACACCCTGTATGATTTAAGATTACGATATTTACAGCAAAGTTAAGTATAGATCATCGAAAGTAAATATCTAATAACGTTTAGATTTCAGGACAGTTCTTGTATTTATAATATTTCTTTTAAGGAAGATTGAAAAATGTATATTTTTTATTTATTTATTAATATCTCTGAAACTATTAAAATATATTTACTCATATATTAGGATTATGTAAAGTGGTCAGAAAGGAAGCCAAAAATTCAATAATATACAGGATGTTCCATTTAAAAAAAATCATTCCGATCCACTCACACTTTTTTGAAGTTATAGCCACCCTATAGAAGTTAAAATATTTTCCTGAAATACATCCTCGTACATAGTTTAGGTTTGGACTTGAACAAAATTCACAAGTTTTTTTTATTCTAGGAGCTACAGATGCCCGACGCACCCTGTATAAATGGGAATAATAATTTAAGAGCAAGTAATATTGTTGATAAAGAACGCATTTTCCTCAAAATATTAATAATAAAAAAGTTTTTCCTCTAGTAAAGGCTATCCGGGGACATATTTTAGATTATTTTTTGTTAGAGTTAATTAATTTTAATATCCCTTTGTTGTATATTTCCTGGTGCATACCTAGGTCTATAAAATTTACCCTGCTATATCAGCACATAAAAAATCTGTAATTGTCAGCAATAATCAGCACCAATCAACTCCACACAGATAACAGTGTTTCTGCAAATGAATTGGCCAATGGAATCGCCTGACTCACCGCGTATATTTCCACAAGTTCTCAAGTCCTAAACAATTAAGAGCCTTCTGCAAGACACACAAACATCTACGAATATCATACATATCGTTTTCCGTTTCAGTGTCGATTAAATTGGTTTTTATTAAATACAATTGACTGTCCAGTACGCAAACTAACGAAATATTTCGTTATGTTTGCTTTGTAAATATACACGCGCGCGCTGTGAGTCTATTTAGCACACAGACAGGGCGAACAACCGAACCCTGTATAGTTAGTTATTCCGGAATTATGAAAATCTCATCCACGAGCAACCTGAAGTACGAAAATGGCAACAGAATTTATCAGTATGTGGCGGCAATCACAGGTAGGTTTGGTTTGGTTTGGCTTTAATTAGTTTTGTTTTTGGAAAAAATTCAACTATATTTTTATGTTTTTTTTTATTTTCTCTAAAACGGTATGGAAATTTGGAAACGTATAAACGGCATTAACCATTTTAAAACAAGCAAAAACTTTCTCAAAATATCAAAAATAGAAAAGTTTTTTCTCTTGTACGACAATTAAAACAATCCGGGGACATACTGTATATAACAAATAAAATATTTTTAATCTATTTAAAAAAAGCACCCTCAAAAATTAAGTCTTTCTGACATTGTCACAGATATTTTTCGCAAACTACAGTCACTATCACAATAATTATTATATATTTTCATTTACTAAATTTCATAAGAAAAAACATTGAAAATTAAAAAGATTTTTTACTCATTTCTAATCAAAGCCTCCAAAGAAATAAATCAAATTAATACAGTACGATCGTAAAAAAAACGGCGTCATAGATGGCTGGGGAATGAGAATCGATGATAATTTTGGCTAGGGCAAGCCCTGGACATCATTTAATTGGCTCGTACTCTTAATTATTTTTTTATTGACCAAAGAAAGTTGTAATGTATTTTTATACTGAGTAAAAATGATTTTTAATTGATGTACATAATTTAAAATTCAAGAAAAAATATTTTGTTTTATGTCAATTTTTAGTAGATTGACCTCGACAAAATTATTATCGATTATCATTCTCCAGCTGTCCTTAACGACGTTTTTTTTCGATCGTACAGTAGATGTCTTTATTGGAATGCTCTACATTTATTTTTAATTGTTTTCAATGAGTTATATTGAGAAGAAAACAACTTAAAATAAGCTTTATGGCATTTGTAATATATTTAAATAATTTATTTTAGAATTTGTTTCTAAAAATTTCCAAAATGTCGTCAAACCAAACTACTGCGTTGGACGTTTTAATTTTAGAAAACTTTATGCATCAGAAAACACTATTTTTTGTACAAAATTATTCAGATTTTGCTTCAGTTTCTACGCAATTGCCATGAACAATGAGTAGTTAAAAAATAAAATTATGATTATTACTAATTTATATTTTTCTTAAATTTAAAATAAAAAAAAGGTGGTTTAAAAAATACCTACAGAGTGTTTGGTACGGACTGTGTTTACACTGGGTCCGAACCGCGATACTCAGCCATAACAAGCTCTTATCAACAAAATATCCGATCTCATCCGGTTTCTAACCTTTGTAAATGACTAGTACCACTCAATAATATTTTTTTTCATTTTTTTTTTTCAATTAAACATTCGACTTATTTATTTTATGATACTATGATTTTCGTTCACTGGTACAACTAACTCATTATCAGAATTTCTTCTTCCAAAATATTCCTATTTCCAAAATAGTTTTTGAACTTTGTAACAAACAGAAGTAAGCCGATATCATTTATCTTTAAAAACCAAAAATATATTTGGAAAAATTACTTTAAAAATAGCTAGATATATTTTAATAAGCAGATTCTTAAATATATACAGGGTATCCATAAATAAGTGCAATTATTTTACGTTGTATCGAAACCTTGCAATGTACTTATTTAACAAACACCCTGTATGTACAGGGTGGGTCAAATTCGACGCCTTTAAATGGAAACACCCTTTTCTATAGGAGATAGACAAAAACTAATATCGGTGTCTGGAGCTCAAATTTTGTCAAAAACATGATGGTGAAAACCGCACATCGATATCTGTTACCGTTTCGGAGATACGGGGTGTTTTTCAAAAATATGCATTTTTAACAACTCGCTGTAACTTTTTTGCTATGGAAAATTTTGTATTTTTATGAAAACATTTTCAAAGCACCTTTTTACGTAGAATTTAATGGTTTCAGTATAATTTTTTTTAAATTAATAATTTAAGAATTATCAACAAAAAAATTTATTTTTTATATGGGACACCCTGTATATGTTTAATTTATTAAAAAGAATTTAAAACTACCTTTCCAAAAATATAGCACACTTGATATTTTGCTCGATTCCTCTTCGAGATAAAGAGTAAAAAAAATAAAAATTCGCCCGCTTTAAATAAGTAGGCTTTGAACTTTGAAGGGCACCGGCTGTAATGCAAAAAAAATTCTAGCTGTGAGCATCAATTAAAACGAAAATAATATTTGCTATGAGAGATGTAGAATTTTATAACAATTTAAGATATATTTAACCAACATCAACACATTTAAACTATATCTAATAACAATAAAAATAAATAGCAAACCAAGACATGAGTCGACCGTCTTCTGTTATGGACAGACGGGGCAGTTTTTGAACATTTCTCGCGGAATTCATTAACTCAGTAGTATCTATGAAATATACCCTCTCATAACTGCTAAGTATTTCTAATTCTTGTCTAAATTATACCAAAGAATAAGGAACATTTATTCTTTCGCAAATATATCCATATGATTAGATCCATGGGTACTAAGTCAGGCGGCCTCGACGGCCAACGGCTGGGATCTTGGTTAGCTATTCAATTATTCTTGAAATTGGCTGCAAAAAATTGCTGATAACTTCAGCGTTCAGAGGCGGTGCGTCGTCTTGCTGGAAAAATATGTTTTCGAGTTCCATTAAGGGCATATCATCAATAAGGGGTCCAAAGCCTACTAGTTAAAAGTGGCGAACTTTTAAAAATTCTGTATTTCAAAGGGGATTATAACAAAATATCAAGTGTGCTATATTTTTGGAAAGGTAATTTTAAATTCGTTTCAGTTAATTAAAAATATAGAGGGTGTCCCAAATAAAAAATCATTTTTTCTGTTGATAACTCTTAAATCATTAAATTCTACGTAAAAAGGTGCTTTGGAAATGTTTTCATAGAAATACAAAATTTTCCATAGTAAGAAAGTTGCAGCGATTTGTTAAAAATGCTCATTTTTGAAAAACACCCCGTAACTCCGAAACGGTAGCAGATCTTGATGTGTGGTTTTCACCATCATGTTTTTGATAAAAATTGAGCTCCAGACACCGATATTAGTTTTTGTCTCCTATAGAAAAGGGTGTTTCCATTTAAAAGCGCCGAATTTGACCCACCCTGTACAGGGTGAACAAGATGATGGCAGCCTAGAGCCGAAAGTATATACAGTGGCACAGATAAAGTGCGCATAGCATATGGGACTTTTTTTATTTATTGACTTTAGTGAAATTTGACTTAGGGCATAAGAAAATTTACTCTATTCTCTCCTGTATCTGTCAAATTTGACATTTACAGAAATAAATGGCTGAAAAATATGTTTTCTGGAAAAACTTTATTTGAATAAGTTGTTTATTTCCTAATTTTACATAAATGTACCCATTTTCAGCCATCTAGATTTTTTTTTCGTCATTTTTAACCAATAGCAGCCGATTCTCGTGATAGAAGCAAAAGTAACTGAAAGGGACCCCGTTTGTCATTCCCAAATATTTATCTAGCACTCATATATTTAGTTCAATATTTTAAATAAATAGTAGTTTTTTATGAAAAGTTAAACATTGGCTTGCGCGATGCCCCCCAAACTATAAATAATTCTTCCATAATACGTCGAGGTGACATAATTTCTATACATTTTTTATCTCCAATTATCCAATTTAAGTTTAAATTTTTTAGTAATTAGTTAGTAAAACAATGTTTTATAGCACTTTCATTATAATTTGATCAGAGACCATATAAAAGCAAAATCTAACCAAACAGTTCTATAAGTAAGTGTAAGTTCCCAGCACGTACCAATATAAACTAACCAAAAGTTATAATTTCCTTGCAGCAAACCTGGGCATCGTATGCAGCGAAATGAACTACGGCTGGCCATCTCCATCGCTACCCATCCTGGTCAGCGGAAACTACACCTTCAAAGTGACAAGCGAAGAAAGCTCATGGCTAGTCGTCTCCCCGCTCCTAGGAGCCATCCTGGGAGCCCTCATCACAGGAATGATCGTAGACATAGTAGGCAGAAAAAGACTCATCCTGTTATCATCATTCCCCTTCATAGCATCATGGATTTGCATAGCGCTGGCTAAATCCAGTACTGTCATGTTCATTTCAAGGTTCGTAGTCGGAATGACAGATGGATTGTCATTCACGGCAGTTCCCATGTACTTGGGAGAAATAGCAGACCCCCAGATACGAGGCTTGATAGCTTCGGTATGTCCAGTTTGTATAATTTTCGGAATTTTACTTATAAACATCCTGGGATCGTACCTAAGCATTCCCACAACAGCATACGTAAGCACGATCATTCCAAGTTTGCTGTTTATTACCTTTATCTGGATGCCAGAGAGTCCCTACTTCTACCTCATGAAAGGAAAGGTTGCTGAAGCAAAGAAAAGCCTTCAAAAGTTCAGCGGTCTCGAAGACGTATCAGCCGAATTGGGCAGAATTAAGAACGCTGTCCGGGAGCAAAACAAGAACAGAGGGAAATGCTTGGACTTGGTGAGAATCAAGAGCAACCGAAGAGCCTTGATCATAGTTTATGGACTTAGAGGTTTCCAGCAACTGAGTGGAACGACGGCGATTATATTCTACTGTCAGAAAATCTTTAAAGAATCCCGCGATTTCATGTCGCCAAGCTCGGCTACTATTATCTATTTCTCTGTCCAGCTGGTTTTGTCATTTCTAGCTTCAATAATCGTTGACTTCTCAGGCAGAAGACCTCTTTTGATCATCTCCTTTATTGGAACAGCTATTATGTTGTTTGCAAACGGAATATACCTCTATTTAAAAGACTCTACCAATGTAGATGTCTCAGGCGTGAACTTCCTGCCTTTAGCAGCATTGCTATGTTATGTTACAGTGTTCAGTATAGGGTTACAAACTATTCCTTTGCTGTTAATGGGAGAGATGTTCCCTACAGACGTGAAAGCGTATGCTTTATGCGGTGCTGACATCTTTTACAGTGTGATAGTTACTATAATATCGAAGGTTTTTCATTGGTCCAACGAACAATTCGGAATGTACGTGCCGTTTTTGTTTTTTGGTGTGTGTTGTGTATTAGGATTGTTTTTTGTTGTGTTTTGTGTCCCGGAAACCAAAGGAAAAACTCTGGAAGATATACAGAGGGAGCTACAAAGTGATAATTAGGATATACAGGGTGAATCTTAAATAAGTGCAAATATTTTTAGGAGTGGTGAGTAAAGAAATAAAAATCTATGAAAAGAATATATTTCGGTCCCAGAAACACGTCTATAAGTTTTTTTTCGCAAAAAAGATGTTGAAAATGGTGCATTTTCTTTTAGATTTTCCGGTATATTTTCAAAAAATAAATATATTCCTTTCGAGATATTCCAGCACTGAAAATATTTGCAGTAAACTTAAGACTCGCCCTGTATAAGTAGGCAATAACACAAAATAAATACAGCTAGGCCGAAGAGAGTCTAAAATTGTTGCTCATGAGTATTCAAAATTATACCTATCGTCGACTCACGAGTAACAAAGATTTTTTGGAAGTTGTTTGTGTTTCTTAAAGAAATTTTTGTTGATTCCTTAATTTATTTACTTAAATTTCTAGGTTGATTTTGTAAAATTATATCTACTTAACTTGTAACTGAGTACTTCGTTGGATAAAAAATATATATTTTTTAAAATAAATTGACTGTAAATGTAATATTTTTTGTTTTCTTTTATATCAATAGAGTATACAGGGTGAGTTTTCTACGATGTTCTCTATGGGTAGATATCTCGGAAAATACTGGAGATAGAGACTCGGTTGAATGGAGAAAGAATAGCAGTTTTCTGGAGTCATATATATATAAGCCTTTCAGATTTTTGAAAAAGTTCATGGCTTACTAGATATTGTCAAGGATGGAATTATTCGATATATAAAATAACATATTTAATATTAATATATTTCGCAAATTAATAATTCGATTGAAAGGAAGTATAAAATAATTAAAGTTCATTGGCATTTACGCAACAAAAGTAAAGTTTTAAAAAATCAAAGTTATAAGCATAATTGGCAATTGCGAAAATATTTCCTTTCAATATTACAAATTTATAAAATCATCAAATCAGCACTAACGCGGTCATCGCACCGGTCATCGCACCGATAGACCAATAATGCTGATTCGATGATTCGACGTAACGAACCAATAAATACAAAAATGTCACCTGTTGGGGGAACAGTCGATAGTCGAGAATTGATGTTCGATAAGGTCGCGGTCGAGATTCCGGCATTGACGTTACACTACCCTGACACTACCCCCGAGCCAGTGATGATGTTCGTCCATAAATATAATATGTAAGTACACATTTAGTTTTATAATTATTGTATTATTCGTAGATTAATTAAATTGATTATTAAGTTAAATTGAAGTATTTATTATTTGCTATGCCCCTAGTCATAACCCACAAAATGGGCCGTGACATATGTGGTGGAGGCGCCATTTCAATACAAACGTAGTTCATATTATACCTGCAGTTTGGTCAAATCTAAAATCTTTTATTCTTAAACCAAAGATGTTACACGTCTCTCCAACTTTCAAAAATTTATCTGAATGTTTAAATTCAAACTGGACCCTTCAGGTGCCGCATCTCAACTTAACCTCAACTAAAACTAATATCGATACAGTCATAGATTCAATTAAAAATTCGTTTCCAATATTTGATTCTTATAGTGATACCTATGGCGCTCACAGTGATACTTTATTCATGATATGGAATATCGTATTATCTGTCTTAGTAATATATCTCTTATGTAATCGTAATAGACTAGCAGTTGCAACGTCATTAATTCAAATGGTTCACGGTCAAGGTGCGAAACTTGATCACGACACGTCTCATGACATACTTTTTGGGCTAGTTTGCACTTTTTTTCATTGTTTTCTTTTTATGTTTAGTTATTTACTGTATTTGGCATTACTTTATAAAGTTAAAAGGCAAAATAATAGGCGTTTAAAAATTTAAATAGATGTAATTTTAACAATGAAAATAAAATATTAAACTCTCTTGCGTATCTAGCGAAAATCGAACATTTCATTATAATCTAGAGCCAAATGATAATCAGAACCTCCTATCTCTATCTCCTGGGGATAAAATAAATGCAACTATTGAATGCATACAAATAGAATAAGTATTGTGTATACGTGTATTGGAAAGGCAACTCTGTATGCCCAAGTTAGTCTTCTTCAAAATAAAATCAAGATGGAATATTGAAATAATTGGAAAAAAGATATGTTTTTCTTAACATAAAATATTAATGATGTCTTTATTAATGACATGTATTATTGGAGCTCCCCTAGTGTGTAGGTTTTAAATTGATATTTAACCCTAACTGCGCGCAAACTCTAGGACAAATATCAATTTGAAACGAAAAGTATTGAACCACTAGAGTTAATTATTTAGCGCTTAATAAAAAAAAAAGAAATAAAGTAAATTATTATAAACCCAAATGTAGGTAGGAGATAGAGGGCATACAAATTAGGTAGGAGTGTTCATAAATCCTACAAATTTGCAACGAAAATATAAGTTTATTGTTTGTTTTACGCCCAATCATATAAAATTTTTATATTCTCCCTTGCCGTCAAGAAAAAAAAATGATATTCTGAACTAGGTTGAAAAATAAAATTAAACAAACAAACTTAAAATAGGATTAAGTACTTTAAGAACTAGTTTATACGACATAATAATTTAATACAATAAGCTGTAAGTAAGAGCACATATTTACTCTTTGTTCTCTTTTTTCATGTAATTACTGGTCAAAACTGCCAATACCAAGCAACAAGTCAAGGAACACCACTGAGAAGAATTGACGTATGAACTCAACCCTGAAGGAGAAAGAAGAATGTAGTACCACACCATCATGCCTATACGATGCAAACTGCCTACCCTTGTTTATGAAGCTTTGTGACCAGTACACCATGGTAATGCAGTCCGAAGCAAGTAGTCCAATTCAAAAATGGGTTCAGAACATGCTGTCAAATTTGGTCTGGCGATATAAGCAGCTACAGGAAGAGTTATTGTCTTGTCTAAAAACTGGTCTCTTCTTCGAAAGATGAATTCGACGCCAATCCAGATGACAAACAAAATCATACTGGAATTTTGTTTTCATTGTCAGCCTACACCGATATCAAGAAACAACTCCCTAAGGACGCAAGTATTGAGAAACAGCTTACCAAAACAAAGAGCTTTTCAAAGTGCAGGGAACGGGAGGCATGTGTGCATTCGTTAGGTTTATGATGTGAAGGTGGATACTACAATCAAAACTTCAGTTTTCAGCCTCCGTGAGCAGCCGACGAGATTTGTGGGTGGGTGTTTTATGAACGAAGTCAGTGCAAAGTATTGAAACTTAAAAACTATATAGGTATTGTGCAGTTCACGTTAGTGCCAGTATTAAAAGACATTTTTTTTTTGTCTATATGTAAACGGCTAATCGCCATCCTTAAACTTATAGAGAAGCTTTTTTTTTATATTTTTTTTTTAGTTAGTAATTTCTTTAAAAACATTTTTTTTTAATTTTTTTTTAATATTGTATACTTAAAACATTTTTTTATTATGAAACGTTAAGCACAATTTATTGCAATGTATAATAATTATTGTTAAAAAGTATAATTTCATAAATCTTGAATTATCGCTGGGGTCCAGCTTTAGAGGTGCGGGGGAAGTGTCAAGGATGGAATTATTCGATATATAAAATAACATATTTAATATTAATATATTTCGCAAATTAATAATTCGATTGAAAGGAAGTATAAAATAATTAAAGTTCATTGGCATTTACGCAACAAAAGTAAAGTTTTAAAAAATCAAAGTTATAAGCATAATTGGCAATTGCGAAAATATTTCCTTTCAATACTACGAATTTATAAAATCATCAAATCAGCACTAACGCGGTCATCGCACCGGTCATCGCACCGATAGACCAATAATGCTGATTCGATGATTCGACGTAACGAACCAATAAATACAAAAATGTCACCTGTTGGGGGACAGTCCACAGTCGATAGTCGATAGTAAAGTTCGATAAGGTCGCGGTCGAGATTCCGGCATTGGCGTTACACTACCCTGACACTACCCCCGAGCCAGTGATGATGTTCGTCCATAAATATAATATGTAAGTACACATTTAGTTTTATAATTATTGTATTATTCGTAGATTAATTAAATTGATTATTAAGTTAAATTGAAGTATTTATTATTTGCTATGCCCCTAGTCATAACCCACAAAATGGGCCGTGACAATATTTCGAAAAAAAAATTTAAAATGGTCTCTAATTCCATTATAATCTATTTTAGACAAAAAGTTTTCAGATAAAGGTTGTAGATAATCACATCCTTATTGAGACTGTGTTCTCCGTTTCTTTCTAAAACCTGTCATTTTTGACACATGACACAAACTTATGTTTTTTTTAAATGGAAACCATAGTAGGCCATGACTTCATAAAAAGCGCCATTTTTTAAGCTTTTCAGCGATATAAGCTATAGTATGTTTTTTTCGAAAAATTACTGAGTTATAGCCAATTCTTATTATAATCTTTCATGGCTAATTTCACTTAGTTAGCATGGTATTTTTATTATGTTATTTATTTAATTATTATAATTTATAACTTATAAAAAGACAGAATATTTTATTAAACAGTTCTTTACAAATTAACATTACACAAACTTAGACTTAAAAAAATAATATTACTACATACACTTTAAGTTATTTTAGAAAATATTCAAAAAATATAGCGCATAAAAAAAATCTAAACTAGATAGGTCAGGTGATCAAAGAAGCCCATGCAATTGGTCCACCTCTTCCTATCCTTGAGTAATATAAATTAATTAATAATTAAGATATAAATAATTTTTAAGATTTTTTTCATTATGTGTGGGAGTGTCATAATGAAAGTCATGTTTTCTCTAAATTTAATTTTTCTAACATGTCTTGAAAACCGTTCTCAAAAAATGTAACGTATCCTCGAAAAAGTATGGCCAAGAAAAGTTGAACTAATAATCCTACACGCTTTTCTTCATTTGAAAAATTCATATTTACAAAGTTTGGATGTGACAGTTTGACATTTCTGAGAGCAACAACGATTGCATTTTTTTCCCAGGCTAACTAAGTGAAATTGTTTAAAAATGATAAGAATAATTGGCTATAACTCAGTAATTTTTCGAAAAAAACATTTTATAGTTTATATCACTCAAAATCTTAAAAAATGGCGCTTTTTATGGTTTCTATTTAAAAAAAACATAAGTTTGTGTCATATGTCAAAAATGACAGACTTTAGAAAAAAAAGTAGAACACAATCTGAATAAGGATGTTATTATCTACAACTTTTATCTGAAAACTTTTTGTCTAAAATAGATTATAATGGAATTAGGGACAATTTTTAAAATAGCCAAATTTTGTTTTTTTCGAAATATCTAGTAAGCCATGAACTTTTTAAAAAATCTGAAAAGCGCATATTTATGTCCCCAAAAAACTGCAATTCTTTCCCATTTAACCGACTCTCTATCTCCAGTAGTTTCCGAGATACTCATAGAGAACATCGTAGAAAACTCACCCTGTATAACTAACTATAATAAAGTTGACATATTTGCTTGAAAATGTAATTCATAATCAAGTAATAATATATTGACGGAGAGGAAATTAATTGAACACGTCAATCAATTCTGATTTATGTCTTATACATAAACACAAAATCTTGTTTTTTATCTGAAATTAAAAAAAGTTAAATGGGTGGCCAGTTTTAAAAAACACCCGGAATAAAATGTAAACAATGTGTTTTATTTTTTGAGAAATAGATGTTAATCAATATATAATTAGCATAGGTATTCAATTTTATATATAATGACCCATAAAGTACTTTTGTTTGTCATCCAGAAAAAATCATTACTGCATTATTAAACATTATTAATCCAGCCTGGCAATTATTTTTATTTAATCTTATTGACAATCTTGCATAGTATTTCTGTTTTCAGAAGTACATTTAACCATGACGTCTGACCATAAAAACTACCCTCTCCTGCTAAGACTGGGCTTATATTTTCTGCGAAAAAAACGATGGAACATTATTTTCACCTCTGTAATGATCCTTGCATTTATAGTGAGCCATTCGTACTCCGCGTATGGGAAACACAAATATCTCTACGCTCAACTTCATCCGGCTATAAAATTCGTGGATCAAAATGCCAGTTTTGCACTGACTCTTTCTAACGTAGTCAGTTACATCAGCTATCAGAGGTATGGAAGTTTTTACCAGAGCATAACTCACGAAAACTTGATTCAAAAACTCGGAAAAAAAGCTTATATAACCCGATCGGGTCGATATATGAAGATATTCTATGCTATAGTTCTATTTTTGGTTGTAATCGACATGGTTTTTTTCTTAAAAACCATTGGCTGGAGGTATTACAGATACTACTTGGTGAGAGATCTGCAGTTTTATGTGTTTTCAGTGGTACTCTTCACTTTCGTTATCCTTCTACTCCGATTAGCCGACAAATTCTCTTACGTCAATCATATGCTGATCTCGATGGAAAAATCGTATTTTTCAAGGAGTTCTACCATATTTTCGACCGAAACCTTTCAAAGCAGGAGCAAAGCATATATAAGGAAACTTAAAGAAGCGATCAAGAAGTACAATGATGCCTGTGATTTGGTCGATAAGCTCAGCCAGATGTTGGGACCTGTTATACTATTCGCCGTGATGTACATCATCACGAATATCTTGTGGTGTGTGATGATTATCATGGAATTTCACATCAGAAATGACACGTTTGATAATGTGGATATCGGGAAATGGATTGTGAGTGTTTATGTTTGCTGGATGGTCAACTCTATGGTAAGAAAAATTTGAACATTAGCATACCGGGTGTTGCATCGTCGGACGGGACATAGGAAATCCCATGTAAATTTTAATGGGGTCAATTATTTTAGAGAATAATTCTATTTAGGTTTATTGAAGAGCACTAAAACCCACATTCAAAAGAATAACTTTAGATATTTTTGATTAGCTCGTTTACGAGTTATCGCCGATTTCTTTTTACATATTTCTCCTTTCTTCTGGCTCTGTATTTACTTATGAGCACCAGTCAAGGTAAAAGATAACTGTCAAATGAAGTTGTCATTTCAGAAATTTATCTATTTAGTGCTTTATTATTATTATTATTAAAAACTCATACCTACATCGAAAATATTAGCCATGAATTACACTACCGAAGAAAAAGTATTGATGATTAAATGATATTATCAAGGAAATAGTTATCAAAAGGTGTGGGACATGTTTGCTGCTCTGTATCCGAATAGACCGATACCTGGAAAATCTACAATCGCAAGGAATATCCAGAGATTTGAGACTAAAGGTACCCTAATAAATAACTGCAGATGTGAAGCAAGGCAGGAACAAAGAGAAGATGCAAGAAATGATATCGACTGGGAAGTTTTATTGTGCGTGGAAGAGAACGATGGAAAGATCCGCACAAGGAAACTTGAGGATGAAATAGGAATAGATCACACTACAGCGTTTCGAATTTTGAAACGACATTAATACTATTCCTTCAAATATGAAAAGCACCAAGAGCAACGAGATTGGGACGAAATACGGCGGCAGGCGTTTTATTTTGATATTGTTGCGAAACTAGTCCCGCTTTAATATGACCTATAATAGAAGAGCCTAGAAATTCGAGAACACAGCGCCTAAGAATTTTCCAGCACCGCCCAGAGCGTTCGAGACTCCGTCGCACGCCTATATATACCGACACCGGTGCGCATTGTGCGCAAGGGACAGACGATAATAAACTAGTGTGCTACGGTCGAGGCTTCTTGTTTTTGCTCTAAATAAATACGGTAGATAAATAAGTTTGTAAATATAGTTATAAATAGTTCTTTAAGTCTTTTATCGTTATTGTTTTTGTTAATTAGTGTTAAATAAATAGTGTTTAAATAAATTGTGACTTTTTACCCACACGGAACCGACGAAAAACGTAACAATATGATGGAAAGAGCAAACACGGATAGGGAATTTTTAAAAAACATATGTTTCACTGACGAATGCACGTTTACCTTAAATAATGAACCCAATGTTCAAAATTATCGATATAGGAACAAAAAAAAACAACACAGATTTGTCGAAACAAGGACGCAATATCCACAGAAAGTAAATGTTTGGGCAGGGATATTCGGACACATTATCGGGCCATTATTTCTTACGCGAAATTTAAATGCAGAATATTATTTGGAACTACTCGAAAATCATATTTTACCTGCTTTACATGATGCCTCTAGGGAAAATCAGGAAGTTTGGTACCAAATGGATGGGCTGCCCGGTACATAGTACCCTGGCTGTTCGGGAATATTTAGACAATAGTTTTAACGGAAACGTTATTGGTAAAATAATAAAAAAAAATCATACAAAAAAAATAATCATATCATCATAATCATCATACAGTAAATTGTACAGTAATAATCTAAATCATACAGTAAATTGGCCAGCAAGGTCTCCTGATATTTCGCCAAATGATTTCTTTCTCTGAGGCCATTTAAAAAACAGAATATACAAGGATAAAAAATACCCAAATCTAGACGAGTTAAGAAATGCTATTTCTACCGAATGCAATAGAATTTCAGTTTACCAACTAGCGAATATAAGAAGAGAATTTTATGATCGCCTGGGTTATTGTCTAGCAGTCGATGGAGGAATATTTGAACATCTTCTTAAATCCTAAAGTTCTAACAATTTAATAGTATCTAAATTAATAAGTTATTGAATATTGTAATAATACTATAATTAACCTTGTAATTGATTACTTTATTTTACTTTAATTCACATTAATTTGTATTTATAAATACATCTTTAAGATTTCCGATGTAGGAATTAGTTTTCAATAATAATAAAGCACTAAATAGGTAAATTTCTGAAATGACAACTTCATTTGACAGTTACCTTTTACCTTGACTGGTGCTCATAAGTAAATACAGGGCGATAACTCGTAAACGGGCTAATCAAAAATATCAAGTTATTCTTTTGAATGTGGGCTACTAAATTTTTAATTCATTTTGTAAGCTTTTCAGGGATATAAGCTATAATATAGTTTTTTCGGAAAATTACTGAGTTATAGCCAATTCTTATTATAATCTTTCTTGACTAATTTCTAATTCAAAACTAAGGATTTTAGGACATAGATTTATGTGAAGTTTTTTACTTATTTTTATCTGCAGAATATGCTGCCAAAGTTTCCAGAATACAATTCGGTGCACCCTGTATATTATATATCATATCATATACAATATAACTTAATAAATGGTACCGTACGATCGAAAAAAAAACAGCGTCAAAAGACGGCTAGAGAATGACAATCGGTAATAATTTTAGCGACGTCAATCTCTAAAAAATACAAAATTTGTCATTTCCCTCGCCGTCTTTGACACCGTTTTTTTTTTCGATCGTATGGTATTTAGACTTGTTCTTAGGCTCTAGCTGTCCTGTTAGCCTCTTCGGGAGAGAATGTCGAAAAAGAAAATAAGAAAACTGTCAGACGGTGTTGCCACAATTTGAATAAACTCGCAGCATCTCTGGAAACTGAAAATCATGCCAGAATGATTGCACAAATCAACATCCTGCTGGATCTGATAGTTTTGAGAAAACCGCTGGTCAGCGCTTCTGGATTCTTCGATATCAACTTTAGGGTACTAGGTTTTATATTATCCACCGTCACAACTTATTCTATTGTTATTATACAGTTTCTTTTGAACCACCCTGTAGAGAGTAATTGAAAATTTATTGTATTGTGTAATATCATATAATTTTATATGATATAATATTATGATGTTTTATTAATATTATACAGGGTTGCTGATATGTATGGGAACAGTAAGGGAACGGTCGATTATTAGGTAAAATATAAGAGGTACCGCAAAAAGTTAAATATAAAAAATTTAGGGTTTTTAAATGTCTATTAGCGGGTAATAAATTTAAGTATACAGGATAGGTCATAAAGTCGTGGAATATCAAAGTATCATTTTTTTTAAATGGAACCCCCTGTATATTATTGCATATTTGGGTTCTTCTTTCAATTCTAAGCAAAAATCGAAATACACACGATGTACCTCAAACCAACCGTTTCCGAGTTATTGACTTTTGAAAACATCACTTAAACAATAATTTATGTACATTGTGTATTACGATTATTGCTTAAAATTGAAGAAAGAATTGAAATATGCAATAATATACAGGGGGAATAATTGTTGTAATTTTCTTACAACCATTATTAGGTAATCCAAAGGATAAAACACCTCCACTGGAAAGGTCAGGTATTTATGAAATTTCTTGTAAAGATTGTAATCAGAAATATGTTGGGCAAACTAGAAGATCAATATTAACTAGATTTAAAGAACATTTAGGTCAGATAAGATATGGTAGACCGGATAAATCTTGCGTTGTCGAACATATTGTTGATAAAGAACATTGTATAGATCTTAATAACTTGAAATTAGTTAAACAAGTCTCAAATTACAGGCAATTAGATGCATATGAAAGCATCAGAATTAATAAATGTAAAGATAGTATGAACAGAGACAACGGTCCAATTCCTTCAAGTTCTTTGTTCCTACTACTCTAGTGGCGGAAATCTAACTGTTACGCTCAGTTGGCTCTGACTCGGTTGGCTAGATTTTGCCACGCCCACTCTGTGCCCACTGAGCGAGTATATAAACGCTCCAATTGTAGATTGTATTTTAGTTTATAATCATCTGCTGATGATGCTAACATGGTTAACGAAACGCCCGTCCAGTGTAAAAGTAAAAGTGTTTTGGTGTATTGTGGTGATTTAGTGTTTTATTTTGCTGTGTAACACCAAAGGTTCCAACCCTCAACTGTAATGTTTAAGTGATATTTTCAAAAGTCAATAATTGGGAACGGTTGGTTTGAGGTACATTGTGTGTATTTCGATTTTATATCCGGATCCATAGGAAGAACCGAAATATGCAATAATATACAGAGGGTTTTATTTAAAAAAAATGACACCTTGATGTTCCACGACTTTATGATCGACCCTGTATACTTAAATTTATACTTAAAAAACTTTTTACCGTTTCCATACCTTACAGCGACCCTGTATATCTTATTATGTGATATTGTATCTATCATATAATATATATGATAGTAGATTATACCATGCGATCGAAAAAAACGGCGTCATTTTTTTGATCGCCGTTTTGGCTGAAAACTCCGACGCCGTTTTTTTTTCGGTCATACAGTATATGATTTCGAAAGTAAACAAGGGGGAGGGGCAAATCATCAAACACTACAAAACATAATTGTATGAGTATATCAACAAAGCACAGCAATATCACGTACATAAGTTACAGTGTGATCAAAAAGATTCATTACACTTTTTGACCAAGCAATACAAAATAAAATACAGTCTAATGTCACAGCAACTGATGCTTCCTGAAATCTTCCTTCAGGAACACGTAGAGCTGTTCGTAGTAGGCGCTCTTCAAGCCCGTGTATTTCGGGTTGAAGTTGTAGATCAGGGATTCGGATTCTACTGATTCGTCGCTGAATCCATTGGCGTTCTTCTTACACTCATTTACGAAGAAATTCGCAAAATACTGCGCGGTTTTTATACTGTCAAACGAGTGGGGGAAGCCCTTACCCTTCTTGAACTCGAACTGGTTCTTCTCCGGATGAAACTGGACGCCTACAAAGAGTATATCGTATTATACAGGGTGTTACAAATTCGAAGTACGAGCATACAAAGTAATAGATACAAAGATGGTTATATTGGGACAAAGTTGCGCCTTGGGATGTTCACCAAGAGGCCATTAAAAAAGTTTTAAAATTTTCAAAGATTGTTGAGTTTTTTAGAAAAAAAACGGATTTCTTTGAAAATCAATTTTATTTTTTCCTGTTGTTACTTTTTAGAAAATTAAAAAAACTAATTGCACATTCTCATAGCCACTTTATTAGGACTATATGTTGGTATTTTTAGATTTTCAAATTAACTGATAATTTGTGAGATACAGAGGCCAACTTAATTTTTTTAAATACGGACCTGCATTTTTTATTTCAGGTTTTTAAAGAACTCGGTCTCCCGAGTACAACGATATGCCACACTTTATACTTTTTTTTGTTTTGGGTACCTTAACAACAACAAAACTATTTAATTATTTATACTAATTTCAAGTCCGGCTCTGTTTTTTAAATTATGTAATCTGATTATATATTTATCGCAACAATATTGATCAGCGCTAATTAATATTGAATTAGGAAAATCGAGCCAATTAAAAGATTCAAAAAATAATATCCAGGTCAGCAATTTAAAGATATTATTTTTAATAAATATCAATTCATAAATTTCAAATATAATATGCAACATATTAATCGTAGTTATTATAAATAAATCAACTTCTACAGACTAGTTTCTAATGCCACAGATTATAATCTTTGTTTTTTCTTTATTGTTTTTCGTGGTTCCAATTTTCGGAATCGGGCACTAATTAGGTTACTAGTTTGCGCACATAGCACGCCCACTTATGGCCTCTAAAATTGTGCACAGCGCCTGACCGGCACAGTTATTAGAGAGATATCGCAAAACCGAATAGCGTCATCCAGTATTTACGTGTACCTTATCATGGTTACGATATGCGCGAGTCAATTTTTAACGCAACACCCGCTATTATAATAACGTTACCGCCTGACGTAATTTGCGGATCAATTACACCAAGCGCTCTTTCTAAATAACCTTTGATAACGTTTAAAAATTGCTTAAATGGGCATGTGCGGGTTTTTGACAAACGGAGCCGGCCGGCGAGATCTTTTATTTTAGGTTATGTTTGAATTGTTTTGAATTATTGCTTTAGTTTTATTAGGTAATTTGATATTTAAGTAGCTGGGATTAGTTTTAATTAAATAAATATGGCCCAAAATATGGATTCCACCTCTTCCGATACTAAAGAACCTATAGAGAGTCTTAGGTTTACAGCAGATGACGACTTAGCCCCTCTAAGAGAATTTGTTGCTTGTTGCCCTAAACCCACTGGCAGACGTTGAACAATATAGCACTGGAAATAAGCACTTTAGCCCTTTAGTTTTAAAAAAGTTTTAAATTCAAAGTTAGGTTAAGTTTAAATAGCGGACGCGACGCGATCAGAATTCTTTCCGATCCGATAACTATAAATGAAGAGAGTTAATACCACCTCACGTAAAGGAAATACCACCTGGCCTTATTAACGTCCATGCACGCTATTCGGTTTAGCGATATCTCTCTATTACGCTGTTTATTGTTATTTTACGCGAGTTTATTTTTGCACACAGGAAATTTAACTCGTTTGCACATCGTCATAAAAAAACAATTTTCCTACCACGAATTAGGGACAAGATTTTTATTTTATACTTATAGGATACCTAATCTGTGCTAATGCTCTAAATGTTCGAAATGGTTGCCACCCTCCCTATTGCACAAATTTATTTTTCGTTCAATTTTATTTATAGCTCTTTGAACAGATCTTCTTCTTATACTTCCGAATGCATTTTGTACTTTGATTAAAATTGTTGAGATGTATTGATTTTAGTTTAACAAATAACGTCAACTAATGCCCCCCTCCAACCCTTGGCGAGAGGTCCAGGAGCCTCGCTGGCCATTATACTGCCTCTACCTTCTACCATTTCTCTTCCGGGGAAATGATTTGATTGTTTATATTATATTATTTTTATATTATTTATTTTATATTATAGTTAGGTTTGAAAGCTAATAAATATTGTAAATGTATTGTATGTATTGTTTTTGATTTTATAAAAAGTAACGATAGGAAAAAATAAAATTGATTTACAAAAAAATCCGTTTTTTACAAAAAACTCAGCAATCCTTGAAATTTTTAAAACTTTTTTGATGGCACCTTGGTGAACATCCCAAAGTGGCAACTTTGCCCCAATTGAACTATGTTCATATCTATTACGGTTACCGAGATATCAATGCTCATACCTCGAATTTGTAGCACCCTGTATATGATACCGTATATAAAATTAAGTGTGACATAATAAAGCTATATATGATTCATGTATATATTATATAGGATATATTTTATATATGATTCGTATATAAATTATATATGATTCATATATAAATTATATATGATTCATATATAAATTATATATGATATCATATAATATGTGATTACCATACCATAAACAGGATATTTGCGATGTTCCATCGCGCTTATGAACTCTAATCCATTGTCATCTTTATTCGTAGCCAAGATGTTCCAATCGTTGAGCAAGTCGTTCTCTTTGAGTACCGCCTTAGTTAGACAGTACCTGTGCTGATTATACGTGCAGTTTTTCGATTTCAGCGTCTGAATAACGTCCTTAGGTACTAGAGAGAACAATTTGCTGCTTTGGTAGCCTGGAAAAAAGTTGATTTTAACGAGATTGTTCCTGTATCGTTAGTATTGAAGGCTACAAGTTACCATCAGAGAATTCTAAAGGTACTGCTATATTTTTCAATGAGCAATCAACCCTTATGTCTTTTGTACCGTTCAGGGCGGCGTACATGAGGGCTTGTAGCCCCAGACATGAACCCCATATTGGATAATATATCTGAAAAAAAAATTAATAAAATGTACTATTTCAGTTTTAAATTATTTATCTTTAATCTGTAAAAGTTAGCAAGGTATATTTTCTATTTTTTTACCCCATTATCGTTGTATTCTAAGGCTATGTTGTAGAGATGGGTGGCTGCTTCACCATAACCACCAGTTTCATTGAAATAAGTTCCACCACCAGGAAAAAGCAGTCTAAAAATACACAAACACAGTTTTATTCTACGGTGCATTCTATGTAGAGTAATCTACAGGCTAATTCAATCGTCATAAAGAACACTACCTCAGCTGTATTAAAGAACAACAAAGACGAAAATTCATAGGGTAAAGAAAAAATATGTTTTTAGTTTTTAGTCCATACATGGATTTATTTATGAAGCACCCTGTATAGGTTTTCATCATCTAGCAGTACAACATTATTAAAATCAGGGAAAAAATATTTTTACATACCCATTTGTGTAGTTCACTACTCGTCTGTAATAGTCTTCATTCTGGCCAATCCTAATAAATAACTTTTTTTAATTCATTCATTTACATTAATAAAATTTCAAATCAAAATAATATATTGTTTTTTTAGGAGTAAAAATGACTGTTTTTTGCGAATATCTATAGGCGAAGATATACAGGCGAAGCACAAAGTCATTTTTACTCCGAATAGAACATGTTATTTTTTTTTCAAACGCCACAAATAATTTTTTAAACAATTTCGAACGTTCCAAAGAATATAAAAAGATTTAAAACTGGTAATACCTTGTATGTAATTATATTTCGATAAACTATGGTTACACTCGTTAAATTTGACACTTTATGTCAATTTAATAATATATCTTCGTACTTTTGTGCTCAGACGTAAAAGTGCTTTACGAAAGTTGGGCCAAGAAAAAAAAATAAAAGGTATTATTACAAACAAAAAAAACACCAAATGTCATAAAGGGGCGTTTTTGAGGATTTTTTGATACCCCCCCTTCCTGCACTGGTAAAATGTCGTGAGATTTGTCTCGACCAACTCCCCTCGCCCCTAATATCACGTGAGGTCTTTCAAAATTTGTTATTTGACAATAAATACTTTGGATTGACAGAAAAAATATAAAAAATAATGAATTAAAGTACTGCTTACCATACTGGTACTACTCTGGCTCCTCCACTCTCCAAATGCTTGACATAGGAAGCGGCAATATAACTATCGTACGTCTCATTAGGAAAATAAGAGGATATTATATAGGTTTCCTGAGATAGTACTCCTATAATAGGTGTTTCGGTACCAACTCTCTGTTTACCAGCGGCTACTTGGAAACCTAGCGCTAAAAATATGAGGAAAAAACCTCTAAAAATCTCCATTTTAACTGTAAGTACCTTAAATGCAGTACAGTCGAAAATTAACTGATACTTAATGAGAAAAAAAAGCTATTGTTCAAACAAAAACAGGATATGCTTAAATAGCTGATTTGCTTATCGTTAATTGATAAATTTGGGTTTCAATTGTTATTAAACCAGTGGTGGTCCAGGAAAAGTCTCTTTTTAAAAAGATTTTTTAATTACTTTCAAAATTACCTTAAAAAATAGTAAAATTATTATTAAATTTAAAAAAAGAAAAAGAAGCGATAACTCTGCTGTAGTTAGTATAGCTAGAAATTCACAAAGTATTTTGTTTAAAAACGGTAAACCATAATGTATTTTGAAAAATAAAGTATTTTTTTAGATTTAAATTGCTTTTAATGTTGTTATTTTACGCAAAACAAGACGAATCCAAAGCCTAAAAGTTAATTAACAAAATATTTAAGCCCAATAAAATGTTTTTGGGTCTAAATATTTTGTTAAACTTACAAGAAAATACATACTGGTGCCTAATTTTTATGAAACAATCTTGGTTCAAATATCGCATGTATTTCTGGTTGCATATCAACCAAAATATTTGAAAATTTTGAGAAAAACTCGGAGACAAAATTAGGAATTTTGAAATTATATAAAAGAAAATCTGTATAATATTTTAAACCGGATGTTTATTGATAAGATTATAACCCAGGAACCCTGTATATACTGTTGAGATTATTAATAAATAATTATTACTTACATTTATACCAAAAACACATTATAATCAACTATAATGGATCTTATAACTAAAAAGAAATTATATTTATTGAAAAACAGCAAAATACTGCATTATAAAACAATAAACTTTAAAACAGAACGAGACAATACCTATTTCGACCACTTGATAACAAAAATTATCTAAATCTCTTTTTATTTAAACAATAGAATATAATTAAAAATAAATTAAAGAAGGATGTTCACTTACCCATTATGATGAAGAAAAATCATAAGCATTGCAATATTGTCACAGAAATTTAGTCTGAAACAAATTTAAAGCATGCTTTAACGTTAAAGTGTTTTTAAAATTAAAAATCTAGTGTGTGGTATTGACACAAATAAGTTTATAGGTATATCCTTCAATCTCACTTTTGTGGTTGGCATTGATTTTAAATTCTATAAGAATTCTACAATAACAAACAAACAAATTGTGCGCAAAACTTTATTCAATCAGATATAGTTTTTCTTACAGTAAATATACATTTTTCTCCAAAGAAAAGAGTTCAATGAAAGCATTTTTAAAAAGTGCGCAACTACCTATGTATATACCGCATATTTTATATCTTAATTAAAAAACTGTATCTTCCTGTATATTTAATAAAATTCTGGCGAACACGCATCTTTTGTTACATTTTCAGTTAGTAAACAAATAAATATTCTGCATAAATGACTAACAATTTAATCAACAAACAGACGAATATTTTTCTTAATATATTCAGAATTACATTTGCATTGTAAATATATCTATTTTGCGCCGACGACGTTTAAAAAACTACTGAAGAAATGATTTAAATATTACAGCTCTATAATATATGAATACACTATAAATTGTTAATAATCTATTTAAAAAATAAGTAATTATACTTACTGAAAGAACTGAAACGCTGAAATATTTGGCAGAAACTACTGAAACGTCATTTTCTTTTGGCTGAAAGCAGCTGAAAATATAATAATAATGATAAAGTGGCCTGAAAATAGAACATTTAATAAAGTGAACTCTCACGCCCCAGGTTAGAGTTCGCTGGATCAATCAAAAAGAATTTAAAATGGTTCCTGTTTATCCACTATCTAAAACTAAATATAATTCGATTTCTAAGACACTCTGTAGCTTTATTAATTTATTCAAATGTAATAATACCGTTTGTTTCGATTCTGCTCTCCTTTGCTCAATATTTGTTTAAATAACACATTTTTAATGTTTATTTTTTTTTAATATTATAGATTTCTGTATTTAAAGCATAGTACGGAGGTCTTGTGCTTGGTGGCGCTGAATGATGTTTTGAAACCCGCTCAATAGAGGGAGAACGATGCATTAGAGATTAATTTAATTTTATTTAAGAATTGTTAAGCACTACAAAAATATTTCAATGTAATTTTGATACTGTCGCGTTAATGATAAGATAAATTGGAAATAAACATCGTTTTTTAATGCTTTTTATTATTAGTTTTAAAAAGATTTCTTCTTTAAGAAATAGTTTGGATGTTCTTAACTAGGGGGCGCTGAAATATGTTTTAAAATACGCTCAACAGAGGGCCTAGCATTTATTTTTAAAATAATTAATTTATAACAAGTTATCGCACAAATCTTGTAGAAATACTGAAGTATTTTAACACAGTTTTATAATTTTCACCTGATAATTGTGATAAAGTAGAAAAAATAAGAGTAGTTTTTAAAGCTTTTATAAAAAAACTGTGCGAAGGTCGACCTTGTCAAAATTGACATGTCAATCCTGTCAATGCCAAATTAAAAGCGAGGAAAAATGGCAACTACAACTTTGCCCGTTGTTCCTCCGAACAATTCTCAAACAAATTTAGAAAAAATCGAGAGGTAAGCTAAGAAATTAATACTTAAAATTATGTACTACAGTGTATCCTATCATAGTTCAATATTTTGAAGTTTTTACATACCTAAATTGCATTGTTTCGCTTCGATCAAAAGACGCTTACAGTTCAATCACCTTTAGCCATCGATTTTTTACAGTTTCTTCAACGACTCGGCATATAAAGAAATCCTAGAGTCCTCGGTCAACTTCAACACGAGACTATGCATCGAAAGAAGACTCAGACTGCCTTTTATAGACACCCAAACGGGCGTAGCTCAAAACCACTGCTCCCTATTCATGCACAAAAGACAAAGACTGCCTGGGATCCTCCCTGGTCAGATTTATTCCTACCCCAGACAACGCTGGAGGAAGAAAAGGAGACAGTACTTGACAATGAACGCCAGGGCTTATGCCAGGCATGCCGAATATCTCGATGGTGAAAGTGATATTCACAGTATTAGCCAGATAGAGAATCCGGCATTGCAGGATACTGATAGTAAAGATAGTCAGTTATTGTCTGGAGAAGTGTCTAAGGTGAGTTTGTATTTTTTTTGTGTTTATTAAGGATTCATTGAGTCTGTATTGTATTAGGAATGGTTTTATGATGAACAAGACATGTTGGAAATGGATACCTATGATGAACCGGATCCAGATTCTGATTTGGATTACGAGGAAACATACAGTAAAAGAAGGAAGGGTAGAAAGGGTGCTGGCAGGGTAAGAAAAATTATTGCACAGGATGTTTTAAAGATAGCGTAAAAAACAACTCTTCAATTAACCCTGTATAATAAGTCAAACACTAAAGTTTTTAATAAACTGACTTTAAGAATTAAAGTTATATTTATATACAGTTTGCTAAAAAATATAGTATACGTAAAATTTAAAATCGAATAATAATAGATAATATGGTTTTTTTAGAGTAGTACAAATAATTTTTTGATGTTCTAGGGTCGTTCCGGTACTGATTCGCCGAGTACCCCGGGCCGTAAGAGGGGCTCAGGGCGCGGTCGGGGTAAAAAGGGGGCACTAGCGGGCCACAACTTTGAACCCACTCCTGGAGATCCCGATAAACCTTTTGCATGCGAACGTAAGTTGAGATTTTAGACTTGCTAATAATTGCACCACAATTAATCGACATACAGTATATTTCTATATATTATTATTTTATTCTGGATATTCTTAAAACAAATACAAGCAAGACTATTTATTAAAATTATTTATTTTATTTTTTTTTGGAGTTTATTTATTTGATTATTTAAAAATTGGGATTTTTATTGAAATATTAATTTTAATAAATAATCTTTCTGTATGTTCATTGGAGAGGGTTTTTTTGCTATAAGTTTATTTAATTAAATGGTACAGGGGGATATTATAGATTTTTAAAACACTGACTTATTTTTTAATGCTATAAATAATATACAGTGTCGCTCAAATTTTTCTTTCCAATATTTTTATTTATTTTTTTATAAAAGTCTTATAAAATTAAATCAAATGAATTTTATATTAAAAGGGATAGTACCTTTTTTGAGAAAAATTATAGCATATTTTTTTCTAGATACAGAGTGAGTCAACAATAAAAAGTTCATTATCTCTGTTGTTTTGCGAATTACGAAAATATGTTAAATAGAACATTTTTAGAGAATGTTGAAATATATAATTTGAAATTATTTCGGAGTATACAGGGTGCTTCAAAACTTTTTTGTATGTAATATTGAATTACTAAACCGTGTTGGACATTTTATAGTATTATAGAAAAAATATCAAATATACTGGGCAGTAAAGAAATTTCTTCTTTGCCTCTGGGCTTTTATGAGCAACACTGTATATTAAGGATTTTTTTTAATTGCTAATTGAGATTCACAAATTAAAGAATATGATACTGTTACATAAAAACTGCAGTTACATTGCATCAGCATGCCCGATGAAAGCAATTTAATTTATTAAAGTAGATTTTAATAGTGTAAAGAAAAATTTAAAATCGGTTGGAATTTTTTTCTTGGGTATTTTTTTATACAGGGGAGTCTTAAATAAGTGCAAATATTTTTAGGGGTTGTATAATTAGACTTCAGAAACACAATTATTAGGTTCTTTTCGCGAAAAAGAAATTGAGAATTTGGTTTTTGAAAAATATTTAGGAATTTTTTTTTGAAGCAAAAAATATTTTTTTTGAAAATTAAAATTTTTGGAAAAGTAAAATATTTCGTTTATTTTGGACTTATTTCCGAGATCTACCAGCCCTGAAAATATTTTTGCACTTATTTAAGACTCGCCCTGTATATATTTCTCTCTATTTTGGAGATATTTTTTTAATGAGTGATAAAAAGAATTCCAACTTTGAAGCTTACTGATATTTTTTATTTATTTTACATGACTCATTTTTTAATTATTCTCTTGAATGAAAAATAATCATATGTCAATTCCAGTGCCTATTATGACTATATCTGTGTTCTGGGTATACTGAGATTAAAAAAATGGTTATAATGTCTTGGATAAGTCAGTTAAATAAAAATGTTTAAAAACAAAAAAATGGCTAAAAATATTCTATATTTTCAAGTTAGAGATATACTTAAGACAATTTCAGATATTTTATTAAAAGCACTGGACTTGACAAATGTAATTCTTTATTTTTGTAAATAAAATTATATCAGTGCAGCTAAAATCCAACGATAAAATGCTTCGATACCGCTTCAGCTTGGACTATTTTATCCAGTTTAATAGGCAAGGGACTCGAACCGAAACGACATCTGGCAACAGTGTCTAAATCTTTGACATTTCTCACCCAATTGGCCACAATCGCAGTAGTAGTTTTATTAAATCTCGTTCAGTAGGAAAATTATTATTTTTATTTATTTTTGGTTGTAAAAAACAAATGATTTAAAATCTTCGGTTCGGGTTCAGGGTACCAGGCGCTTGGGTTCTAAACATACTGTTTCTGGATTAGTTGAAATCTCTGTCGGGTACTATAATAATCTTTCCTACTGACATCTCGTTTTTTTTTGTACTAACAGAACCTAAATATACATGTGTCGACCTGTAGAACATAGAGACCATTTTGTGTTTAAAAAAAAAGATATTATTGGTTCCAGTCCCGATCCTAATGTTTCGTTTTTCAAGAATAACCCTTCTTAAAACTGACCTTCATTCTTTTTTTAGAAAGATATGACAAAGTAGTAACAAAATAAATAAAATTTAATAAGAAAATTTATACAATATCTGAATTTGACATATCTTTCTATTCTGTTTTCTCATGGTGCGGAAGTAAAAAATGAAAATCTTCTGTTCTCTAGGTATATTAACATCGGTTGAAAATAAACTCGTAGTTTTGTCTTTCTCTAGTTGTGCTTGATTTGGTACTAACTTTATATTACTGTTGATCCGTCTTGACTGTTACATTTTTACCGTTGCGACAAGAAGATTTGCCATTTTTATCTTCTTCCATCACTTGGCAACATGCTCTCAACATTCTCATACATCTCATCATTTTTGTACAAATAACGCGCTTCCTGTCCTTTTTCTCTCTCACTAAACACCTGTCCTCTCCTTATTTACCTGTTCCTTAACAAGCCCCGCCCGCACTTGCTCTCCAAACCGGCCAGCGTTAAATTCGTTCAAAATAACATAAACAAGACCCAGCCCACCGGCATCCTCTGTCTGTCTCTCTTTCAGTGTGCGGCGCGCGCTACAAAACCCGCCCAGGACTGACCTACCATTACGCCCACTCGCACAAAGACGGCGCTAGCGACGAAAATTCGCGCGACAGCGCCACGGCCTCGCCTATAGTCCCGCCCAATCCCAATAGCAACAGCGGCAGCAGTGGCGCGGCGGGCGTGGCTCAGTCGGCGTTCGCGGCGGCTCCGCCTAATCCCGCCGTTCCCTCGGAAGGTCCCGCCTCCACGGCGCCGGCTCAGGGCGCGGTCGCAGGGCAGGCTCCTCCCACCACGGGCTCGGCAGCGGCAGCAGCAGCGGCGGCGGCGGCCCTGGGACAGGTCTATCAAGACAGCTATGTGTCGTTTTTGAACCAGACACCCGGTACTTGCCTCAGCGTGTCGGACGTTCCCGCGAATTTAACGGAGGGTTGGCTGTGACGATTTTTAGGGACGTATGTCTGTGATAAAGTGGAAATATTTTAATGGGAATTATCTTAGATCATATAAACTTCGTTGATAAGTAAATTCGCTTAGTTTTTGTTGAAGACACACCTATCTTTGTCTTTGACACTGACTGACCAATCGTCTGTCTTTTTTTTTGTGTATATGTATGTCATAAAGAAAATATAAATATATAAATTATATAACTATTTAAAGAGAAAAAAAAATTCAAAGGTAAATTACCTAATAATGTTTAAAGTGATTAAGTTACCTAACATATATATTTCGCTTAATAAAAGTCGGTTTAAAAAACGATTTTAAATAAATTTTGTTTTTTAAAAATATAGAACATACTTCAAAGGTTTTTATACTTTCTGTTGTGGGGTTCTTTTAAGGATAATATTTTTCCTATTACGGACAGCTTCACATACAGGGTGCTTCTTAACCTATACGCGTAAACTTGGGAAATTATTGCTGATGACAAATAATGACTAATAATGAAAAAAAATGTTAGTAAAATATTTTTAGATTCTGAAATAATTTGAGTTTTTTTTCACAAAAAATTATCAACTTTATCAGTAAATGCACTTTCAATTTAATGGAATTTACGTTTTTTGTTTTTATTTCAGATAGTTTGTTATCTCCCAAAATAAAAATATTTAGTGCACATTCAATTCAATGGAATCTACGTTTTTTTGTTTTTATTTCAAATAGTTTGTTATCTCCGTAAATAAAAATATTTTACTAACTTTTTTTTTCATTATTAGTCATTATTTGTCATTAGCAATAATTTCCCAACTTTATGCGTATAGGTTAAGAATCACCCTGTGTAACAATTTTATTAGTCTATTCATCCACTGACTTTATCGCACTACAAAAACAAACTTTCAAAAAGAAAACGAATCTAAAATATCTCGTCGGAAATCCAAATTAACTCTTTATTATCACGGATCAAAGAGTATACAAAAAGCACAAAAAGTGACATTAATGAAATGATTTTATGAGTATGTTTTGACTTTTCAATGTCAAAACATATATAATGTCAATATGATTCCTACTTACAGGTGACGCCACCTACATATTTTTTTGACGTTGATATATCCACGTAAGTATTGATGATCTAGGGAAGTACATAACATATCAACAAACTGCATATTTTTCTAAACCAATCATATACGTTCTTAATCTCACAGCCAACTTTAAGTTTAAATTTAAGTGAACATTCGATACTATTTTGTTTTTAATATATTTTGTTGTTATTTTTTAAAATTATTTATATTAGAAAGTGTGGAATTGTTTTTTTGGCTATTTTGATTGAAGTGCCACACTTATGTTAGAACGAATAAATAATATGTACATCGCAAACAAAGTTGTCAAAAAATGATTTGACACATTCAAACATTTTTTTTTCGTGTGTTTTGTAGAGCATGCATGAGTAGAATTCGGTCTTAACTTAAGTAACAATCCAGGTAGCTCTTTTTGTTTTTAATTTTTTTTATTTCCGTTTTGTTTTTGTATCGCTGTAACATTTCTTTTTAAGACGCGCACCAAGTAGACTAACTCTTCTCTCTTTCGAGTCTCAGTAGAAAATAACAGCGTAAACACGCACATTTCCACGGTTATGTATGTTGTTTGGCATGTCACCCCCTAAACGGACGCACTGTCCCTCAGTCACGCCCTAACCGCGATATTGTCACGCCTACAGGAACGCCTGGTCGTCGAGGTCGCCAGCCGAATCAACCGGCCACCGGCATGTCTCCGGGGCCTCCCCCATCCAACAACGCTCCTCCCGCCTTGCCCTCGCAGCCAATGAACGTGCAGAGTCCGGCTCCGCCCACTCTACCTCCGAACCTGCCTCCTCAGCAGCCTGGAACTTCGAGCAGCGCCGTGGAAGACCCGCCTATGCCGGTGTTGAAGCCGGAGAAGGCGTTGGAGACCACGCCTCTTCCGCCGATGGCGCCGGAACCCATGGGAGGTCCTAGCGGTATGATGGGGATGATGGGAGGTGACAAGAAGGTCCCGCCTAGTCCGTACTGCGATTTCTGTCTAGGGGATTCGACGCAGAACAAGAAAACTGGAGGAATGGAGGAGTTGGTGTCTTGTTCGGACTGTGGACGATCAGGTAAGAGCTCGGCGCAGGCGCAGGCGCCAGCGCCGGCAGTTAAAACGGAGGAAAAAGGCAAGAGGGGTAGGAAAAAGAAGGTTCCTGTTTAAAAAATTTAAAAAAGGGTCTTTTCTAGCGCTGTTGTAGTTAGACGCGCGTATTTTTCGCTAATAAAACGTCAGATGTATTTGCTAGTCAAAATTTTTCGATCTAACCCAGAGAGATATAGAGGTAGGGATAAAGAGCCTAAACGTGGACATTCAGTCTATATACAGGGGGAGATCAGAAAGTAATAGTAATTATAACTTTTTTGTCGGTCATATTTGAAAAACTTATCGATCTCCCCTGTAGAAAAGAAAAAAATCCGATACCTACCGGTCGAAGCTTATTCTTTCTACCCCTATATCTTTGGTCTAAACTAACTTTATGCGCAAATATCGCTATTGAAAAAAAAACATACACCATACAATATCAAATCTAAGCTAGGGATGATTTTTATTAACTACGACATTTTATAGTATAACAAATTTCGATATACGTACTATAATACAGTAATTTATTATACAGGGTGTTGTTTAATTTCGGTAATTATCGAACTTCACCCTGTAGGAATCAGAATCTATACAGGGTTTATTATACAAGTCGTTTATTAGATGAACCGCTTGTGTGAAAAAAACCCTGTATATACTAATCAAAGAATTAAAAGTGTTTATCAATATATACAGGGTGTTTAAGAACTAAATAATAAATCTATTAAATTATTCAGAAAAAAAGTGTTATTTTATAGAGAGCATCCTGTATATAAACTGCGCTGCCAACTTGAAACGTACAAAATTTCAAATCTGGCCAAAACTTTTTCTTATTTTTCGAACACTTTGGTTTCATATAATTCTGTGATATCCCTCAAAAAAAAAAGATATTTTTTGTAAATGAATCTCTTGGATGCGAAAATAAAAATTCAGTTTTTCGGTTAAAAAAAAGTTTTGATGTTCAGGCTATATAGTTCCTTTAGATAAGATTTTTTTCGCTGTTTTTTTTTTAATAGTTAATGTAATTTGAAGACCAGTAATATTTAGAGAATTGACTCATATTGGTCTATGCAACTCAATTCAAAATACGTATAGATATAGGTTAATATATCGCCTTAGATTTAAAGATCTCCCGCTAAAAGGAGGTATATAGATAAATATAATCATATAAAATGTCATGCTTTACATACATATATACGTAAAAATTTAAAAAAAAATAAAATTACCTTTTTACGAGAGACTGAGGTAACCAAAAACATATTTTATTTAATATTTTTTAGTATTTAAATCAAATGATACCTCTAAAATTTAGAGGCACGTCTTCCAAATAACTTGGGCATTTTCTTATTATTTATTTGTAATTTTGTTTAATTTTTGGACGATGTTTTCAAAATATGTCTTAATTTTGAAAACCTTGTATATATTTTCGTGGTTCACTATAGCACATTTCTCTATGGTAGATTGATTTTATTACCCATATACAGGGCGAGTCAGCTTAGAATACTCAATATTTTGTTTTGCGGTTTAATTATTATACATATATTTTAGGCTAATATACAGGGTAAAAGGTATTTTAAATAAACCTTTTATTGGTTGATTTTGGATAAACTAGTGTCCTAAATATAAAGTGTTTTTGTCTCGACCTGTATAAGAAATATTTATTATATTTTTAAGACATACGGTATAGTGAAGAATGCTTGTGAATAGTTTAATGGTAATTTTAGTTCGCATTTTACAATCTACATTGGAATGTTCTTGAAATAAATCTGAAATATTTCAAGAGGTGGTTTTAACAAGAATTCAATTTTAGATTTTCTTTGTTGAAATATTTTTTTACATTTTATTATACCGTGTGATCGAAAAAAACGGCGTCCAGTTGACTTGGAAATGAACATCAGTGACATTTCCCATATAATTTTACATATAAAATGACAGCGATCTTCATTTCATAACCATCGCTGACGCCGTTTTATTTTCGATCATGTTGTATATATAAAATGAAGTTACGTCTCTTAAAATGCTTTAGATTTGTTAGGGAACATCCTGTATTACTCGCTAGCACATATACGTAATGATACAGGGTGTACGAAACAAAGAGTTTAATATTTAAATTTTAAAAAAATGTGTTCTTTTACACTCAATTTGGGACACCCTGTATATCTATAGAGATAAAAAATGTGTATAGTAAAGTAGGATATTTTTTGTTTGAGTAAGGACATATATAATTTGCTTTTTTCCAAAAAATAAAAATCTTTTGGGTGTTGTATAAGAACAGTTATTTTCCAAGATTTACTTACTACTTGTATACACTTGAAAAAAAAACAGAAAAAATATATTAAAATAAGAGAAAAATTGTGCAATAAATCTTTTTGACATTCGACATAAGCAATAGTGTTTTAATTTTTGTAGTGCCGAAGTAATTGGTGCACTTTTCACAGTACATATTTGTGTAGATTTTATTCACGTTGGAATTTTTCTATTATTTTAATGCATTGACCTTTTTGTGGTTTCATTTACGATTTAAAAAGAAAAAGAATAAATAATACAGTCAAGTCATTATTTATTGTTTGTTTGTGTTCATTTCGATGCATTGAAATTCAGGTTGAAATAGAAAAATTAACGTTGCTTGGAAAGTACCTGTTCTTCGGCACTCAAAACCTCCCCATTATCCCCTAATTTTCCCTTAAAAATAATCGAAATAATTTTTAAAACGGGTCACAGACTATACGACGTGTCGTATAACAAGTCGTAGACTTTGTTGGACGTGAAAGATATTAAAGAGTTTGATAAAACGAGAAAATAAATTCAGAAGATTTTTTAAAGCGGGTCACAGACTATACGACATGTTGTGTGTCAACTTGTAAGCTTTGTTCGACGTGAAAAATTATAAACAGTTTAATAAATCGAGAAATTAAGTTCACAAAAGGTCTTAAAACGGGTCACAGGCTAGACGACATGTCGTACGGCAAGTCGTAAGTTTTTTTAGACAAGAAAAAACATTAGAAAATTCACTAAAGCAAGAGAATAAGGTTCAGATAAATCAAGGGTCTTATTTTTCTTGTGATCGACTATGAAACTTTGTTATAAAAATAAGTTATTAGCTCTGCAAAAAATATAAATGAACAGATTTGTGGCTAGGAACACGATATTTTGTCTTAGGTCACCCCACATGTCTTCAATTCACCGACAACATGAAGATTTCCGTCAAAAAATACAGATGGCAGTGCATCGAGTGCAAGTGTTGCTCGATGTGTGGCAATTCGGACAATGACGTAAGTAAAATAGTCTAAACTTGACATTAAAAACTATTTTTTCTATCAGAATTTAATTTTCTACAAACCAAAAACTTTTGTGGGCTAATTAACGTGTTCTGTTCTCTTTTACACTCTGTACATACCCAGAAATCATCTTAATAACAGTAAAATCAAAACGTAGCCCTGATATGACGTCACTTTTCTAGTCTCGAAGCCGAGATTCAAAGTTAGTGTCTTGTTATGTTATGATCTAAGGTTTTGATATTTAAAATTATGGAAAAATAATGTATTTATTTGTTATTATAGGATCAGTTGTTGTTTTGTGATGACTGTGATCGCGGTTATCACATGTACTGTCTGTCACCACCGCTAGAGAATCCACCTGAGGGATCATGGTCTTGCAATCTTTGTATCGAACAGTTTCATAACAAATAAGAGATATTTTTCAAGCCCTGTCACTGTCTCTATCTCTTTTTTGTCTCTGAAGACTAAAAACACTTCCATTTGTTCTTAAAATTATTAGAAAAACGGCTGTTTAAAAAAAAAGATTTCATTATCTATTATTTTTTACTTTTCTATATGTCCTATTCATTTATAAACTTCTCTGTAGGTACTTAATGTAAAATTAAAAAAAATATTTGTTTAGAAGAGTACTTAATTTTTTATATACTCGTACATAATTGTATAGATTTTTTGTTCAAGTTCCCGAAAGGTACTAACTACAAATATATTTAACTCTGTAAAGATTCGTAAGCGCTTAAATTTGAAGAAATATATACGATATATGCTTAAAAAATACTTAAATATCTCTTATTAATCTTATTTTTTCTTTTTTGAGTGATAAAGTTTCAAAATGATTTTTTTTTATATAAACTTCTACCTCTACAATATTTATGTTTTCAGCTAAGGGTCAGTCTTTCATGATTTAAAGTTATCTGTTGATAGCTATTTTTATATTTCCAGCTTTTTATTGATAAGTCTTTGTTTCTATTTGTACTGTATTATTTTTAATTTACAATAAACGTTATTTTTGTCCAAAAAAGTGTTTTAAGATTGCATAATTTTTGTTAACACACTTGTAGTAAACATGTTGACTACGAAATCGTATAGAAAATATGACTCTAGCGACAGTTCATGGTCTATAGTCTTTTTTTTTCCATTGAAATGTATGTTGGTTACTGGAAGATGATTAAAAATTTTGTCATGATCTAAACTTTGTTGATACTGTCCTTGTTTGTTTTTGTTGTTATCTTTGTCTAATATTTAACCATAGATTAATTGTAATGATTATTTTTTGTGGACATTGGCCGGATGATCTATATAAGTTTAAGCCATATATAAAAAAAGAAGAGAAAATATATGGCAGACCTGAGGTTGCCCATGTTTCCAAACATAAATATTAAAAAGAAGAAGAACGTTACTTTTACTCTATGGTTATCGTTCTTTTAAGTCTTGAAATAGAAAAAAGAAGAAAAACGCAAGTGGCGCCAAAGTGGGAATATTTCGAGCTAAAGTATTTCCAAGGTTGCCAAGATACCAGCGAAATCCTGAAATTGATGAAAATCAATATTTTTGTAAGTCTATAATAAATTGAACCGTTACAAAATCATATTAAATCTAATAAATATTTAATACAAACGTTGTTTCAGTAGAATAAATTCATATTTTCTTATAGACACACATTATTTATCCAGCAAAAAATAACCATCCAGTTTTACATGTGTTCAGTTTGACAACGTTGATATGTCCAGATATGTCACATATGTGTCACCATAGTGTGTCACCATGTGTCACATTTTCTGTTGTTTACGGCAGGTTAATTATGTCGTTCTTATAATTTTCTGATTTTTTATGGAAAAAGTGATTTTTCTGTACACTGTTAGAGTTTATTCTGTTCCGTAAGGCTTGTTTAATCTCTTGAAAATGGTAAGTACTCATTATTTTCCCTGTTTTCTGCAGATTTCGCTTTCAAATATTTCAATTACATCATCATTTAAAAGTTGATACATTTTTCCAATTTTCTTTTTCAAAATCGATTATATCGAAGCATAGATACTTTTCTCAATATCTCTATTTTATATTAAAAACATAGTAACTTAGAATCTTGCTCCATATTTAGAGGTATTTGGTATTTTTTTGGGCCACCTTTTTTTTGGTAGAGTTTGGATGTTTTTATTCCTAAAGATTAGTTTTTTAGCTGTGTATTCGTATAGGCAAACAACATCTTAACAATTACATAATACTTTCAGATGAAAAGAAACGTTTTTGCATTTTTATTATACGCTGCCCTCATATTTCAGTTAACAAATTTGCATTGTTTTAGTATAATGCTTTAATTGTAATTTTCTTTTTTAGGAATATTAATAATACACACTCAGCACATAAAGACCACCTAAAAGAAGACACCTGGATATCCCCTTGTATAATTTTGATGTTTTTGGCCATCATTCAGATTTACGAGATGGGTTTTCCATGATCTGATTAAAAGTAAGTGTATGCTATTAGTAAAAAGCAATTTTAATAAATTTATTAAATGTTTATTAATATACTAACTATATTTTTTCAGATTTATTTAAAATTAATATGAAACAAAAAAACAAACCACAATTATATTATAATTAATAAAATTATTATTTATTTCTTTCTTACAGTTTTTGTACGACAAATCAATGGATGTATACAGTTCCAGGGCAGTACATTTATCCTTTTGATGAATATTAAATGCATCAGGAATAATTAAGGTAAAAAATAATTTTAAGTAAATTATAATAAAATGATTTTTTAAGTCATATATTTAAAAAAACCTAATATTTTATTTTGTAAAATATGCATGAAATGTAATACTATTTATTTCTTTTTTACAGATTTTCTACAACATATCGATGGATGTATACAGTTCTAGGGCAGTACATTTATCCTTTTCGCAAATATTACAAACAATGCATCAGGTCTTATAAGTATATATCTAAAAATTTTATTTCTTTTGGATAAATACATATATTTTTACTGGTTTTTAATGTTCATCAGTGGATTTCATTGTTTTTACATTTAAGCAAGTAAGAAAAAAATTTCAATGAGTCTCTGAGTTATATTTTATTGATTCTTTATTATAATTGACAAATCCAGACCAACTATTTTTTATTTAGGCCATTTCTCTTTCTTTTTGGTAGAGTACCATCTACTTAGAATTTTACTTCATCTGGTTTTTGGTTTACTTTTATTTCTCTATAATAGCTTTGCTCCCATAAATTCTCCATTGTAGGCATAATAACATCATTCATCAATTCTGTAAAATATACCAGTGATTGTATTTTTATGTCTTCTTTTATTTGTATTATTTTTATTATTGTGTCATTTTTTTAATACTTTTTAGCTTGTGTAGTTTCTTGTAGAGTTGATGGATTCATTTTCTCAGATCATATGCTATGAATTACTGTAATTTTACAGATTATGTTGGTTTAGTAACTCAATAACACCACAACACTTAAAAATTCCACATTAATTCCTAGCGCATTCGCCATTTACTCAATAAAATTGACGTCTATGATGTCACTTCTGGCTTTCGTAGCATTTTTCCCAATGAATTTTCCTAAGTAACATCGACTCCAGAGCATCATAGCTAGCCTCCCCTAAGAGGAGGAGACCCGGGTCACCCCCTAACCCTGATGTTCGGCCATCGATGACCTATGTAGCATGCATAGGTACCCAAGGGAGTCACCACCCTCTGGTTTACGAGCTAGGTGTTCTAACGCTAGAGGCTTCGGCCGGATACGACCTGGCACCCAAGCTACGAGGCTTCTTCGTGCACGTATCCCGTGACGTCTCGACAGTAGAGGGGGCGGGATATCGGACACATTGAAGATGAGGAGGGGGGTCCGCCTGTAGGGGGTCCCGGTGGGTGTCCGCTCGATGGGTGACGAGGGTGACCCGAGACGAGGCTGCTTAGCTGGGATGGGAACTGACTGGTGAGGCTTAATCGTCGGCCAAGGGTTAAATCTGATGAAGGGGGCGAACCTATATGCTCTGGAGGATTTTTTTCTATGTGCTTTATGTCATATATTGACCAGATATTTCTGAGAGGAGGTTTTTCTAATCGCAGCTTTTTGTCAATTCCCCATTTCTTATTGACCACATATTTCTTTACTTTTTTAAGTTTTTGTCTTGTCATATTTTCTTTATTAATGCAATATCATCATTCATCAATTCTATAAACTCCTCCTTTTTGTGTCATTCTTCTGAGACACATATTTCATCAATTCTATGGTCTGTTTAGCATTATAGCTTTTTATTTATTTTCATGCCATTTTATCCCAATTCAACCTCCATGTTTATGCCATTTTATCCGATTCATCATATCTTTATTTAATTTTTTCACTCATATTTTCTTGATTATTGGAATATCATTCATGAATTCTGTTTAATAGGTACTCTTCCAATGACTGTCTTATATATTTGTATATTTTTTGTGATTTATTCATTTTTATGCCATTTGACTCAATATATCCACCATTTATTTTTTTCAATGCATCATATATCTATTTCACTATTGTCTCTCATGTATTCTTCTTATGAGAATGTCATTATTCAATTCTATGAGATCATAGAATTTTTCTATTGATTGCATTTCTAAGTCTTCTTATATGTATAATTTTTTGTGTCATTCAAGTTATGCATTTTTTCCCATACCTTTATTTCTTTATTTGTCTCCGTCACCCATATTATCTGTATTCTATGAAATATATCATTTCTATATACTCTTCATTTTGTTTCTAAATCCATTTAAAATTAAGTTTTTGTATGGGATATTGTACTGCTTTGGAACAAGGTTTTTTTGGGACAGCTGCACCTCAACAGCCCCCTTCAAGATGCCATTAGGTGGATTAAAATCAACATTTAACAGTGGATTGAAAATAAAATTCATCATTCAAGAGGAAATTAAATAATTTTAGGTAAATTATATTTAAAGGTATATTTTTAAGTCGAATATGTTGAAATATGTTTAATAAAAACGTAATAATTATTGTATTTTGTAAAATATGTAGCTATAAATGATTAATTTCAAATGACACATTTTGGCGCTCATTTTATTTCAGTTTTATGCAACCATAAATACCTTAATGGGTATATAGAGTTGCCTATAAAATGGCTATTTTTTTTAATTTAGTTTTTAACATTTTTTTAATTATTATTTTAACCAAACCAAACTAAAATATTTCTTAATAACAAGTACAGGTAATTGGACCATGTTTTTCTCTTTGTATTTCATTTAAAGAAAAGTTCTTTGATACGAAGATTCTTATATATTTTATAATAGCTTTTTTCGTTTTCCTGTTATTACCGATTCTGAACCGTCCTAGAATTGTGATGCGTATGCGCAGAAGGAAATATGAAGACATTATTTCATTTGCGCATGCACTGGAGAGTTCTAGGACGATTCAGAATCGATAATAACAGGAAAACGAATAGACCTAATATTGTTCGACAAAGCCATAAAAATCGATATTCCTGACAAAATGGTGAAGGTGCTTTTTTAAAAAATTTGATAATTAAAAATAAAATAAAAAAATATAATTTTTCATTAACTAATTAATATACAGATAAATTATACCCTATTAATTTACTGGTTCTAAAATTATACCGTATGATGATATGAAAAAAAAATCTTCATTTCATAGCCATCGCTGACGCCTTATGATAAAAAAAAAGGGGACCTAGTTGGTTGGAAATGACGATCGATGACATTATTTCCCATATAATTTTGCATATAAAATGGCAGCAATCTTTATTTCATAGCCATCGCAGACGCTGTATTTTTTTCCATCATATTGTACCGTATGATCCATAGAGTTAGTATGATCGAAAATAGCGGCGTCTAGTTGACTTGGAAATGAACATTGTTGACATTCCCCATATAATTTTACATATAAAATGACAGCGATCTTCATTTCATAGCCATCGCGGACGCCGTATTTTTTTCCATCATATTGTACCGTATGATCGAAAAAAGCGACGTCTAGTTGACTTGGAAATGAACATCGATGACATTCCCCATATAATTTTACATGTAAAGTGATAGCGATCTTTATTTCATAGCCATCGCAGACGCCGTTTTTTTTATCATCGAAAAAAGCGGCGTCTAGTTGACTTGGAAATGAAGATGACATTCCCCATATAATTTAACATGTACAGTGATAGCGATCTTCATTTCATAGCCATCGCAGACGCCGTTTTTTTTGATCATATTATTGAAGTAATAGTTTTCAAGTTCGTTGGTGAACAATCAATTAATTATTTTTTTATATTTTTCTTACAGAACGAAGACTTTCCAGAAGGGTAGCCAGAAGATTTATTTACCTCAACATAGACATCCGCATGTTCATCAGCGCCTTGGATTTTAATATACTTTTTATGATATTATTGTTAATAAAAAATGATATGTTAATAAAGAGTATTTATTAATATTAAATGAGTTTTATTGAACTAAAATATATTAGAAATACTGTCTAATCATGAACAAATAGAAAATCATTTAATTATGACAAAAATAATGTATCCTAATACTAAGAAACCAAACAAGTTGTTCAGGAACAGACAGTATTTTTAATGAAAATAATACCTACCTTTATCTCTTCGATCTTATGCATTCCTGATACAAATCCGAGAAAATTCCGCTTTTAATAAAAATTGAACGAACATTTTTAATTCTAGTCCAAAATCACCGATTTCTATCAGAAGCACATAAGTGTGAAGAGGTAAAGAGCAAATTAAGTACCAATATTTACCTCCTCGCTCTTATGTACTCCTGATACATATCCGAGAAAATTCAACTTTTGGCAAAGACCGCACGAAAATTTTTAAATCGTGTCCAAAATCGCCGATTTCTATCAGGATAGCATAAGCGTGAAGAGGTAAGGAGCAAATTTAGTACCTCACGTAAATAAAGCATTTTTCACCTATATTTCTGCTATCTCTAGTACTTCGAACTCGTTTCCAAACTTCAACCCTTAATATCTCGGGAACTATAAGGGTTAGACAGGAACGGAGGGGGGCTTTCGATAGGGATTTCAACCCTCTATAAGGGCGCAAAACGAGGGCGCGATCGGAAACAAAAAAAAAATTTGGCGAAAAATGAGGTAAGGGGTAAACCTTCCTTCACTTTTGCCAAAAAATTTTTTTGTCTCCGATCATCCCCTAAATTTGCACCCTTATAGAGAATTGAATTCCCTATCGATTGCCCAGTTCCGTTCCTCGATATCTCTTATAGTTTGGAAGTTATAGCCGTTTTTCGAAAAAATCTAACTCGTTCGAACTCGTTGGTCGGGTACTCCGTTTTTTGCCAGGTTGAAATTATTTTGGGCAGTTTTTGTTAAAAGTGAGACGCCTTGAATTTATATCAGGAACACATGAGTGGCGAGGAGGTATTTTTCGGTACCAGGAGTAAGCAGTTACATTCACCATTTTGTCAAGAATTTTTGATCTAAATATCTGATTATTTAGCAGGTCAAATATATTTTAAAAAAATATATCTGTATCTGAATATGCTGGATTTTAATCAGGAATATATATAGAATACTGTCTATTCCAGAACAACTTGTAAGTTCGTTAGTATTACGATGTATTATTTGTTATAATTAAATGCCATTTTCTTGTTGTTCACGAATAGACGGTATAATATATTTCAGTCCAATAAAACTCATTTATTATTAATTATTATTTATTTATTAACTTAATATATATTATTATATTATTAACAATATAATATTAAAAGTATATTAAAATCCGAGGTGCTGATGGACATGCTGATGTCTATGATGAGGTAAATAAAACTTCTGGCTACCCTTCTGGAAAGTCCTGGTTCTGGAAGAAAAATACAAAAATACATAATTCATTAACTGTTCACTAACAAGCTTGATTAAAAAATATTACTTCTACCGTATGATCGAAAAAAAAAACGGCGTCTGCGATGGCTATGAAATGAAGATCGCTATCATTTTACATGTAAAATTTTATGAGGAATGTCATCGACGTTCATTTCCAAGTCAACTAGACGCCGCTTTTTTCGATCACCCGGTACAATATGATGGAAAAAAATACGGCCTCTGCGATGGCTATGAAATGAAGATCGCTGTCATTTTATATGTAAATTTATATGGCAAATGTCATTGATCGTCATTCCCAGCCAACTGGACGCCGTTTTTTTCGATAATATGGTACTGTATGATCGAAAAAAAACAGCGTCCAGTTGGCTGGGAAATGAGGATCGATGACATTTCCCACATAAATTTACATGTAAAATGACAGCGATCTTCATTTCATAGCCATCGCTGACGCCGTTTTTATTCGATCATACGGTATTTGTTAAATATATTTGATTTAAAAAAATGCTTTTCTTATAATTTACCTCAAATTGTTTAGTTTCCTCGTAAATGATGAATTTTACTCTGAATCCACTGTGAATGTTGAATTTAATCAACCTAAGGGCATCTCGAAGAAGGTGGTTGAATTGAAGTGCAGCTGTCCTGATGCATTGCTGGCAATATTCATGAAAAGAATAAATGTACTGTCCTGGAACTGTATACATCCATCGATTTGTTGTAAAAAATCTGTAAAAAAAGAAATAAATATATTACATTTCGTTATGGCTTATATATACATATTTTATAACATACTATGAGAAATATAGTTTCTTCTATAAGATATTAATAAAAAATAAGACTTATTTTGTTTAATTTCTAAGTTGTAGTTGTAGATAAGACTGAACTGTGTATATATACCTCCATTTATCATCAAGCTTTCGTCTCTCGATGCCTATTACAACTTCCTGCATCACATTTAACCCTTGGTCAAAGATTAAGCCTCACCAATCACTTCCGATTCCAATTAAGCACCTTTATCTGAGAACACCACCATTTCCTCTTCTGTAAAAGGATGTATGAAGAATGTAAACTGTAAGCTCGTATCTGGTATTATTAACATGTCTAAAAGAAAACAAAAAAAACATATTTTAAACAATCAAAAATCACAACCTACAAAAGATTAAACAAAATAAAATGAATCCAAACGTTTAAAATATATATTTTATGATGTTAAAACATAGAAAATAATATACTAAACATAGAAACAATGTTAATAATATCGAAAAAAACTGGAGTCTCCATGTTGATTCATAAGTGCAAATTCAGTTATAAAAAAAACAAAGACAATGCAACTAAATACAAAACAAAATTGTAAGTTATACTGAAATCTTCAATTAGATAGTACCGTTGGTTAATTTTTCGTTAGGGAATTATAAAAGAACGCATCTAAACAATAAATAATTACACAAAAAAATATGTTCAAGAACCGGCCATGACGGTTTACGAGGATGAACAACTTTTGAGGTCAAAAAATACGTAAAATAGTACAAAATAAACGGTACTTACTATTACAGAGGATCGAGTAGAGCGTTAGGAACATCTTATGAATAAATAATACACAATAAAATCATTTTTTCTAGCTAAAATTACAAAATATTCTAAGACCGACCGCCTTTCTTTGCTCTTCTTTGCTTAAAATTAGTGCTAAATTAAAATAATAGATGGCTCTGACAAAAAACTTTTTGGGAATTCGAAAAAGTAGATTACTTTAATTAATTACATTTTAAAAATTAATAGTACAGCTATTTCCTGATAGATGGCAAAACAATTGATTTTTTTTACAGAATTCTACCCAAATAACAGATTTCTGTTGTCATAAATACATAGTACCTGTATTCCCCACTAGATGTCACGACACGCCCAGTTTTACAGAAATCTTTCTAGTTAACAGTGTAGTTTTATTAATAAACAACTGATGGCGCCACTTAACAATATAATTACAAAAACCGCCACCACGATTGATTTGGCGCTGCAATCGCTTCCGCGGGCTTAATGCAAAGTTTGAAATAGAAAAATTTATTTTAGAAGTAATATTAATGCGTTAAAGACCAAATTCGTATTGAAAATGCTTAAAATAATTTGAGAATATATATATTAGTTGGATCTTATGTAAACAAGGATAATAAATTAAGTTCAGAGTAAATAAAAATGTTTTTTTTTTCAATTATATCTTTAAAAGACTATTTAAATAGAGGCATCAAAATTGATTGAAAAATTAATTAAAAATAATCCGTAAACCGATAGAATCACATCGCCTTAAGAAAAATTTTAACAAATTTATACAATAAATACGTATTTGTTCCGTTTTTTTCTATACAGTTAATGATAACCTTAACGACCTAAAGCACCGTCCTATACCTAACATTTTACCTGTCAGTCTTACCTGTTTGTTCAAAACATATCAAGTAAAATATTGCGTGTAGCAACAAAAAACGACGATGTTTTATGTTTTACGACAAAACATAAAGCATCGTCTACACGCAACATTTTAACTGTCAGTCTTACCTATCCAAGTAAAACGTAATGTGTAGACTAAGCTTTAGGATTGTTAAGTTTATTATTTAATTATTAAATAACGGGAAAGAAACTATAGGATAGCTTAAATCATCCTTATAAATATTTCAATCAAAGAAAGTACCTTAAGATCGAAAAAAATGGCGTCAGAGATGGCTAGGAGAAACTTTTATAAGCGAAATGTCATCGATCGTCATTTCAAAGCCAAGTTGACGTCGTTTTTTTTCGATCATACGGTATATCACTTAAGTAGTTATCTGTAGACGAAGCTTTAAGATTAATAAAGTTATTGTACTGTAGGATAAAAAAAAACGCCGTCATAGACGTCTAGCTATGAACTTTTTCATGGGAAATATCATCGACAGTCAGTTCCAAGCCAGCTCGACGCCGTTTTTTTTCAATTGTACGTTATCTTACTTAAGTAGTTATGTGTATATACCGGGTTTTAAGATTATTAAGGTTATTGTTTAATTAAAAAAAGAGGGAAATCTACAGGGTAGCTTGAATCGTCTTTATAACTATTTCAATCACGGATAAAACCTTTTTTCAATGTATTTACTTTAGGAAAAGGTTATATCTTTGATGGTACTTATTTTGTTTAAAAAAATACCGTAGGATAAAAAAAACTGCGTCATAGATGGCTAGCTTCGAACTTTTACATGGGAAATGTCATAGATCACTATTACTAGGCCAACTTGACGCCGTTTTTTTTTCGATCGTATTCGATAAAATGTGTTATGCTTTAGGAATATTAATGTTAGTATTTTATTTAAAAAAAAAATTGAAAAATACATGTCGAGTAGCTTGAACCATTTTATAACTACTTAATCAAAAACAAAAAATTCAAATGTGTTCGCCTTAAAAAGGGATTTATCGTAAATGGTCCTTTCTTTGTTTAAAAAAAGTGCAGTAAGATCGAAAAAAAAAGCGTCAGAGATGGCTAGGAACTACTTTACCTAAGTAATCGAAGAAATCCGGTACGCGAGCTCCTGCGTCGCGAAGTGCAGCATCTTTGGCCGTGGCAGTTTCGCTGGCGAAATTAATTGATAATATATTTGATTTAAAAAACAACATTTAATATAATTTACCTAAAGTTATTTAGTTCCTCTTCAATAATGAATTTCATCCTCATTCCACTGTTGAGTGTTGAATTTAATCAGCCTAATGGCATCTTGAAGGGGATGGTTGAAGTACAGCTGTCCCAAAAAATCCAAAGTAGTACAATATCCCATCCAAAAACTCAATTTTAAATGGATTTAGAAACAAAATAAAGAGTACATACATAGAAATAATAAATTTCATAGAATGAAGACAATATGGAAGACAAATGAAGAAATAGAGGTACGGAGAATTTAAAAAATGCATAACTTAGAAAATTCTCAGAAAAATTATACAAAAAATTATAATAACTTCGTAAGCTTCTTTCATTTAACAATAATTAAGTCACAGAGATCCAGAGAATCGTCTATAAAAATCTTTGGATCCACCGAATTCATTTGAGGCATTTCTTTGATTTTTCTCTCCCCTATGTCAAATGTACCTTTCTCTTGATGCTGGTAGCTTAACTGTTGAACTATTATACCTAAAAATGTACATTATGTGTCAGTATAGATGCAAAAATATTGTTTTTTATTAGTCAAAACTATTATTAAAAATATATTGACAGAGCCAAAAAATCGATATTCCTCACAAAATGGTGAAGGCGCTTATTTAAAAAACTAGTTAAAATTCTATAAAAAAATATAATTCCTCAAAAACTAATTAATATTATTACTTTATAATAAATATTGAGTATACAGTCCAAAAAAATCAATATTCCTGACAAAATAACGAAGGCGTTTATTTAAAAAAAAAAAAAATATATATATATATATATATATATATATATATATATATATATATATATATATATATATATATATATATATATAATTTCTCAGAATAGTATATTGTTTTATTAGTACAAATGACACTTTTTGGGGCGTGGCTGTACGTTTGACATACAGCCAAAAAGTCGAGAGGCACAAAAAGAGCCACAAAAAGTCATTTTTACTCCGAATAGAACATGCTATTTTTTTCAAACGTCACAAATAATTTTTTAAACAATTTCAAACGTTCCAAATAATATAAAAATATTTAAAAGTAATACCTTGTACGTAATTATATATCAAGAAACTATGAATACGCTCGTTGCATCGTTGAATTTGACACATTATGTCAGTTCAAAAATATATTTCCGTACTTTTATGCTTAGGCGTTAAATACTTTTGTGACGTTTGAAAAAAAACTAATTAATATAGCGGTGCTGTCTTGACTACATATTAAAACTAGAACAATATAATAAATGCAAAAGAAAATCATCAAAGACTTCAAAAATTTTGATTGCAAATTTTAAGAGAGCTCAAATTTTACAAACAGATCGAGAATTTAATTCTTTATTGAACAGATAAAACTGTACTTTAATATCTCTTTTAATCTTAGAGGTAAAATGTTTTAAAGCTAACAAATCGAAAACAGGAAGGAATAAAATTTATAATCAGCAAGAGTTAGTGGTAAATTAAATGATTTAAAGTACAATAATGCTTTTAATAATAGATAATTGACAGTTTCAGATGCTATTTTATTACTTTGTAATAAAGAATAATACTGTAACAAAGTATACAGTTAAAAAAATCAATATTCCGGACAAAATGGTGAACTTATTAAAAAATTTGGTAAATAAAAATTAAAATAAAAAAAATAATTTCTCTGTCTTGCTAAATATTGACATTATTTTGAATTTTTACCAATGATAGATATATAGACAGAAGAGTATTTAAATTAAGAGTAATAATTAAACAATCAAAAGTAATAACTACCTAAATTTGGTTCTTGTTCATTGACGTTTCCTATAGACCTTCCGTGGAAAGTGTGCAGTTTGGGATCGGTTAAAGCAGGATAAAAAACCACTCCCACTCGATATTGTGATTAGCCACTCCATGCTCGATATTGTGATTAGCCACGACATTTCTAGCGCAGCACAGCAAGTTAGCAGCAATCTGCATAGCGTACAGCAATCTGTCGGTAATTTCAGTAATTCGTCCAAATACTTGAAGTAAAGATAAAGATATAATAAAAAAAGATATAGTTACGGTAAAAAAAAAACAGAAATACTACAATAAGATTGTCAGTAATGTATAGTGTATTTTGTTCATGTATGGTGTATATTGTGTTGAGATAATTTCTAAATAGCATAAAAAGATTATTATTATTTTTTATTTATGCTGTACCTTTGTGGCAATATTGTTATATTTACCTTAATTTATTTGTTCCATATATAACTGTAATTGAACTATATCCATATCTTCTGTTGTGTCTGTGAACTGGTACTTGTATCACCCTGTAGATAGATCTAATTCAAATAACTCTTCTGAATATCACAAAAACTCTTGCAACTGCTTTTCAAAATTCTTGTAAATCAAGAAAATTGGGAGAAAAACCTGATGGTTTTTATTTCTAAAATAAAAAAAGAAAACCAATAAATTACTATTTCTTTAAAAAGTCATAAGCAGTATTTGTTATATCTACTAGATAGTATGTAAGATTAAAAGTACATTAAAACAGTAGATGTAACTGAAAAATAATTAAAATTAATTATTTTATTATATATTCAAAATCCACATTGTTATAATTTTTGTTCTTGGAATTAATTTCAATTTTTTAAAGGATTGGATAGGCAACCAGTAAAATTAGAACTGTAAAAACTAAATGCAATTTCATGCTCCCTTTGATTTATATTTAATAATGTGATTAAAATAAATAAAAACTATAAGAAATATAATTTCCTCTATAAGATATTAATAAAAAATAAAACTTACTTTCTTTAATTTCTATGTTGTAGTTGTCGATAAGGCTGAACCGTGGGTGAACATTGTATATACACCTCCATTTAACATCAAGCCTTGGTCTCTCCGTACCTGTTATAACTTCTGGCATCACATTTTACCCTTGATCAAAGATTAAGCCTCACCAGTCACATCCGATTCCAATTAAGAACCTTTGTCTGAGAACACCACCATTTCCTCTTCTGTATAAGGATGTATGAAGACTGTAAATTGTAAGCTCGTGTCTGGTACTATTAACATGTCTAAAACTAAAAGAAAACAAAAAAACATATTTTGAACACTCAAAAATTACAACCTACAAGAGATTAGTGTTTTGCCATCTAGGAAATATCTTTGTAAGAGTTTCAAAGTAATTTTTAATCCTTAGAAAAATGAGAACCATAAAGAGCATTACATAATACCACAATAATACCAAAGATGATTGATAATCTTGATAATACTTTGATAATACTAAATAAAATGCCACAAATAATAAAATTTTGTGAATAAAATATATCCAAACGTTTAAAATATATATTTTATGATGTTAAAACAGAAAATACTATACTAAACAGAGAAATGTTAATAATATCGACAAAAAAACTGGAGTCTCCATGATTGATTCATAAGTGCAAATTCAGTTATAAAAAAACAAAGACAATGTAACTAAATACAAAGAGAAATTGTAATTTATACTGAAATCTTCAATTAGGTAGTAACGTTGGCTAATTTTTCGTTAGGGAATTATAAAAGAACGTATGGAAACAATATAATTACATAAAAATATTGTAGATTCCAAGAACCAGCCATGACGGTTTACGAGGATGAACAACTTTTGAGATCAAAAAATATGTAAAACAGTATGAAATAAACGGTACTTACTATTACAGAGGATCGAGTAGAGCCTTCGGAATAGCTTATGATTAAATAATACACAATAAAATCATTTTTTCTAGCTAAAATTACAAAATATTCTAAGACCGGCCGGCTTTCATTGCATGTTCTTTGCTCATCTTTGTTTAAAATTAGTGTTAAAGTAAAATAATAGATGGCTCTGACTAAAAACTTTTTGGGACCTCGAAAAAGTAGATTTCTTTAATTTAATACATTTTAAAAATTGATAGTACAACTATTTTCTGATAGATGTCAAAACAATCGATTTTTTACAGAACTCTATCCAAATAACAGATTTCTGTAATTCATAAACACATAGTACTGGTATTCTCCGCTAGATGTCAAAATACGGCCAGCTTTACAGAAACCTTCTTTGTTAATTGTGTAGTTTTACTAATTAAAGACTGATGGCGCCACTTCATAATATAGGTATAAAAACCACCACCATCATTAATTTGGCGCTGCAATCGCGTCCGCGGGCTTAATGCAAAATTTGAAACAGAACAATTTACTTTTAGAAGTTATATTAATGCGTTATAAGACCAAATACGTATTGAAAATGCTTAAAATAATTTGAGGATATATTTATTAGTTGGATCTTATGTAAACAAGGATAGTAAATTAACTTGAGAGTAAATAATTTTTTTTTCAATTATATCTTTAAAAGACTATTAAAAATTAAAATAGAGGCATCAAAATTGATTAAAAATAATCCTTAAACCGATAGAATCACATCGCCTTAAGACAAATTTTAACAAATTTACACAATAAATACGTATTTGTTCCTTTTTTTTCTATACAGTTAATAACCTTAACGACCTAAAGCACCGTCCTATACGTAACATTTTACCTGTCAGTCTTACCTGTCTATTCAAAACAACAAGTAAAATATTGCGTGTAGCAACAAAAAACGACGATGCTCCATGTTTTACGACAAAACCTAAAGCACCGTCTACACGCAACGTCTTGCCTACGAGTCTTAGCTGTCCAATCAAAACGTATAAGTAAAACGTAATGTGTAGACGAAGCTCTAGGATTGTTAAGTTTATTATTTAATTAAATAACGGGGAAGAAACTATAGCATAGCTTAAATCATCTTCATAAATATTTCAATCAAAGAAAGTACCGTAAGATTGAAAAAAAAACCGCGTCAGAGATGGCTAGGGGGACCTTTAATAAGCGGAATATCATCAATCGTCATTTCAAAGCCAAGTTGACGCCGTTTTTTTCGATCATACGGTGTATCACTTAAGCAGTTATCTGTAGACGAAGCTTTAAGATTAATAAGGTTATTGTACCGTAGGATAAAAGAAACGCCCTCATAGACGTCGAGATATAAATATTTTCACGGGAAATATCATCGACCGTTATTTCCAAGCCAACTCGACGCCGTTTTTATTTAATTGTACGTTATCTTACCTAAGTAGTTATGTGTATATACCGGGTTTTAAGATTAAAAAAAGAGGGATAGGTAAAAGAGGATAAAACAGGGTAGTTTGCACCATCTTTATAACTGTTTCAATCACGGATAAAATCTTTTTTCAAAGTAATTACTTTGAGAAAAGGTTATATCTTCGATGGTACTTACTTTGTTTAAAAAAAATACCGTAGGATAAAAAAAAACTGCGTCATAGATTGCTAGTTTCGAACTTTTACATGGGAAATGTCATAGATCACCATTTCTAAGCCAACTTGACGCCGTTTTTTTTCAATCGTACGGTATTTTACATAAATATTTACGTGCTATGCTTTAGGATATTAAAGTTAGTTTGGAAAAATTAATTATTTTAATTTAATGTTAGTTTGGAAACTTTTACAACAAAAGCCCCAAACAAAAATTTCTTTTTTATTATCGTTTTATTGATTCACTTTTTTTACATTCAAAATCGTAATAAAAACCACCGCTAGTACAGTTTTTCAAAAATCAAGCTTTATATTATTCAAATACTTATTGTATATAAATAGACACGCTCCACGAACTGTTTGTTACATTTTTTTGTTTCGTTTTGGTGCGTATGAAGAGAAGAAAAAAAAATACAGTCGAACGAACAGAACAAATAATAATATTAATAATAGTAGTAAGCGCGATCGCGTGGCGCCACCTATTGGCGATCGGTGGCCCTCAGTTTCTCTTCCACAGCCTCTTGACTCGCCTCTGACAGGTCCGTCGCTTGGATATACTTTTGTACGCCTACCAACGATTTCTTAAGGGCATCGAATGAGCTGAAACAAGAAAATACATCTGTTAATTCATATTAGTTCTTCAAACGTCAAAAATGCGGTTATCTTTTTTTTTTAGATGATGACTCTAGTTGTTTAATAGTCTAAAGTTTAAATAACATCCCCTTATGTTGACTACAAGATATGAAAATAAAACTCTATGCTCAATTTATGGTCTTCAGTCATTTGTGTTGCATTGACATGTATGTTGGCTACAGGAGGATAATCAAAAAATGAGTTTATGTATGTTATGATCTCAGGTTCTTATAGAAATAATAATATTTTCTACAATAAGCCTCTAAAAGCCAAAAAAATATCTCTTAAGTTGGTCAAATTTTGTGATGTAAATTCTTAAATCATAACTCTTGTGTAAATAGTTAAGGTTTATGTTGACTACAAGATTTTAAAAATAGGAGTCTAGTTACAATTCATGGTCCATTACTTTGAAATGCAACTTGGATACAGGAAGATGATCAAAAAATGTGTCATGTATGTTATGGTCAAAGGTTCTTAAAAGAAATTATAATCTTTTTTGATATAAAAAAATGTATCAAAGATTTTATTAAATTTGTGTTTTCAATGTTTAGATCATGACTCTAGGTTGTGACATAGCCTAAAATTTAAAAAAAATCACATGTTGACTACAAGGTAATGTAGAATTTATGTCTCTATATGTAGAATTTATGGTCTACATACGTCTACCTCTTTTGCATAAAATTCGAATGTATGTTAGTTACAAAAAAGTGATCAATACAAATAAAAGGAGTCTAGGTAAGTCATGATCTAAGGTTTTATAGACAAATTAAAATCTTTTTGATACTTGATACCCTAAAACATAAAAAAATGCCTCCAAAGTTGGTCAAATTGTGTTAGAAATAAAAAGTCTCATAGATAGAGATAAAAAACAGAAATTAATAAATGTCATATGCGTTTCTTTAGAAAAAACAACCTTACATGTTTCCTCTATTGCATCGCATATCTTTTATTTACCTTCTTTTACAAGCAACAAATTTATATAAAAGAAATTTGCCGTACTTGGAAGAAGGTTACACTAACATATTTTTTTTGGCAAGTTTTCAAATAAAAAAATGTGCTTCGGACATCTTTCTGGGGCTTACCTAGAGTACAACATCTTCTTCTTGACTTTTGCGGTGTCGGGGCACCACGACATAAGGAACAGCTTCTGTTTTTTGCTGGACTCGGACGTGCCCTGGCACTGGTGCATGTATTCAAAGTCGTAGAGGCCGTAGCGGCATTCGCCCGCGCCCCCCGCTTGGAGATTCTGAAGAAACTGGTCGTATTCTTCGTCTCTAGCTCCAATCACCTAATATTCGAAGAAAAAAGGTATATTAAAAATTTTTTTAATACACAAGATGCCTTTTTACTTTTTTTTTCAATCATATTTACCTCAACATCAATTTGTCTTTCATCTTTAATGAAAAAGATCACGTATCGGTGCTTCTTGTCTTTTTTGATTTCTTCGTAGGTAGTTTTACAGGCATCTGATACTGTTACACCGGATGCCTAAACGAAATAACTAAAATTAACATATCATCATCACCATTTTCTGCTTATTTAACCATTTCCAATAATGGTGTAGCCTCCCTCACATATTTAGTTAAAATCTCTTTGTAATTCACAAAACGATTTAGCAACAAACAATGAACTAGGAAAAAAAACATTGTAAACTGGAAATGCTAATATTTGGGACAACTAATACACAGCTCTGGATCTCTACTATCAGAAATCAACAAAAGTTAGTATTAGTTAATTAAAACATTCGACTAATGTCTACCAACAATCATGACCTATGCATGCAAAACCTGGATACTTAAAACGGACATTATAACGAAACTGCAGGTCGCACAACCCTCATTGGATCGAAATAAGCTGGGAATAACCATGAAAGACCATAAAAAAATATAGTGGATACTACAAAAGACCCAGGTAATAGATGTCATCCACAGAATCAAATCCCTGAAGTGGCAATAGGCCGGACACCTGGCAAGAAATATCCACGAGAAATTAAGAAACCTAGAAGATTAGCAGGAGATAGATAACTCCAATAATAGACAGCAAAATATATTTAACAATATTCTCCAATAAGTCTCACAAAGAATCATCAATAATAATAAAAAAAGAAGATAAGATAAAACAATCTACACTCATTAAAATAGAATTTCTAAAATTAAAACTCAACAAATAACTGTATAATCCAATACCATACATGCCTTTACCTATAATTATATGAATCATAATTCAAATTAACACATTACTCAGATAACTTATTGTTTTTATTTGTAATCACATCATTAGGGTGACTTGTATAAATCAAAATGATAAATATTTGTCCTCTCTTTGTTTAGATTACTATATGGAACACTCTGTATATTCGTCTGTAGTTGTTTTTTATTTGTAAAATCATTATTAGGATAAATATAAATGTTTTTAGTCTGTTAATTTCAAATTAAGTTCGGGACGCTCTGTATATCCGTCTATAACTGTTTGTGTAGCGAAATTTTGCCAACAAAAACCACTTAATTTTATTTTGACTACTGGCACGAACTTTTCTGGTATAAATTTAGATTATTTCGTAAAAAAATATTAAATCCTGTTAAATAAAATAAATCTTTGTAGTCCTGAAAGTAAAAAATATGTTTTTTTTTAATTAATAATGCGATAGAATCAATAAAAACGTGGCATATGTAAAATACTTTGCAAAAAAATCTGGGACAAAAAAAAGAACGTTGAATAGGAATTAAAAAATGTATTCACCTATAACACAGAGTCGGCCAAATTTGGACAAATTTTCAATCCCGGCGTGCCTAAATTTAGAATGCCCACATGGAGCTTATTTTTAGACCGTCTTTTCAAAGCTTCCCAGGGGGGATGGGGATATTATTCACGCCACGCTCTTCCCGTTTATTCATCACAATAACAAAGAATAATTTAAAAAACACTGGGGGAATATTCAAATTTATCGGAAGGCGTTATCGACGAGCACTGTATCGAATGACATGGCCATATAAATCCCGCCGGCCGTCTTCGTTGAAAATCTTCCTCAAGGAGCCTTTTATTCAGCCTTGAAAGGCAAAGTGGACGGTGATTCACCATCGGGCATCGAGTTCGACGGAATCCAACGGTATTTCAACGTGCCCAGACCAAAAAAAAGGTCTTTTAACACACCCCATTTTGACAGCACGTAGACATTTTCGAACTGACTCAGAAATACCTCGAAATTTCGTCATTAAACAACTCTCCGTCGCTTTATTTATCGTAACTTTCCTTATAACAGTAATAACAAGTAATAAAACCGTCTAAAAGTGTATTTCTTGAGTAAAATCGGAAATGCTTCGTTCAATGGCGGACCGGCATTATTTCATATCGACTTTGACCACTTTCCCGGACTGTTTTATACCGAAATAACTGTCGGTTTTTACGGGAAATTAATCGTAGTTTCAAACTTACCATGCTGAATTAATCCAAATAGGGAAAAACTACACAAATCACGACTGCTGTTAACACCGAACTCAAACGACTGGCTCGCCTAGAGAATATTTTTTCAGGGACGATGATCGACGTGAAGTTTACGTCAAAAATCCAACGGTTTATGTTTGTTTCTTTGTCACACTCGCAGGATCAGAGTGAAAAAACGACTGAGTTTCGAGGTTAACGGATGTGTTTTATAAGGAATTAGTTCCTGCGTGCGCCGCTTGACTCGATAACTTTAAAAAGATTAATCTTTTTAAATTATTTTCTAATCGCTCTCGAAAATAAACAGCCTTATATAGAATTACTTGTGTTTTTCTATACCTAGAAATTTTCAAGTACGTGCAGTTCTCGTTAAAAATAAATGAAAAGCCGGACTGTTTTTCGTGGCGGAGGTGCGCTGAAGTTTTAAAACGTAACGTTTTGACGTATAATCGCTAAATAGCATGGAGAATTGACTTTTAACAAACATTTTCTAATTTATTCGGTGAATCTTTGTTATTATTTTGGATTTTTGATCATACAAACTTAGAATTTAATAGAGAAATTTAGAAAAATCGGTGACTCACTGGCAGGGACCAATCTAGACGCGGCCAGCTTGAAATGCCCATAAAAGGCAAACGAGCCATTTCAAAATGGCCGCCTTTTCGATTTCAAATTTTTAGCCACGCCCAAATAAAATCGCGAAAATATTTTTAGCAAATCCGTCCGTATATTAATCGTAAAAAAATAGAGAAAGTATGGGAGAGTATTCAAAATTCGGTACGTCGCATACGTCACTCCTTTTTCTAGGTAACCACCTGTGCCAAGGTCACTGAACTCTTGCCAAATCTACCAAAATTTCCTTATATGGCAAAAAGTAAATCCCGAACCATTTAATTCCATTGTTTATTCAAATTTCGCTAGACAAAATTAAAAACGCTGTGTCCTTTAAAGGACAAGGTGATTATTTTTGCATTATCTGCGCGTGTAAATAAATAAAACACTCCAGAGTTTATTCACAAATAATTATAATAATCATTATTATGAATAATCGTTTTTGTTTTCTAAAAAAAGAATCACAATACATTTTTTGTTTCCTTGTCTTTCTACGAACGTCATAAATGTACAGGGGGAAGAAATAATTAACAATAAATAATATATTGCTAGAAAAATAAAAACGTTTTTTTATGCTTACAGCGCGTCACAACGTCTAAAATAAACTTCAAAATAAGAGTATATAATAATAATAATATATATCGCCTAATACTTTTGCGTTAAAGTACAATTTTGTAAACTTACTTATGAGGAAATAACTTAAAGACTATATCTATATTAATAAACCTAAGGATATAGGGTGAGAGATTTAAAATAAAATACTATATGAGCCCGCGCTTTTTCTTGTAATCTTGAAGATTCAAACTGCGCTTGGGCGCCAAGTCTTTCGTGGTGGTTTTGGGAACTACGTTGACAGTTGTGGCTAGAAAAATAAAATAGAACAAATTAACAATTTTATTTGATAAACCAAAACTCCCGTTTTTTTTTATTGATACGCTCCTTCCTTAGTAGAATATAATTGAGGAAAAAGGCGTCAATGAAATGAAGATCGCTGTCATTTTATATGTAAATTTATATGGGAAATGTCATTGATCGTCATTTTCCCGCCAACTGGACGCCCTTTTTTAATGCCAATTTCATGTCAATTTTTAAAAAACATAAACAACGGTTTTCAAAAATTTTTAACCCTGACGTGACGTCACTGTGGGACATATATGGGCTTCACAGAAAAGTCACAAGAAGGGTGTCTAGTGTACAGATGGTCTCATATTACAATAAAATTATTAATATATGAAAAAATTAATAAGGTTACTCAGATACTTTGAGACGAAAATATCGTAGGATCGAGAAAAAAAACGGCGTCAGCGATGGCTATGAAGTGAAGATCGCTGTCTTTTTATATGTAAATTAATATGGGTCATTAATCGTCATTTTTCAGCCAACTGGACGCCGTTTTTTTAATGCCAATTTCATGTCAATTTTTAAAAAACATAAAAAACGGTTTTCAAACATTTTCAGCCCTGACGTAATGTCACTTTGGGACATATATTGGCTTCGCAGAAAAATCACAAGAAGAGTATCTAGTGTACAGATGGTCTAATATTACAATAAAATTTAAAGGTAACTCAGATACTTTGAGACGAAAATACCGTATGATCGAAAAAAAACGGCGTCCAGTTGGCTGGGAAATGACGATCAATGACCCATATTAATTTACATATAAAATGACAGCGATCTTCGTTTCATAGCCATCGCTGACGCCGTTTATTTTTTCAATCATACGGTACTAAAGTAGTTTAAAAAATAAGTTAATTATACTATATGAAGTCTTTTACCAGGTAAAGGAACTTCTAGGTCGATTTTGATATCGAAATCGTGCGCGGAGAACAGGTCTTCCTGCGTAACTTGGGCCTGTTTCTCCACTTGCTTCTTCTGTTCGACCTCTTTGGGGGCCTCGCTCAGCAACATCTCCTCCTGGGCCTTCTTCTCGGCAGCGGCCAGAGCCTCCTTTTCCCCGGACTTGAAATTCATCCTCGGTTTCGTCGATCTTCTGGTGAACGGATCGTCAACCTTTTGACAAAACCAAAGAAACTTGTAAATTTAGAGAATTAAGAAAAAAAAAGTTTTTTAAGTGATATAGTAATATTTCTTTTGCACAATTTTTTTAAACCTACCTTTTTGCCTTTATTGGCTCTAACTTCTGCAATAATTGCTTTTTCTGCTTCTTCCACGTTCCTTTTCCTGTTCCTATCGTTTATGTAGGAAATACTCGATATCGTGGAAGTACGCATCTTGTCCAATTCAGAAGCCCTAATGAAAAATATTTTCTTAAGATTTAAAGAATATTTCATCAATTTTTCAGTGGGTTTCATCAAAATCACAGAGATATAGAGGTAGGGAGAATGAGCATGAATGAAATTAAACTCAAATAAATTAGTAGTCATCAACTGTTGTTATTACTTATTGATCTCCACTGTAAACCTAAGCGCGAACATAAGAAAATTTTTTAATAGATGTGCACTCGTCGAAGCTTATTCTACCTACCTCTATATCTCTGGTTGATCGTTATCATTAAAATTGTCAAAGAATAGTGCAGTAATTATCTAACCTTTCTTCTAATTGTGATAATTTGTCGCTCATTTCTCTGGCAATGTCATCGTCGCCTCTAGCTAAAGCCGCGTCCCTTTCTTTCATCAGTTCCGTCTTTTTCATGGCGTAGTTGTGTGGGTTGGGCTTAAACCGTTCCTTTTCTTTAATCTGCAAAAGTCACTTACTGTTAAATCTGCATATCTTGTCACAGACATATTACAAGAGTAAAACAACATCGCAAAACATTTTCCGATGCACGTCAACAATCATTTGACTTTATAGAGCAAATGATGGTAACAGATATTTTATTTAAATTAAAGCTGCAAAAATTAGTTTAAACCGAATTTTATTATCGCTATGTTGGTCACATTGCGCAGTGTTCAGCAATGTTGTCCTTTATTATTTGACAATTATCCTAACGTCAGTCATTATTTTGTATAATATTGTGTTGTCGTTGAATCATTGTGAGTAATTCTCATTTTTTTCCCTACTTTCATAGTCTTTTTTTAAAAATTGTACTTTTAAGTACAAACAGTTCTTTTAAGAACTAAATTTTCGAGTTTTTGAATTGCATTTCTTGAAAATATGCCGAAGCATTTAAACAGTCGAGGCAAAGAGCTTGTAGCTTCCCTGATAAAACTATTTCGAACAAGAACGTTCTGCGTTAGTTTTTATTAAATTCTGTGACTATTAGTTTGTGCATTAATAGCATCCTCTTACTTGTTATTGCCACTTATAGCGTTGTAAGATGTATATCAATAAATAAATAAATAACCCTTAATAACGCTTAGAATAATCTTTATAATGGACTAGTTTTTGCCAATATGTAATAAGTAAAATAAGCTATAAAACAAATAAATCAATTAATTACTAAAATACTAGTTATTAAATTAAAAATAAAACGTAAAAATCTTTAAAAATGATATAATAAATATATTGTTTGTTTCATCTCATAAATCCATCACAATCGGGCAGCGCTGTCGCCATCGCTTGTCACTCAAAGTTGATGACGAGCATCGGAAATTGTTTTGCGATTACCATACACATGAGAATTTTTTCTTTAAAATTAACATCACTTACAATTCTTTCGACGTCTTGTTCGTTAAACTCGTAGCTGATGGCCTCCTTGATGTCGGCCTGCTTCTGATCGATGTGCCCCTTGGACGGAAGGTCGTGGTTGGCGGCGTAAGTAGCTTTCAACCAATTCTGAAACTCTCCCTCCGAGAACTCCTGGTTGGAAACGAACTCCAACCGAAACACCCTCTCCTGCGCACCGTGTCTCACTTTCAGACCCTAATATCGAACGATTTAACAATGAGGCCTTTGTTAAAAATCATTTTTATATGAATTTGCACTAACTTTGTTCGTTCTCGTGCTGCCCAACTGGTAGATTTTTGCCGTTTCGTACACGCCAACCACTTCGGCCGCCCTGTATACGGAAGTGCCGTTGTTTTGGCCTATTCCCACTTTGATGAAACAGCCCTTGGCTATTTTGTCGAAGTACGGCATGTGCACGAAGCGTTCGAGTTTGTGTCTAGAAAGCCTATATAAAAACAATCATTTTATTCATGATACCTTCAAAGTCGGAATTTTAAAGAAGGGATCTAGTTGTTTTTATGGTCTAAGGTTTAACTTATAAACCTGTTATAAACTGTAAAAAAAATAAAATAAAAATTATTGATACCTTTTAGTAGTACACCCTGTACAATAAGTTAAAAAGTGGCACAGGCTGTTGTATAATAATTTACTACTAGCAGTCCTTTTATGACGTGACTTTCAAATAATGATAGTTTCAAACTAAGGCTTTTAAATTTAAAGGAGGGTTTAAATGATGTTACGGTCTCGATTTTAAAAATTCCTATGAAAAATTAAAATAAAAATAAAAATTATTGAGAAGAAATTAACTGCTACCAACCTAATAGAGTCAGATCATTTTTATTAGAGACGAACCCCGTGATATAAAAAGTTAGAAAGTGAAAAAGAATGTTGGTTAATACACTACCAGCAGCCTTCTTATGACGTCACTTCCAAGTAATGATGGCTTCAAACTAAGGATTTTAAATGAGGGTCTAGCTGATGTTATGGTCTAAGTTTTAAAAATTGAAAATCATCATAAAAAATAGAAGAAAATTAAAAAATTACGCTTCCAAATAATGATGGCTTCAAAGTAAGGATTCTAAAAAAGGGTCTAGTTGATATTATGGTCTAAGGTTCAAAAATTATAAACCACATGAAAAATTGAACAGAAAAGAAAAATTATTGAAAAAAACAAGTAGCAGTAAACTAATAAGAAACAAGATTTTTATTATTTACACCAAAAAAATACTGTTGAATAATTTTCTACCCTCAGTCCTTTATGACGTCATTTCAGAACAATGATAGCATCAAACTAAGGATTATAAAAAGGGTCTAGGGATATTATAGTCGAAGGTTTAAAAAAAATCGCAAACCGCTTAAATAAAAAAAAAATAAAAATGATAAAAAAAAGAACTGTCACTAACCTAATAGAGTTCAGATCGTTTTTCGTTGGCACGTACGCCGGCTTTTTCTCCTCCTCCCGCTCGTTATCGCTACTGCTCGAACTGGAGCTGGACGACCTCGACCTGGAGCCGGACCTCGATCTGGACCTGGACCTGGCCTTCTCCCTGGCCACCGGAGAGCTTCGTTCGCCCTCCTCCGCGTTGTCGCTGTCGCTGTCATCCGAGTAAATGTCAGAGGCTTTGAGTTTGGTCTCGTTTTTCTTGGAAAGCAGCTCCGATTCCTCCTCTTCCTGTCTCTTCTTTTCTTCTTCCTTTCTTTTACGTTCTTCTTCGGCCTCTTCACGCTTCTGTTTGCCCTCGCGCCGCGCCTTCAGTTCTGCCATAGCGTTCACCCTTTAATAATATAATAATATAAAATAAAACAGAGTTGAAATAATTTTAATAAGCTAAAAATAAAAAAAAATTGTTGAATAATAATTTACTACTAGCAGGCCTTTTATGACGTCGCTTCCAAATAATGATTGCTTCAAACTGGGGATTATAAAAAAGGGTCTAGCCGATGTTATGGTCTAAGGTTTACAAATAATACCATAACAAAAGTTTAAGGAAAATTAAAAATGACTGAAAAAAATTATCACTATATCTAACAGAGTTTAGATGGTTTCTAGTAGACACATATAACCTGTCTAATAAGTTAAATAGTGAAAGAGACTGTTAAATAATAATTAACTATTGGCAGCCCTTTTATGACGTCACTTACAAACAATGATGGCTTCACATTTAGAATTATAAAGGTGGGTCTAGCTGTTGTTACAGTCCAAGGTTTAAAAATTAGAAACCATACAAAAAATTAAAAGAAAATTAAAAATTATTAAAATAAAGCTTAAAGAACCTAACAGAGTTTAGATGGTTTCTAGCAGCCACTAGTCAGTAGACTAGAGTCTACACTCTAGTAGACACCCTGTCTAATAAGTTAAATAGTGAAAGAGACTTAAATAATAATTAACTACTGGCAGCCCTTTTATGACGTCGCTTACAATGATAGCTTCACCTTTATAATTATAAAGGAGGGTCTAGCTGATGTTACAGTCCAAGGTTTAAAAATTAGAAACCATACAAAAAATTAAAAGAAAATTAAAAATTATTTAAAAAAAAGGATTATCATTAACCTAACGTAGTTCAGATGGTTTCTATAGAGGGATATGCCCTGTATAATAAGTTAAATAGTAAAAAACTGTTGAATTACTACCAACCGCCCTTTTATGATGTCACTTCCAAATAATGATGGCTTCAAACTAGGGAGTATTAGGGTCTAGCTGATATTATGGTCGAAGGTTTAAAAATCAAGAACGATCGAAAAATTAAAAGAAAAATCAAAATTATTGAAAAAAAAGAACTACTACCAACCTAATAAAATTCAGAACGTTTTAAGTAAAAAAAAAATTTAAAAAACGGGCTGAAACAATTTTTTTAAGATAATTGAAGGGTCCAGGGGAAATACATGATAAGCGCTACTTTCTTAATTTTAATTTATAATATAACAATATTATAGTGGGTCTAGCTGGTTCCTACAAAATGTATAAACTCTGCAGGGCAATACGGTGTTAAATCTTATGATATATGCCTAGAAAATGGCCCTTATCATATTTTTCCCCCTGGACCCCCCTTCAATCACACTAACCTTTTATTTTCAGCTTTGCCTCTGTTCTCCTCAATATTCTTCTTTCGTTCCTTGCTACGCTCCTTATGGTCTATCGAAGTAAAATCCGTCTGCAACTTGCTGGTATCCGGTTCCTCAACTTTTTTCTCTACTTCCTTAACTTTAACTTTTTCCTGGACAATTTTTTCCTCCTTTTTCTTATTGACTTTTTCCTTATCTTTATCTTTGGGCTTTGAAAATGGTTTGTCTCTGGCCCTTTCTAGCTTTTTCTGCTGTCTCAGTTTCTTCTCAATTTCAAATCTACAAGGCAAAGTCACTTGTCAAAAATAAAATTTTGTAAACAAACACAGCATACTGTGATAAAAAGATACTCACCTGGTTCTCATCATTTCTCTTTGTTCTATACGCTTGAAAATTTCAGTTTCTCTCTCTTTTTCGGTGAGACTGGCTAATCGCGCTCTATCTTCTTCATCGCCCATGAGCTGGTCATCATAACCATCGTTAAACTCTTCCTCTGAGCTACTTGAATCCGATACTTCACCTAAATCACAGTAATTTTATTATTTTCTAAATAGTTTTGTCAAAATGCCAGGATACTACCTTCCTCAGGCTCAGAATTGCTCTTTTCCGATGCCTTGTCATTTTTGGAGGGACCTTTTACGTCCTCCGCCTCTGAATCTGATGCGGCAGAGTCTTTTTTTACCTTTTTCTTCGAGTTTTTCATTTCTATTTCACTTTCTGATCCGCTCGAAGCATCCGAACTAGATTTCTGCCTAGGAGACGCGTTCTTTTTGTTTTTCTTCTTTGCCAGGCCTAAGAACTCCTAAAATATCGCGTTTAGATTAAATAGAAACAAATTTCGAGGAAGCAAAGCCAGACACAAATATGTTTTTGGGGGTACAAAATGTTGCAAAGCATTTTCAAATAAAATTATCGTAACAATAATAAACGTTCGATCATTTTGACACTTTGGATTGAAACAAAAATATTTTTTTAATTTTCTAACGCCCATAGTCGACTGGGATTCGGGAAAATGAATTTCCAGGTAATGGGTTCAAAATCCTCAATTTTGAAGGTTAGGAAAGAAATAGTACGGTAATTTTGCACTTACCGAGTCCAAATCGCTATCGGAGTTTTCACTGGAGTCACTCTCGATCATGGCTTTGCGTTTTACCATTTTTTAACTATGTTTTCACTAAAATTTTGAAGAAACACAAGAATTTAACGAACAGACAAAACAAACGATTCACTACTATCACCACAGAACAATTTTTTATTTTTTTCAGACAAGTGACAGTTGACAGTCGCCAACTAGGTATGGGACAGAGATATCGATATCTCAATAATATCCATTTTACCCAAGGATGGGTGTCGTAAAAAAGGTATTTACGTGTAAAATATCAAGTTTTTACGAAGTAGACTCTCAAAACGTAAAAAACTTACAAAGCGGGATATTTGAACAAGAAAAATTCACAGCATACTCAAAGAGGAATGTTATTAACAACTTTCAACACTAAACTCTCTTTAATATCTTCTTAATTTAGGAATCGATTTAAAAAAATAATAGTTAAGTAACCTAAAATTACAATAAAATGCATATTGGCTTGGGTAAAAATAATTACAGAATAAAAGAAATACGAAAATCAAATGCTTAAAATATTAGAGTCACGTTATTTGCACTAGGTTGATCACTGTTTATTGTTATCCGATGCGATTGCCGAGTTTCTTTAGAACCTGTTTCACACCCTGCTCCTCATACTCTTTTTTGGATAACCAGAATTCCGCTCTGTCTTTCATGACCTCGGCTAGCACGGCCCCCCCGATAAAGACCATGTCTTTTCGCCGTGGAGGGTCTTCGATGCGTATTTTAAATTTGTTCAAATTTTTTGTATCATTTTTCAGTACTCTCTCCAAGTACAATTGCTTTATTTCCCGTTCTAGGCGCGAGGGGAGCCCTGGGTACATCGTGGAACCACCGGAGAGTACTATGTGTTTGTACAGTTCAGGTCTCATATCAATATCTGCAGCCTAAAGAAACATTTATATTTATTTACATTATAGGAAAACGGTAATTTGTAATAAAATGAAATTTTAGGAGCATATGTAGGTTAATTGAAACCGTTTTTTAAAAATATCTAGACTAAAAAATGCTCCAAATTAACCTACATCCTACATATGCTCATAAAATTTCATTTCAATACAAATATTGTATGTACATACCATGTACAGGGTGAAACACTAATAATAGGCCAAAAATATTACCTGAATAGTGTTAAATATTAGTTCTGCAATACCCTGGCCTTCCACATTGATGAGATGGGGTTGAAACAAGGCTTCCGGCGCCTCAAATCTTTCACCCCCCACTTTTATCACCCTGCCATCAGGCAAGGTGTAGGGCTCCACTAATACTGTCGTCTCTAAAGCCAGTTTTTGTTCCATTTCTATATCGTAACCTATGTAACACAACTTCTCCTTCATCATTCTTACCTAAAACAAGTTATTTAGTAATACATTAAAGTAAAACATTTTCAGAGCAACTTACAGTCTCAAAATCGGCAGAGTGGTTGAAAGCGTATCCCCTGAGCAAAAGTAACTTGATGAGGTATCGCGTTATATCGCGTCCCGCTATATCTAGACGTCTTGTGAGGTGGGGTAATGCATATTCTTCGTATACTGGGCAAATATGTGTGACACCATCGCCAGAGTCAACTACAACTCCAGAAAGAAGACCCTATGACATTATTTTTTACATTATTTTATATAAAAACCAAACTGGATCATTATTACTTGAGCATAGAGTGTTAAAACCGCCTGTATAGCAATATAGGCTCCTGCAAATCCATATTCCTCAAACATAACCTGTATCATTCGCTCTCTGTTTTTCGTGGGGTTCATAGGTGGTTCAGTTAGAAGTATCTTAAAGAAAATTCAAGACTATAAATGACTTCAATTAATCGGTTTATGATAAAAAAATACCTTGGTGTTCTTTGGATCTAAATTCATTTTCTTTGGACCAAAAGTATAGTCCCATACATGGCACATATCTTCCCAATTTCTAACTATACCATTTTCCATAGGATATTTTACTTCTAGCAGGGATCTTAGGGCTGAGGCCTCATCTCCTACCATTAAATCCTAAAAAATAGCTCTCGAATAACATAAAGTATGATGTGTAACATTTGAAAAATCAACTAACACAATAGCTTTCATGCAAAAATTAACATCTTCATTACGATGTTACTTACAGGAAGAGTACTTCCTACCTCCTGATGCATGTAAAACATTTAAAAACGAATTAGATGTGGTTTGCAATGAGAAAACTCAAATTTACATTAGCAAGAACACACCAAAAACAATAAATAACAAATAAGACTGAATAATGGTTATATCAAAGGGGAAATAAATAAAATAGTTAAAAGCACATACAATAGACTTACATCTACATGTAAACCCTAAAAAAGGTACAAAACATTACTGAATCATGTTAAAATTGAGGTAAATACATGGAACAATAAAAAGTAGTTAATGTCTCACCTTAACTTCAATATCTCCTATTTTATTAACAGCTCTAATGATAGGCCTTCCCACCATCGAGGGGAAGATGTGAGCAGGAAAATTTGAACCAGCATATCCGCATTTAACAAACTAAAATAAAGATTGTTTAAATAAATTGTGGGATGATAAGATACAAATTCGTTAAAAACTACGAAATTTTACTTACCCCAGTGCCGTTATCACATACAATGACTTTTCTACCTTCACTATCCATTTTGGCCTAAGTTTTTAACTAACATTTAATTTATATCTACAGTTTATTTAAATTTTGCGTGAATCATTCGGATTTTATAATTTTTCTTACCACACCTCAACTTGACATGTTGTCATTTTCATGTCATTTTTGACACCTACCCGCGCGAAGTTAGCAATAAAGCGTTCTTCGTTTTTCTTTTTATGGCGCTAGCACATTATTTTGACAACTCCTAATTTTTTAATCTCGTCCAGATTTAAATGAAAATAAATTCTTGTCGACGTGGATTTGTTCAATTGATTTGAACAACCACTTTTTTCAATAATTTTGTGTGAAAATAAATAAAATATGGCCAAGAAAACGAAAATTAACGTTAAAGAAAGGTTTACCGATGGAGAAATCGATTTGAGCATGTCAGATTTGGATGAAGTTCCAGTGAGAGAAATAGTAAGCTTAGAAAGCATCATCATTTTTGCGATTCTTTTCAATAATATAATATTTTCTGAATAGGCAGCGTTAAAGAAAACAGTGAGTCTCGACTTGTCTAACAATCGGCTCACTTATTTACCTGTAAGTTATTTGAATTTGTCACTGTTTTTAACCTGTTAACCTAAATAGCTCCATTTTAGAGTAACTTTACTGTTTTGACAAGCCTTACTAAACTAGATTTGAGTAAAAACGAAATTACAGAGTTACCAGAAGAGTTTGGAACGCTCTCCAAGTTGAGGTACTTGGACTTGTACAAAAATAAACTTGAAAGGCTACCTCTAAGTTTCAACCAACTGATACACTTGAAATTTTTGGATTTGAAAGACAATCCTTTAGTTCCCGTTTTAGCCAAGGTAGCCGGCCCTTGTGTAGATACCAAAGGGTAAGTGGAATTGTTAGTTTTCGTTATAAACACAATGAGATAAAAATATTTTACGTAGGTGCCAGCAATGTGCTAGAGATATTGTAAATTTCTATAAAAAGTTACAAGAGGAAGTTGATACCGAAGTAGAGATGAGGAATAAAGCTAGAGCCAAGCAACTGGAATTAAATAAGCAGAAAAAACAGGATGAGAGAAAGAAAAATAAAGTGGAAAAACAGAAAAACAAAAAGAATAATGTTGAGAAAGAGATTAAAAACAATCTTACCGAAAAACCACCCAAAAAGGAGCCGAAGAAGAATAAAAATGTCCAGAAAAGGAAGCACAAAGACAGATCGTCCTCATTTTCCTATTTGTTTCTCTTTATTTTCTTCTTATTGTTGTGGGTACTCATTTCCATTGAGCATCCAGTACTACAACCTTTATCAAATACAATAAGTAAATATTTTAACACAACTGTTAATAAATTACCTATTGAGTACAAATCTTATGGTGAATTTTGTGGTAGTGCTGTAAAATCATCACAGGAACATACAAAAAGATTTGTACAAAATACAGTGGAATTTATTCATACAAATCTATTTTCTCAAGATATTGTAAACAAAATTAAAGAAACTTACTTTAAGTTATCACAAAAAATAGCTGGCAAATAGCATTGACTATTCAAATAAAAGTTTTTTAAGCTTTTTATCAACTAGTTTTTTTTAGTTGGGTTGGGTAGAGAATGCAATGAAACAACTGATTTTATAAGGATAATTTTATTTACAATAAAATAAGACAAAACATGTAAAAAATACCTTCTATATATTGCTCCATGCAATAATTTTTATTAATCAAAAATAGTGCTTTTTCATAACAAGGGGGCTTAATACAGTTTCAATAAAAATGATTCTATTTGTTGAGACTAAGCAAGGGTCTCCCATAGTGAAAAGCTAAAAGGGGGCAACGCTTATCACCAGATCTATTTATATAATAAATATTCTGTGATGTCCCTTGAAATCAAACATTTACTCTATTAAATATAAATTATATTTGTTATGCAATAACCACTTTACGCAGTTATCCTAACAAAGTGAATTTTTCACTAGAGACCCTCTTGACTAGGCAAAAAACGAATGTAAAAAAATTATTCTACATCATCCTCCTGTAGAGTTGCGTTAGAAGATTGCGCTTTCATTAATCTGGGTGCGACTGCAGGTAATCTTTTCACTAATAGGTGGAAAACTTCAGGTTGTAGTGTTTGTTGAAGAACCTACAAATGTTATTTCGGTAAAAAATTAACTTGAAACGATTTTTAACAGGAATATCTTACCTGTAAAAGATCGTTGGGTTGTCCACAAACAGCTACGGCATTACACAAGTGATCTACGCCGTTTTCTAGATCTCCTGCGGCTAGAAGTTCTTCGCCGAGTTGGATCTCTTGTAGGAAGAACCTTTGGACTGCCTCGTGGTCCTTCATGTCGGGGAACACGGTCTTGCATCGTTTGCCCGACGAGGCGGCTGCCTTTTGTGCCTTACGACCTGAAATTACACAATTCAACTGGAATTCCATGTAACTTAACCTGAAATTTACGCTCTCGTAGTTTCCTCTTGAAATCGGGGTCATTGTGCCGTTTTTTGTCGAAATAGATGCAGTAACCGATGAACAGTGTGGCTGAAACTCCTGCACATAATCCCAAAACCGTTTTCGAAGACACCATCGTACTTTAAAGGGATATTTTTTAAAGAATTTTAATAATTTTTACTGATCATGACGCACAGAAACCGAACCCACGCAAATATTTGACATTTGAAAGGAGAGCAATTTGACAGATTACTAAGGCCGATAAAGAATATCGATCTCTGATATCGACATACTTACTAAAATCCTTGTTTATATTAAAATATACCGATCTAAAGTATGTCCAACGAGAGAACAAATGACTTTGACAGGCGACAGGCACTTTGACAGGCGACACCCAAATATCACGGCAAATACGTCTAGATGAATAGACTATAATTTTGTCTTTCAATTTATTATTAAATTAAAACGCAAATCGATATTTTAAAATTACACATCCCTAACAAAATGACATTTAGATACCTAATTGCCAGATCCAGATTTAATTTTTTTTTCAGAAACGCTTTATAGAATTCGTTGGATCCGGTGGAGGAAACAAATAAAGAACGCCTACAATAGATCTGTTTATTGTTTTAACTTATCTTTTTAAAAACAATGCGTGTCACAATATTATATTATGAAAATCACTTTTAAAGTCCCCTTCTTACTTCTTGTAGCCGCATGACCTCCTGCGGCCTCTTGCTCTCTCGAATTTACGTCCCTTGGACCGCACTAAAGGCTTAGTGTGACTGTGGGGCACGCCCGGAGCCAAACCAAAGTGTTTCACAGCTTCTCTAGCGTTACGACGGCCTTGCAACAAAACTGTCTTGGATCCTGTGGGGGAACGTAGAGCCAGTTGATCAAAAGTGATCACTTCACCTCCTTAAAACAGATAAAACATCATTAACAAAGAGATATTAGCTAAAAAAATGACTATTAAAGGACTTAGGAGTGTCAGAATTACGTCCACTTATTATAACATCACAGAATATCTGAGAAAAGATTCATCATGTTGACTTTCTAGCACTTTTATTATGTAAAACGAAAAACAATTTACCTGCTTTTACAATTCTTGCTCTAGCCTTTTCTGTTACTCTCAGAGCGCATACAGTTAACTTGGGCACCTCAAAGATCCTTGTATCATCAGTTACAGTGCCTACAATAACTGCAGTGAGGCCCTCACGACCTGGTTTCTTCATCAACCTCACTAATCTGGCCAGAGAAATGGGAGGCTTGTTTATGTTGCTCATGAACAATCTCTTCAAGATGATTTTGTTGAATTTAGCTTCGGTACGACGGGCCAAATAACGGTAGAGCTAAAATAACGTTTTTTTATTTAAAAATCAACTTTATTTTCTGTTACATACCTTGACGAGAAGACGTAAATAGACATCTTGACTTTTGGGGGCCGAGCGCCTAACCTTCCGGTCGTATTTGTGATTTATGTCAATACCCTGAAAAAAAGGTAAAACAATATTCGTATTAATACACTCGGTAATGCTTTGAGATTGTTTAGAAAGATATATAAAATATTACAACTAAAGATGGATGAAATAATTTAAGATTTGCGACACGAACTCACCATGTTTGACAAGAAATCAAAAAAGGAAATGAACGACGTTAGCGCCACACAGTTTGAAATTATTGAACTATTCCAAAATTTATTTCTAGATTTTTAGCATTATAAAGGTAAAACTACCGTTTATTTGACTTGTAAAATTTATTTTTAAACTAGTTCTCATCGTTTAGAATTTTTTTCATTAATAAAAACATGTTTATTACTGTTTTAAGATAATTAAGAAATTGTGTATTTCTGGTTGCCGTACTTGAACTATGATAATTGTCACCCTCTTACGGAGAACTTTTATACTAAAAAAAATAATTTTTTGAATACAGCTTTATTAAATATTTAAATTTACAAAATTATATTACAATTTAAGGAAAGTACGGTGAAGTAATATGACTTTCTAATTGTTTTTCTGCACGTTTGTCCAATTTACTAACGCTAGTATTACCAGCGATGTAAAATCGAAGTGGTTTCCTGGCCCATTCTTCGCCAGCTGAATCTATTCCAATTCTGGAAGTTTTTACAACTTGTATTTCGCTATTTTCCATTTGAAAATCATCCTCTATCCATAAAATATCGTTTTCTGGATCGCCCAGATCCAATTTGTTACAGTTGGCCTTGTTAATGTCCATTGAAATGCATAGTTTAGCTGGCCCATTACATATAACATGGGATTTTTCTATAACTTTGCCTTTTTTTGCTGTAATAATAAATTTTTAATGATTTTATATCAAATGATAACGATTTAGGAACCTTTTCGAAAGTCTCTCATAATATCCATGCCTATTATAGGTTCAAGAGCTCTTAGTAATACTGCTGAACCCGGTTCTTGGCTGGATACATTAAAGCAATGGTACATTCCGTATGTTTGGTAGACATAGCATGTACCGGGAGGCATATACATGGGTTCATTTGCTGGGGTACGTCTAAAATCAAGTATGTGGTGTAATAAAAAAATTTGGGGTAAAGCTCCGGCTACGCTTAACATTTTACCTGTCAGGAAAGACGTATATATACACAACTGTATACAACTAGGGTATACACTATACGAGTTACTTGCGGTTTTATCAATTATATAGCAGTGTGTTTAGTGAATAATTATTAAATATTTAGTTGTATAACGTCTAGTAAAACGAACCGTTTTTTACTGACAGGTAAAACGATAAGTGTAGACGGACCTTTTAGTCAAAGTTAATTTAAATAAAACAGGATATATTTTTAAATAATCAACTTTATTTGTGTAAAATTTCAGAAAATATAACAGACAAATAGATTAATTTGAACAAAAATCACTGATACATAATAAAAAATCCCTTTAAATTTATATAAGTACATAAAGCCATCCTCTTATATAAAAAGTGTTATATAAAACATAATATTTTATTCTTTCGGAGGTTGTTTTGATTCAGGAATATAATACATGGCGTCCAAAAAATACTTAGTTATATCAGAAACAATTGACCTATCAGGTAACTTTTGGGCGGTACCGTACAGCGCCATTTTGCCTTCAACAGGCAAGGAAGGATCTTTGGCGATCTCGGCAAGACAGTCTTTCACGTCATTCAAGAACCTGTCAGCTACTCCATGCTTTGTGTGCATCAGTGTAACGCAAATGTGAATCCCTGGAGGATACTGCAAGAAATTTAAATTCCAACCTTTTTTGTATAGACCGTCTGACAGACGGAATATGACGAACTCTAAAGGACTGCCAATCGCAACGACACTAGTCGCAGGCTGGCCGAAAATATAAATCCCTTTCATCCTTCTCAGACCTTTCTCTATGTATTTTGTTGTATGAATAATGTCCCTTGTGGCACTGACATAACCTTCCAAGCCGTAATGCAGTAATGTGGCCCAACAGGTGGTTATATTACCCCCAGGCCTGCTGCCGCCTACCGAAGGAGATCCATAAACCCCACCCAACCAATCCGTAGTTACAGTATATTGATAGTGTCTGTACTCTGGATCCCTGTAAAGGATTACAGAGGTTCCTTTAGGTGCAAATCCATACTTATGTGTATCAGCTGAGATACTGGTAACACCTTTCAGTCTAAAATCAGTCACTGGAGGGGGATACCCGGCTTTTTCCATAAAAACAGTCAGTAAACCCCCTAAACATGAATCGACGTGAACGGGAATATCGTATTTCAGTCCAAGTTTTGATATTTCCCCTATGTCATCTATGGTGCCGTACGGAAAATTTGGTGCTGATCCTACCAACATTACAGTGTTGCCGTTGATTGCTCTCTTCATTGCTTTCAGGTTAACCTGACAAGTCTGAGGGTCCAACGGTATGGATCTGACTCTGATACCGAGGTAGAGACTGGCCTTGTTGAAAGCAGAGTGAGCTGTGATCGGTATAACCTAAAAATATTAACACACTATTAACTATTAAGGTATCCCCAGACAAAGAAACATATTTTAATTATTGTAGAATTGAAACTAGATACATAAATGTATAATTATGTGACTAAAATTAGCTAGATGAAAGTACTTTGTATGCTGTAAATTAAAAACTCACCATTTCTGGTTTTCTAATGCCCTTCTTCTCTCTTGCATAGTCTCTGTAAGCCTTACAGGCCATTAAAATCGACTCTGTACCCCCTGAAGTCATACTACCGCAAGCATTTTTATCGCCATGAAATAAACTGGCTACTATGCGAATAACTTCGGCTTCCATTTTACATAAACCTTAAAAAATACGTAAATTTATATAACAATTACTGTAATATTTATTCGATACAAATGAAAACTGAAAATTCGTACCAGGGAATAAATCTGGATGCAATGGATTTGTATATGATGATAATTTATAAGTTTCAGCCACCAGGTCCAGTAAAGCTTCATTGTGGACATACACAGCCCCAGAGGACTGCCCTGATTTCCATAATTCTTCATTTAACGTAAGATTCCTATCTAGTATCGATAAAATTTCACTCTTTGACAACCCTTTGGAGGGTAAGGTTAGAATATAATCTAAGTGACTAGTCCTTTTTTCCACGTCTTCTTCAAATCCTCGTCTGATAACACTCAGTTCTGTATCTACCTTCCTTTCAACTGCTGGGATCAGTCTTAACAGCTTGAAGGCTGTTTTTTTGCCTCGTACAAGTAAGCTTTCATCACGATCAACAAAATCATGTAACCACACCAAAAATAAGACACCGCCCGTTGTAATAGAGACAATTTGCCATGGTTCTTTGTCTTGGAAGGTGTTGTTTAATGTATGTTTCACCACATTAAAAGGAGTCTTCAGTAGTTCCATTATTTATCATCAATTGTTTGAGTTGCAGGTCGCAGTGTTGTAATAGCAGTTAATTTTATTTAAAAAAATAGTCTAAATGATGTGATAAGATAACGTGAATGTAGATAAATAAATCAGCACAAAACAATGCCATATATTGTTTACTGTAATTATATTGTTATGGTTAAATATTTTTAAATCCTTTCTTTGAAACTTGACCTTTGTAATTAAAAAGATTAAAAAACATTAAAAAACAATTAGCAGTTTGTATATAGGCAACACGTAATTGTAATACACCAAGGGTGTTTTACTGGTTGTCTATTTCACAGGTTTATTTATCTTCTTTATCAAAAAAATACATCAACATTGTCAAGAAAATTGTTAATTAATAAAAGCTTATTCTTATTCCTTAGATAATCACTTAATTGATGTTTACCTGCCATTATAAGACTTGGAGGCTTTGTCTTCATTTCCCAAATAACATTCTGTTTCGACTATTCTTCCTTTCAGTACATCTCCTGTATCTAATTTCCTTACCAGCACTTTCCCAAGCAAATATAAAGCCATGTCCATGCAATTTCTATCGAAATCTGGCTTGAGAAGCCTCTTAACTGTGCTCATCCTCTTAATTGCCTCATTTTGTGCCATTACAATTACTATGAAATATTGCAGGATAAACTTAACAAGCAACAGGATTTGTATTTGTTTACCGATTACACAATGAAATCATAAATAAATGAATGAACATACATTCTAACAAGATTTTCCAACATTTGTAAAGCACAATTTCTTTGTTTTATTTCGTTTTTAGGATTATTTAGGATTATTGTTAAAAAAAATCAGTTTCAAGAACTAATGTTTTGATTTTTCCATTTTTTTAACCAAGTAATTATTAAATAGATGTCACTACAGTCGAAAAACATTTTTAAATCGGCGTGTCTAGTCGTAGGCTGAACGGATCAATACAAAAATCTTTCAGTTATCGATAGTTAGGAATGGGCAAGTACAAAATCTCAACGCAACAAACTAGTTCAGCACGAAAAAAGAAGCCCTTGTATAAACAATATATAAACCAGGCTACCTCTTTAAAAAAAACTAGTTTCTTTCAAGTAAAAAACTCTGTTTTTAATTTTTTACCCATCCCTGAATCAATGTAAAAAACGGACGATTAAATTTATTTTATTCATCCGTTTGGCGGACTACGAGACTGTTTCTTTTCTGGAAAAATTGACAAGTGACGTTTGAGGCGTGAGCGAGCTGTGTGCAAAATCAAAACACAGCTGTTAATTTTAGAGATATGTTTGTAAAATTGCTAAAAAGAAGTGCGTTTTTATAATATATTTTTATTTAAATCGATTTTGCGTAGCGGTAGTTTTCAAATTCCAGCATATCAAACGCCGGGAGAAAATGCACCACATGTAAGAAGTTTAATATCTGTTCTAGAACCATTATTACGTTGCTTCTAGCTGTTGGTGGATGTTGAAATATACTCGGTCATTCTAACGTTTTATGGGTGCTCGCAATTCTAGAAGGATGTTTATGATGATAGATGACGATGACGATTCTGTGTCCAGAATCGAAGACACCTCAGAAGATTCCGATGATTCTATTGAGTCTGATTCAGACCCGGAAGAACAGTCCTTTGTTGACATGCTACATAGTCTAATAAATCGGTAAATTTCTAAAATAATCAGTCTGTTATTTGTTATTAATGTGTCTAGCAAACTCTATGGTCTAGCAGTTCATTTTAACATTAGCTTATTCTTTAGTATCCATATATTTTTTTTCTTTTTATTTTATTATATTTTATTATTATTATATTTAATGAAAAATCTCATACCCAAGGAAAGGAAAAAAAATATATGGATATAATCTAAAGGTTTAAGAAAAAAGAAAAAAAAACTTATCTTTAGTTTGATTATGATAATTTCTTCTTATCTATTGTTAGAATTACTCTTCGGTTTTATATAACTAAGCAATAAGATGTATTCAGCAAACATCTATTGGTTTTTTGATTTTAGTGCACAACTCCCACTGGAAACCAACGATAGGGACTTCCATCCGGATATCCGGATGCCAAAAATTAAATATAAACTAGATACATCAATTTTAGATGTAAGATTTTGTGTTAGTTTTTAATTAAGTTGCTTTATAACATTATCTTTTCCAGAAAAGTGAATTTTCTTTGCTAACTAAGAAAGCCTGCGGATTGTTAGAACCAAAAAGAAGGTTTAGCAAAACAAATAATGTCTCAGCACTCATAAGGAATAGAGAAGTATGTGAATAATTTTCATTTTTTAGAGTAAATAAATAAACTTATTTTTTTTATAGTCTGGTCTGTATAAAGAAGAGAATTTCTCAAAGGCAACTAGGTGCAAAATATCCAATCAGTATCTTCCCAATGAAATGGTCGGTACTTTAGAGAACGGTAGTGCAAAAATATTTTGTGGAATTTTTTCGGGAGATGGAAATACATTTTTGACTGCCTCACAAGGTTAAAACACTTTACACTTTGTCACTGAGAGATATTTTAACGTACTGATGTTTTTTTTAGATAGAAATATTAAATTATATGATGTAAAAAGTTCTTCATACGAGTTATACAAAACTATAAGAGCCAGAGATGTCGGTTGGAGTATAATAGATGTGGCTTTCAGTCCCGATGGCAGCAATTTTGTTTATTCCACCTGGTCCTCCAGTTGTAAGTGTTTACCCTTTTTTTAAAAGCCCTGTTAAATTTTGTGAGTGTATGTAAGTTGATTTAGAGCATGTTTCAAAAATATATTGAGTTCTATAAAAAATACACACTGTAAAACTTCCCATTTTGGCTACCACTTCTATAATAAAGGACCTTTGAATACCGGAACCTTGTAATAACGGTCATGGTCACTTGAACAACCATATTTTGACAAAACTACCTGGAAAATAACACCAAAAAAAAGAAGTAGTTTTTATTATGGGAAATTCCTGAATATCTAAACCTACTTAATAGGTCGTGAATGGGTTTGATTTCATAAAATTTTGGTACGGTGACAACACAATTCATCTCCCAATAGCGATCACCCCTTGAAACAATCAAATTTTCATAAAATTTTGGCTGAACCTTATTAAGAAGTTTTACTGTATCAGAGTTTTGTTTTTTTGTAATGGAAGACTCTATATTTTACTTTATTTTCAGATTTTAGGAAAAAATAAAGGCGGGTTTCTTTAGAGACGCGTATATGACTAAAATGTAAGATTTTGAAGTTTAAAATTTGATCTTCATTTTTAGACAATTTTAAATATATCAAAAACTTTACATTTTAATCATATTCTGCTTCTGTAATGAAACTTACCTTTTTTTTCCTAGAATTCGAAAATAAATTAATATATAGTGTGTTCCATTACAAAAAACACCACTTTGATGTGTACCTTTTTTTGGAATTATAATAGATGTGGCTTTCAGTCCCGATGGCAGTAATTTTGTTTATTCCGATTCCCCCAGTTGTAAGTATTTACGTATTATTACTTTTTTTAAACGCCCTGTGTAGAGTGGCGCCTCTCGGAGGCTCCAAGGAGTACCACAGTCTGTATTAAGATACAATTTTGGAAGCATATGTAAATTAATTTAGAGTTATGGGATGGGGTCTCATAACCTATGCAGACAGAGAGACAAAATCAAAAACGGCATACAGTGTTGCCGGTTTTTTACGTTTGTAGGAAAATTTGTGTAGAAAAAAAGCTATTTTAAAAACTTTCATGTATACTACTGAAATGAAGATAATATATCTAAGCTAAATATAATCTATTGTATGTGTAGAAATTATGAGTAACTAATTGGTGAAAAATAAGGTTCCAACCCTAGATGCAACATTTTCCATAAACGCCAACTTTAGTTTAACGCGGTTTTGATGCAACTTTTGATGCAAAATCCGGCAATACCGCATAGAAGAAATGTATCAATCCAACTTTTTATCCCTTTTTAATGCATTTGATTTTCCATTTTCCATCACTGTCTTACAAGTTAAAATCCAGACTTCTAAAATTACCATATCGGTATAATATGCCTCCAAAATTTTATTTTAATACAGACTGTCGTTCTCCTTGGAGCCTCCGCGTCGTATGGGAGGCGCCACCTTGTATAACAGCGGCAAGTTTTAACCTTTTTTATATTTTTTTCCAGTACATATGTGTCCGGTTCGTGGTTCTTCCGACCACCAAGAACCCCTAAGTCTAGTCAACACCAGCAGGCGGTTTTGCGTATTTTCTGTCACCTATTCGTCAGACGGCAAAGAATTAGTCTGCGGCACTAATGACGGGTGCTTGTACATATACAATATGGAAGTGCAGAGCAGGATCTTGAGGGTAAGTCTTGACGCAATTAGGGAATGCAATCCCGCACCAAAATCTCAATCCCACAAACCCGCTGGATTAAAGCAATCAATCCCGCGAATCCGCAAAATTGCGGGACTGTAAACAATAGTCATACATTTGGTCCTAAATGGTACAAAAGGCATTGTACATTTTGCATAGGTCCACAATATATTGATATAGCGTGTATCTTAAACTAGCTGTACAGAAATTTGGAACGATGTATACAGGGTGTTCAAAAAATATATTTAATATTAAATAAACTTCAATTTTATTATAATTTATCTACTTATTTTATAAATAAAAATATTATTCTGATGTTGAAGTTTTTTTTAACTTGTGTTAGTTATCTGCTTTTAGATACACTCTATATCAATAATTTTTTGGCATATGCAGAATGTAGAAAGCTTTTTGTACCATTTAGGGCCATACGTATGACTAAAAATGCATATTTTTCGAAAAAAGCGTCGTATTTTCCTTAAAACCAAAAAAAAAAATAACAAACCGATCAAATTGTTTTTTCTAATTTCAATACAGATGAGTCGTTGAGACCTGCACGGGCCGGTTTTTTGTAGCCCGACCCGGCCCGGCCCGAGAAGAGAAGTAGGTTTTGTAAGCCCGGCCCGGTTTGTGGAAAGTTAAAACTTAAACTAGTCCGGCCCGGCCCGAACCATTAAAATAAAATGATCAAAATAAAATTACAAAAATCCTTTCAATTACAATTATTCCAAGTAGTTCTTTGTCGCTTCCAGACAATCTATCAATTTCACAAAAACATAGCCTAAAAACACCTATTATAATACAGGGTGTCTCAAAAACATGTACAGAAGCAAAGTTGTGTTTATTTAAAGTGCGGAACCGGCCCGGCCCGAGGCCCGACTCCTATTGACAGTGCGAAACCGGCCCGGCCCGTGGCCCGTGTTCGGGCCGGGCCTGGCCTGAGGCCCGTTCGGGCTACCCGGCCCGTGCAGATCTCTATGAGTCGTACTTGGTAAAAATTTCGATTTTTTAAAAATTGTAAATTTGCGGTAATAAAGATACTTGACCAAATTTTCACATTCTTATAAAACACCCTGTATACGAGAATTCGCTAAATATATTTTCGAAAACCACATAGCATCTTAATCACAATAGATGCATCTAAAACCTGGTCCAAACCGCATCTCAAAATCTTTTTTAGTTCAAGAGATATTCAACTTTAAATTTACCCTAAAATTTTGCTTGTCCCGATAATTATGTCGTGCAATTTATTTGACGAAAGTGTCCACAAGCACTAGTTAAACGCTTTTCTTCACTTACGCACATACGCCAGAAAGAAATCTAATAAGTAACCTGTTTGTTTCACTTATTTTTAATAGCCAAGCCGTAAGGGGAATCCCCCGGGTTCTGAGCGTCGACGCATCGGCCCGGAATGAAGCGGTTTGATTTTAATCGAGATCGATTCGGTTACCCAGTAATAATGTGTCGATCCCGCGGATCCCGCACGGTAAATCTCGCAACTTTGATCCCGCGAAACCTCTGAGGGATCAGCATTTGCGGGATTGCATTCCCTAGACGCAATGTCTTTGCAGATTTATACTCAGCAAAAGACCAATAATGAATTGGCATATATATTCAAACAAGTCTAAAGAAATTACTAGAATAGTATTTGATTTTTCCTTAGTTTTTTAGTCAGAGTTTCAATTTGAGGCATATAAAAATGAGTGTAATGTGGGCTGTTATTTTTTTTTTAGATTCCTGCTCACACTTCTGACATAAACCGAGTCCTTTTCGCCGACAATTCGTCCCAAATTATCTATAGCGGAAGCGATGACGGATTGGTGAAGGTGTGGGACAGGAGGACTCTAGATGACAGGCATGTCCAACCTGTAGGACAGTTGGCTGGTGAGTAATAATAGTAATAACATTATAGGTATTAAAAAACTTGATTATTTTTTTTTTATTCTATTATGAATTAATTATTTTTTGTTAAAATGACTTTAGCTGCTTTAGAGACAAAATCTAGATAGAAAAAAAAACGGCGTCACGGTAGCCTTTAAAATAACTAACAACTATGTTACTACGGATGATTCAAAAATACTTCCATCATTGAGTTTTTTCTCATATATTTTCTAAGGTTTTTACGCACTATTTGTTTCGTCAAAGGTTTCGTCCTTAGTATATAGGGTGCCCAAAAAAAAACTAGGCAAAGTCTAGATAGAAAAAACGGCGTCACTGTAGCCTTTGAAACAGCAGTCTGTCTAACATTATCATTCGAATCACCCTGGGAACGATTCAAATATAGTTTCATGGTTGATTTTCCTCACGCAAGTTTTTATGCATCATTTATTTCGTCCTTTGTATACAGGGTATCCCAAAAAACTACAACATATAATGATTAACCCACATATTTTAGGTCACATGGACGGTATCACTTACATAGACTCGAAAGGCGACGGCCGACACCTGATCAGTAACAGCAAAGACCAGACGATAAAACTGTGGGACGTCCGCTGTTTTTCCAACGAAAAAACGGTGACGAAGGCGCTGTGCGCCGTCAAAAACCCCCCGTGGGACTACCGGGGACAGGGCGTGCCCAAAGGATGTAAGTTATAGTCCTTGCAGACATCAATTTTAAGCGATTTTTCATAAATGTCTTTTTTTATTCAGTCTGTCAAGCTAACAGGCTGGATGGCGATACGTCTATCATGACGTACAAGGGTCACGTGGTAGCCAAAACGCTTATCAGAGCCCGCTTTTCGCCGGCAGAAACCACCGGTCAGAGGTATATTTATACGGGGTGCGGCACTGGACGCGTACTAAGTAAGTTTTTTTTCTATTTCACGACTTAATTCTTTTTAAAACCGTTTTTTTTTCTTTTTCAGTTTTCGATGCCTTGACGGGAAAACCTGTTAAACAATTAAAAATGCACTCCACTTGCGTCAGAGATGTCTCGTGGCACCCGACGCGTAACGAGATACTCAGTTCTTCGGTAAGTACCGTTTTTTTTTCATGTCATTTACCGAAAAAAGTTCTACGGACCTTAGACCATAAAGTGCCTAGACGCCGAATTTAATTAGGCGTTTGAAGCCAACATAAGTTTACGCGTGACTTCATTTGAGGACAAAAAATCAATATTCTTTGTATTGAAAAAGAATATCAACTTGGCCGCTTGATATTGGGTTTTTTTTTATAATTTTTGCGTCACTTGAGGGTAAAAAGGATGCGAATTTTATTACGTTTTTGCCCCAGAGAAGCAAAATCAAACACTGATTCACCACAATACACCAAAACATTTTTACTTTCGCAATGGATGCGCGTTTTTTCGACAACCATGTTAGCATCGTCAGCAGATCATTAAAACTCCGATCTCAAAAATATTTGCTCTTATTTAAGACTCACCCTGTATAATAAAGTAAGATGAATTTATGAAGATTGTAATGAACTAATATTTTATTACTAATGACTACGCGCAGCCCTTATATGATGTCACTTAAAAAACGATGTTGGCTTCAAGATAAGGACTTCAAGGGACGGGTCTAGTTAATGTGATGGTCTAAGGTTTAAAACTACTTTTCCGCGGTTTTTTCAAGCGCTATACCGTATAATTGAAAAAAAATGGCGTCCAGCTGGCTTCGAAATGACAATCTATAGCAACTGTAGCCATCGCTGACGTCGTTTTTTTTTTCTAACCATACTGTATTAGCTGTTGATAATGATTTTAGTGGGACGGTACGGTGGGCAGGTGGACGTACTGTAAAACGAACAGCGTGGACAAAACGAAAGACTCGTTCTCGGCTAAACCGTTGAGGAGGAGCGCCAGACTGGCGGCCCAGCGCCAAGTAAGGGAACAGGCCAACTGACAAGACGTGGCAACAGCGCCGACGCGTCGGTCGACGGTTTATTATTGTTTATATATTACGTTCTTTCGAGTTTAGACGAAAAGATTTTTATTTTGTTTCATATCGTTTTTTCGTATTGTTTCCGTAAGTTGTTTAGGTGTTTTGAACGGCCGCAACCATGGAGGGTGAAAAATAACTGGACCTTAGCCTCTTAAAAAATTCAGTGGGGTCGACTTTTGAGTAGCAAATCTACGGTACGTCTCCGGATCGTCTTTATAATAAATTCTTTTTTATTATTGAGTTTTTGAGAAAAATGATAAAATTAAAATAGTCCTAAAAATCAAAACGCGTTTCTATGATTTTTTTCATTTATTTCATTTTTTTGCTATTTTAAATTTTTAAAGAAGCACAAAATTTATAATCTCAACTAAATAAAATTTTGGGCTTCTTTAACATATTAAAACGGTATGGAAAAACTTCTATAAAGACAATCCGGGGACATACTGTATAGCATTCGATTGAAAAACTTACTTAAAAAGACCATATGCTTAAAAGTTACTTGTTTTAAAAATACATGGTGTTGAAAAATTTAAAAAAAAACTATAAATTTCTACACCCTGTATTGCTAAAACCAACCAATTTTGAACCATTTTCATAAGTTTTTCTATTGGCTGTTGTTATTATTAAAATGCGGACTACCACCCTGTATATTACACGCCTCGATGCAGATATCGTCCGATCGAAAAATAAATCACCGTCAAAGTGGCCTTTGAAAAATTAAAATCAATGAAAATTTCCATTATCAACAAATTAGCCTAAAATTTACATTTAATTTAGAATGAAAGTAGATTTATTTTTTTCTGACAAATGTTATATCAATAAATGACTAAAGGCTACCGTGACGCCGTTTTTTTTCGTTCGCTGAGATTTCTTTGTTTTTTTTTTCTGTAATGTAACTGTCAGAGTCTAAGCCCTCTTGATTATCGTACCAACTAAATAAAAGTTGTTTAGTACAAAACTATTAAAAGTCGTTTTTCAGATGTCTTAATACTTGAAATTTTAATTTAACAAAGTGTCCAGATATTTTGTGGTCCATGGCTGTCACGCGGCATATTGTGATAACTGTCAAATTCTAGACGAATTTGAATTATTATATTATCCTAAAACGTTTCTTTTTTTTTTGAAAGTTTGTAGACAATGTCTCATTTGAAATAAAACCGTTAGAATATCAAACTGTGCGTGTGGTACCGTATTATCGAAAAAAAAAATGGCGTCCAGTAGGCTGGGAGATGGCAATCGATGACATTTCATAGCCATCGCTGACACCGTTTTTTTTTCTATCATATTGTATTATCTTTATGTAAACACATTTTTCACAGTGTCTGTCTAATTTCCTTGTTGTAATATTTCCATTTCATTGTTTTTTCCTTGATTATCCAATAAAAAAAAAGACAAAATGTTTTAAAACAACTTGTTTTAAAAAAATAAATTAGTCACTTCTTTATTTCCCTTCCTTCTTACATTTCTTACATAATAAATTTTTTTTTTTTTTTGATAAAAGATCTCAAATTAAACTTAAAATAATTACAGTATACATATATAAAAACAGTATAGTAGTACAAGTATAGTATTTACAATTATAAACGTTAACACTATACAAATTACAGTTGAAAGCTTTGGTGTTACAAAGTTTAATATTTTAAAAACAAAACTTTTAGTGTCCTAAAGAAGTATGGAAACATAATTGTTTGAAAATTCTAAGTATTATATAAATGAAAATATTGAGTATATAGGAAATATATCAGAATCGCTTTGTATCTACCTGTAAAAATACTTTATGAGTTTGCCTTGGATTGGATTTCGTAAATATGAAGTTTTCTTTAGAACACCTAAGTATATACATGGAAATATCTATTTCTTCTTACAAAAATTTTCGATATGAACATCATATCGGTCACCCACTTGCTATATTCAAAATAAAATACATATAATACGAGTATATCAAAAAGATACTTGTCAGTTTAAACTGGTCTCCTTTTAATAGTGCCAAAGCCTGGGTCTGATTCGCCTCTCAGAAATAGAACCAATTGCATATCTTTGGGGTACAGCGTGACTCGTTTGGCATGTCTGCTGCACCTGTATGAGTCTGTAAACAGTTGTACGAGGTAGGTTTCGGCCGCTTCCTGTATCGCTTGCAGCGCCGTCAGTTGTATCCTTAAATCGTCCTTGTAGTCCTGCATAATTTCGCGTACGACCCGCCCGAATGGCAACCTAGGTATTAGGTTGTTGGTGTCCGTTTGTAGTTTTTTCATTTGTCTGATCATTTTCTCTGTACAGGCCAGTTTCATGTTGTTTACGTAGTAAAACGTGGTGCCCTGTTTGTTTTTCGTCGGAGTGCGGACTTTTCGGACCATCTAAAAGATTCCATTCAGAAAAAAAAAATTAAACAAGTTAAAAAAAAGTATTTCTTTCGTACCTTGGATACTGGTTGTTACTTATATTTAAAGTGTGTTTTCCGTGTTTTAGATACTTGTCCCAGTTTGATTCGAATTGCGGTGTCGTTTCTTTCTGTTTAAACTTTTTCTTTTGCTAAACATTCGGTTAAAAAATAATAAAAACTTTCTTTGACTTCCTTCTGCAGTTTCGAAAACAGAAAACGGTTACATTTTACATTCCACAGATCGCACCAAAGAGGTTTATCTATGGTTATGTTTTATTTGGCGCCAATTTTAATTGTAGGTAAGGATGGCAACACTGTATCGATATAATACGTTACCTATCGATATATTTTTAAAATATGTCATTCCTATATTTGACGCCAGGTGTACCAACCTAATATACAACAGTTTAAAAATTAGGCAAAAATAACTGTTTTCCCGTTCTAAATATTTTTGAAATTTACCGTTTTCTTATTAAATAAACAATACGGAATGAAACAGTTCAATAACTAATCCTGTACAATACAAAGGACTTTATTGTTGTTTCTCAGTGCGTAATAAAATTACGTCTGATCTTCAATAAGATTAACTGAGCGTAAAAAAATCACATACAAAAGGAAAATGTTCTCTATGAAAATTATATTTTTTAATGATATTATTTTTATAATCATTCGTTCAGTTGCGCGTTCCTATGAAGTACCTATAGGATTTTTTTTATTAAAAAATAAGATATGTACAAAAAAGTTCCGTATATGTACTACAGCCCTTGTCCTCATCACTGTGATATTATTACAACGAATAATAACAATCACATGGTTCCGAATTATGTTTTACAATTAGTTTTTATGGGTAAGGCGTTTTTTAATAATTCTACATCGAAAACGTAACTATTTTTATCTTTAGGAGCCGCGGCACTGATGACGATTTTTGTTTCTGGTATTCTGATGCTTCTGAGTAGAGTCACTCCGATTGTGAGAGCTAGATCACCAAGATCTTTAAATAATTTATATTATCAGCCAAAATTTGAAGAAATTTTAAAAGCGCCTTTCGCGCCGTCGAATAAAAATTAGTTTGAGTTATTTTGTTCTGTGGTGTAGATATAAAACATTTTCTGATATTAATCTGTGGCCACAGTAAACGTCAGCTGATTGTCATCTGTGATTGTCATCAACAACTGTTGGATTTTTTGATAATTTCGAGTAGTTTTTATAAGAAAAACGAAAGCAAATCAGCTTTTCGAAGCACGAATAGTCTCTTTTAGAAAGCAAATTATAGTCTGCAAAGAAAATTACAGGTTAAAAGGTAAAATAAATTTTTTTGTGTATGAGTAAGCTTTTTATCACCTGGATGGATATATTGTACTTAGGATTATTTGTTATTTAAAAATAAAGTTTAGTTGACTATGTAATGGATCGACCAGCGCTTCCCGGACAAACGGGCTACCTGATCTTAAATTCTGAAGGTGCAGTGCTGGCCAGCGGTGGTGATTTGGATAATGATGAGAAAACAGCTCAAACGCTCCAAGAACTAATTGGTCTGGCCAACGACAGGTACAGTTATTTATTTCTCTGTTATAAAGCCGTTCTATTATATATTTCTGTCTTTAAACAGATTAGATTCAGAAGCTTTTGAGCAAGGATTTAGGAGACTTACCATTACGTACGACGACCACGCTTATATGGTGTGTTTAAGTAATAGGAAGGTATAGAAATAATAAATCTAATATATTTCAATTTACTAGCGTTGTTGTTTTTGTAGGTTTACATAATTAAACGCCAAATCGAGGTAGGAGAATAATAATACAATAAAGATTTGTGAAAAATTAAAAAATTTGTAAAAATGCTGTTTATAATCTACTTAACCAATCAAAAGTTTATGCAAGTTATTATATTAATGGGCGGAATCACGTTTTCGATGTACCAGTTGTACGAGCTGCTGCAAGATCTGCAACCCGCCCCTGCCGCACAAAATTTAAAGACAGAGTTGCAATCGTTTTAATTTTACGAATATTTTTAATATGGGATATAATTATGTAGTAATGGTACTTTTTTCTAATGTCTTTAACGGTCAGTTATAAAGACTACATTACCTCCCACATATAATGTTTATAAATATATTTTATCATAATATAGTTGTAATTATTTAATTATTTTTTTGTTTATGTTCGACTTTAGACCATACGGTTGCTAGACACCGAAGACTTTATATTTTAGTGTGACGTCACGACAATAGGCGAAATTTGATCATTTTAGCACGGAAATAGTAACGATTTTATTACTGAGTTATGTTTTGTGATTATTCTAAATATTCTGCACAATATTAAAGTTCTTTCAAAACTCTATGTATAATAGGGAATTCTTCGTTTTTTATCAAAATATTTTATAATGTTTTGAAACTAATTATTTTCAATTTATGTAATCTAGATATTGTATCTCTATCCAGCATATCTAATGGAACAAGTAATTTAATGTTAATGAATATTATTGGTCTAAAAACAATAAAAATACAATATATTGCCCTTTACTGACGTCAGATTAAATTTTATATTGATATCAATACGTCTACAAAACATGGGGTCTAGTTGTATGATTTATTATGGTAATATCCTAGGGATTTTTTGGGGGCGGTATTGGTGCGACTGTGTATTGTGACAGGAAGGGTCGCGAAACGTCAACGTCAATCATCCCCCGATTTCTTCTAAAATTTTCGAATCCGTCGATTCTGCTCGAAGAAACACCGGAAAAGTCTAGTGATTCGTGCGCTAAATTTTCCTAAATTCGTGCGGTCGCAGATTTTTCTTTTCCCGTTCGTTTTTTGAATATCGTATGTCCATCCAGAACCTCAACACATTCGGTAAGTATCAAAACAAAACTCGATTCTTTGGTTTCGTTCGAAACGCTATCTTTGGAGACAAAATGGCGATCGAAACCACTAATTTTTCGATTAAAATCGTTATCTTAAAATCCTTGTAAACAATTTTCTTAGTAATTCAATATTTTCCACTAGTTTAGAAGAAAAAACATGAATTTTTTGTAAGCACTCAATTTCTCTATTTTTATCTCTGATGTTGATATTGATGACTCACAATTTGCGTGAATAGGTCTTTTTAGCGTTAATTTATATAAATATATTTTTTTCCTACCATATTATACATATTTTTAATAAATTCCTATTCACTAAACTTAATTATGATCAATTATTATCGATTTTCCATTAAATAGACTATTAAAATCACCCTTGACCTAAATTAGAAGCAAATAGTAGTTGTAAGGTGGGTTTTCAGTGTTTTTTTTGTTCAAGTTAGGTCTAAAATGAAATTGACCGTGATTAAAAAGGTAATTAAATAATAATTAACAATTTTAGACCCGTTTGCTGATGCAAGTAAGGGTGCTGACGATGATGTACAAGACGGACTCGTTCATATAAGGATTCAACAGAGAAATGGTCGCAAGACTCTAACTACAGTTCAGGGACTTTCTTCCGAGTATGACCTAAAGAAAATAGTCCGAGCATGTAAAAAGGTAAGCTTAAAAAAGTAGGACAAAGTCAACTGCTAATACTGCTTTATTTTCCTAGGAATTTGCGTGCAATGGAACTGTGATAGAACACCCCGAATACGGCGAGGTTCTTCAGTTACAGGGCGACCAGAGGGAGAACATTTGCCAGTGGCTGACAAAGGCGGGTCTGGCGAAGCCCGACCAACTAAAAGTTCACGGTTTTTAAAGTAAGGAAGTATTGGTACCACCGATATATCATGGCGTCTATGCACCACCACATTCAATTCTTGTTTATCAATCACAGGATGTCGATGTCTTGTACGAGCTGCTCGCAAGATCACCACCACCAACGCAAAATTCGTAGTTAGTAGGCTCGACTTGTACAATAATAATAATAATTAAATAATTTTATATAATTGTGCCTTTCCGTAAATATATTCATTATTGTCAGAATGTTTTGAGTTGATCATTTTCTTTTCTCTTGTTTTTTAAAGTTGACTGTATTTTTAGTTTCGTTTTTTTGTCACCAAATAAATGGCTCTCAGTATAATAGATGTTTCTGTAGTTTTATTGATCATTAGATTGTTTATTTTTATATTCAAAAAGTGGAAGATAAAGAAAATTTTTGATATGGATTTTATTTAAATTTTACATTAACAACTGCTTCATCCCAGGGTCCATGTATATTATCCCTATATTTGTGACAAACTACAAATAAAACTGGACAAGTTTCTATAAATATTAAGGCCAAAAAGTATAAAACTGATATAGACAACGATATTTCAAGTAAGAAATACAGTTCCGCTAAAACTAAAATTACAGTTAATATCACAGAATTACCGATTTGCTTTCTCAGTATAGGAAACAGGACAAAGGCCTGCGTAGAAATAGTCAAAAATACAAAAGCCTCGTTTGCCGAAGACAGTCTTGAGGCCAAACAAATTGAAGCAAACATTGCAGCACTCAGGGATAAACTGTTTGATACTAGTGCCGCACTGACACCATAGTCAAAAAAGATTAAATGCACCAACATCATGAAGAACGTCGTTGTATAGATAGTGTCCGTACTGATAGTGTCTGTGAGTGTGTGAAGCACTGGCGAAAATAGTTGTCCAAACACTACAAAAGTCAGAATTGTGCGAACATCACGGCCTACAGTCTCCTTTATGGTATTACCTACAAATGAAAACGATTAGAGAATTACTTTGTGCTAATGCTTAGATTATGTTACATCTATTTTTAAGTCGATAGAACAGAAAACCAACTAAACTAACACTATTTGTAGCGTGTAGTATGAACCATGGTCGAACCAATTTACTGACGATGTAATAATAAATTATGAGGAAAAGTACGACAACAGTGAATTCCTGGAGGAATAAGTTAGCTCCTAGATACGCTTCCCAAAGTGTTATTTTCTTTAGTTGGGTGTTTCTTTTAAGTTCTTTCAAGAAAACGGCTGGGTCAACATAGTTGTCTGGGTAGTCCTGTTTATCGTACAATATTTTCCTCCAGGGCTTCTTCGGAGATGTATTCGGCATATTTTGGTGTGGGGAACAACAAATAATAAAGATTTTCCTTAAAATCTAAGAGGAATTTCATTATTTACGGAAAATATTTTTAAAATTTTGTGGTTAAAAGTGTCAGTGGTACCAATAGAAAATATAAAAATTCTGTTACCATAGATAGACTAGTACTCCCAAGTAGGAATGGTAGAGATATATCGATATATTTTTATGGACTATCGATATTGTTATTATTTGTGTGGCACCTACTGTACGTCAATCAAATAATCATATGACAGTTTTGACATTTGTCATTACCGGTATTTTGTTGTTTTTGAATGTTTAGTGTTTTGTGAACACATTTATTGTGAAAAGAATTATAAATAATATAAATAAAGAATCAGACTAGTTGGTAAAAAGTAGAATCATGGCTGTGAATTCTTCGGAGGATTTGTGGAATTCCTATAAAGAGCTCAAAGGCGTCGTGTGGAAATATTTAAATCAGAGTCCTGGTTATGATCTACCTTCAGCAGACTTTGAGAATATTTTAAGAAGGCACAAGCAAAGCTTCTTTTCCTTGTTACAGAATCCGGTATGTTATTTTCAGCATCTCTTTATAGTATTTAACGAAATAAACCTAATGTATTTTAGCCTAAAAATGCCAAAAACCGAGAAGACCTCAAGAAGGGCATGGTAGAGGGTATTAACGTTAAAGGAATCGGTCACCAAGTTCTATCTAAAGAACTATACCAGGAAACAGTTATTATATCCGATATGTTTGATATAAACGAGTTTGTAGCTTTAGATTTACTTTGCACAGCTCAAATTCAAATGCCTTATTACCCGGGCTTACCTAGGGGTTTGGTAGCGATATTATTATACTACGATGGTAAAAAAGCCCTTTTAACTACCTTATTATACCTGGTACAAGCTAGAAGTGGCATCCAATGGACTGTAAATGTTAAACCCGAACTTGGTAGGTTTGTAACAGACTACACAGACAAGCTAGTCGAAGGAGGTCTATTCAACAGAATATTTGAGTTGTTGAGAACGTTAGACTTGAGCAAAGAAATTGAAAAATTGCAACAGAACCTAGCACTGGGAGGTGCAAAACACAAAAGGCAAGTCATGGACTTATTTAACGATATAAGAAGCATCTTGGCAGACATTGTTTTTTCCTGGTCCACACAGTGCGGCCTTCCAAAAGATCCAACACTAGCTTTGATAAACTACTTGAGGGAGGTTAAGATTGAATCTGAAGCTTCAGGTGTTATTGATGATGTTAATTTGTATCTACAGGTAGGGTGATTTAATTTTTAATAGGATATCAGTTTTACTTTTTGTATAAAATTCTCAGATTGCCTTACTGTCAGCCTTTGATTTAAGTGTGTTGCATTCAAGAGAAGATGGGGAAGAAGCTGTACAGCTTTTACCTATTTTATCAGATCCAAATTATATTGGAGCTGTTGTTAATGAGTTTCTCCCTAACAAACCTGCCTGGGTCTCTAAAGGTACCTTAAATTAACACAATTATTTTCAATATTTCTAATCTTTTTTTCTCTTAAGGTTTACAAGCACTTTCAACTTTTGGCCTGTCTGTGTGCCTAGCTTCTTTAAGAGTAGTACCACAAAACTACCTCTATCAAGAAGCTATAAATAAGGAAGATACCTTAGTGGATACGGCCATTGAAATGAACGTTTTTACTTTTCTACATAATATTTTTCTAGACAATCAGACCTTATATAAGGAACAATTTTTGTATAAAAGATTGCATTACTTAATCACAGATTTTATTGTTTATATGTATCCTAAAGTAAAAGATTTGAGAATGAAGGCTAACGAGGTATCGAGAACTTTGCAGTTTTATACCAGAGAGGGCTTAGAGGCTCCAGCAAATTTACCAAGGTACGTTGTTATTTTGTTTATTTTTTTTAATTCTTTTTACTGAATTTTTTTTAAAGGTATTTTGACTATTTACTTCTGTGCATTGCAAAATTTTACTCAAACAATATACAAGACCCAGACTACACTTTGGCATGGTGGAGTCCACTAGATATCACGCCGAATCAGACGTCGAATTTGAGGGCCCCCTCAAGAGCAGTGTCTTTATTCAAATTTATAAGATTTGCTGGTAATTTGAAGAAAAAAAAACTGAAATTTTATTTTTTATATATATTTTTTTTATTGTAGGTGATATGTTGCCCTCCACACTTTTTGTGCCTTTCATAAAAATGCTTTGCGGATTGTCTACATCGCCTCAAACAGCAAGACACTGTTTCAACATGCTTAAACAGTCAGGTTTGTTCATATAGGATTAAAATGGTTTATTTTTATAATAATTACTGGAAATTTAGGGGTGCACCTGTCTCAGACGCTGAGCTGGGACCATTTCTTTATGTCTTTCGCTCAGTACTACAACAATTTGAGGCAAGAGGCTCCAGCTCAGGCTGATACGGTTTATAGAAGTCGATCGGGGTATCATAAGGGGGTCAGTCCCCAGGAATTGGACGGTTTGCACGCGGTTTTGCTTTTGATACGAACTGTGGCTGAGCATGATGAGTTTTCGAGATTGGCACTCTGTGAACATCCTGGATGGTCACCTTTAACCATTCTTCTAGGTAAGAATTTATTTTAATAATACATTTGTCAGAAAATTAAATAAATATATTTTAAATAATATTGATCAAGTCAATTTAAGGTCTTTTCTGTACCTCAAAAGTTAAAATGTTTAGGACATCCACATTCATAACAAGTTTTTCTCTTAGAACAGAACAGGCTTAAGAACATCTTTTATAATAAAAAAACATCTATTAATAGGTTAATAGACAACAGTTTATTTTGAAAATAATTTTTTTATACTTAACTTTTTGTTACAAGAAAAAATTAATTTTACCGTAGGTTTAATAAGCTGTTCTGTCCCCATACCGCTCAAATCCGACCTACTCCTCACACTGTCATCGCTGTCAAAATCCAGTGAAAACGCCAGTCAAATGTGGGAGAATTTGGAAGCTTCCCAAATTTTAGTTACCATCCCCACCACATCCAGTTATGCACCAAGGTAACTAATAACTAATTTTTTCTATAAAAATATTTTATTACTATTTTTTTCTGTATCCAGGGGTATCCAAACTGAACTGGAAGAGATCGAATCCCGAATGGAAGAGTATCCATTAACCAGGGCTCTGTTGAAGCTCCTGGATACTTTGACCAACTTTGGAATACCGAGAACTTTGGGTGCGGGACCGAGAAAGCCGGGTTTCGATCCCTATCTGTCGTTCATCATCAATTCGGTGTTTTTAAAATACAATTCGAGGTCGTATAGGAATTCCGAGGAGAAATGGGACGTTGCCTCGCTCTGTTTGAAGTTGTTTGAGAAGTTTTTGATGCAGTATGATCCAAAGGTAAAAGTTTCTAAAAAAGAATTCTCGATATAACTATTTTTTTTATTTACAAGAAATAAATGTTCAAATATTTGTTTTAAAAATTCTTAGACTATATCATCAATAGATTCGTAATTTTATCCATAATCTCGTAGCCAACATATGTAACTGATATTGTGACGTCACATCAGGGTGGGAATGTTTTATTTTTTTTCTTCCAGTATAAAATAATACATAATTTGAAATTCTTAGACTGTGTCTTCAATAGATACGCCTTTTTATCCCTAATCTTGTAGCCAACATAACTCATATTTTAATGCTACATTAGGGCAAGAATATTTTTTCTTCCAGTATAAATTAATGTTTTGAAATTCTTAAACTATGTTGTCAGTAGATACGCCTTTTATTGCTAATCTTGTAACCAACATAACTCATACTTCGACGTTACATCATGGTGGAAAATAGACATAATATATCGTTTATTTTTTGTTCTAACCTGATATCAAGGTAGATTTTTTCTTCTAATATAAAATAGTATTTTTGAAACCTTAGACTATATCGTTAATAGACACGCCTTCTTGTCGCTATTCGTGTAGCCAACATAACTCACACTTTAACGTCACATCAGGGCAGAAATATTTTTATTTTAATTTCTTCCAATTTAAAATAGTATTTAGAAATTCTTTGACTGTTTTATTAATAGATACGCCTTTTTATCCTTAATCTTATAGCCAACATAACTCATATTTTGACGTTACATCAGGGCAAGAATATTTGTTGTCTTCCAGTATAAAATAATATCTTGAAATTCTTAGACTATGTCGTCAGTAGATACGCCTCATATTTTGACGTCACATCGGGGCAGGAATATTTTTATTTTTTTCTTCCAGTATAAAATAGTACTTTGAAATTCTTAGACTATATCATCAATAGATACGCCTTTTATCGCTAATCGTGTAGCCAACAACATCTTATACTTTCTTTTGACAGGTGACGGATTTTCCGCAGCATTCCGGATTCTTCACAGAATTCAATAGTCCTCCTGGTTACCACTTGATGTTGCAGCTCAACAACAAAACTGAAGTTTTAAACGTCATTTTGGACATCATTGACGATGGTAGTCGTTACTTTGACGCTTATGTGTCATTCCCCGGCCAGGAAAAAGTCAAAGACTGCTCTTTAACTTGTCTGAATATCGTCCACAGGGCCTTGGTATTGCAGTCAAAGTTTTTCAGGTATGCACCATTAAGACAAAAAGACTAATGAAAGTATTGTTACGTTTTTCGTCGGTTCCGTGTGGATAGAAAGTCACAATTTATTTAAACACTATTTATTTAACACTAATTAACAAAAACAATAACAATAAAAGACTTATAGAACTATTTACAAACGATTTATAACTAAGAATTTATTTTGAACTTTAGCGCGTCAACTGTACTGTTTATTTATAACTGCCCTCTCTAGGCCACAGCCGCCGGCTTTTATACCTACAGCAAAAGAAATCTAGAATAGTCCACAGATTGTTAGGTGCATAGAGAAGGTTTTCGAATGTTCTCGTATGTACTAGTCTATTCCAGTGGGACTCGATTCTTCTCGAACGAATGAATCATTACGGTGTCTATTCTTTAATGCGATGTTAAGGTCATCTGAGGGCGGGACATATAGTTAGGTTAGGTCGAGTCCACACGGGTCCGCAACAGTATATTATTTCTTGTTTGTCTGAATCTTACTTTATCTTTGCTTAGTCTTTCTATTCAATGATATAAACAAAACAAAAATGTATTTAATTTTTTTACAGTACTTTAGCCATGTCTTCTGCGAGTTTAATCTTGACCAGCATCGGAAAACTTCTTCTAACGATCAACAGGAAGTCGGGAAAACCGGACCACTGTATCAACATCGCAAAATACGTGACCTACCAACAGTATTTGCCGAAGCATAGCTTGGTGGCTGTGAAAATTCTCATCCACATCACTAGCTCGGCCGTTGGTCACACCCAATTCATGAACATTCTTCTTTCCACTGATGAATCCCAGCAAGTCATTAAAAGCGGATTTTTCGAATGTCTGGACTCGAATAACGACGATAAGGAAACCATCAATGCCACGAAAAAGGAAATTTTAAGGTTAGTAATCTGGTTTTTACAAAATTTATTATTTTGGTACGTTTGAACTACTGATTTTTTTAGGTTATTAAAGCAGTGTTTGAATTACAACACGCCGAATTTAACCCATTTCCTCATGGGTTTCGATTTGAAGAGAGACATTTCGAAAACAGAGTTTCAGTATCCAGGCGTTATGAACTTTCCGAGAACTTGCTTGCACGCATTGCTGTCTCTGTTGGACACTGTGATCTCGACGGTGATGGAATCCGCTCCGGCAGATCTTGTAGAATCCGGATACCATTTGCTGTACTTGCTCTCCGCCAATTATCGTACCAGTGGTCCGGTTTTGAGGTTCTTGAGGCTGAACAAGACGTTTTTTAAGAACCACTTGAAGGAGGCGAGAAGAAATTTAGATAAAGGTGAGAAAATGCAGTTTTTAAGTCGGTTTTTGTCGAGTTTTTGTATCGGTACATTTGAACTAACGTATGATATAAAAAACGGCGACAATATTCCTGACAAAATGGCGAAGGTGCTTATTTAAAAAAGATTGGCAAATAAAAATTCTATGAAAAAAAAATATTTCTCAAAAATTAATTAATATAGAGTCGTCTTGACTACATATTAAAACCAGAACAATATAATAAATGCAAAAAAAGTTATCAAAGATTTAAAAAATTTTGATTGCAAATTTTAAGAGGGCTCAAATTTTACAAACAGATAGAAACTTTAATTCTCTATTGAACGGGATAAAACTGTACTTTATCTCTTTTATCGTAATATCTCTTTTAATTATAGAGATAAGGTGCTTTAAAGCTAACAAATGATGAATAAAATTAATTCTCTCGCCAAAATGATCAGGATTGTCATTTCCCTTTTTTGACGCCATTTTTTTTTCGATTGTTGGATGGACACAGACTGTAGCTTACAGAAGCTGGGATAAGCTTTAGCACAAAAAGTCACATCTTTTTACAATTAAAATAAAATTTATACTGTAACTAAATGACTACATTTTCTACAGATTTAACTGGTGTAAATCAGGTCTCATGGCTGATGAAAACCCTCGCAATCGAACTGAAAGTGACCAGCAACAGCAAGCAAGTGACCTACCTCAAGTTGCTGACCAGTTTTCTGATTAACATCCCCGCCGAGGACGATGGTCAGGAAGACATGTTCTCGTTGGTGCAAAAGAACTTTTTGGAAACGAGGATCATAACGCCGGACGAGGTGAAGTTGAACAACTTCATGACGAGCTTTTTGGAGTATTTTGAGTTCAAAGTGCCGCCGATCGAGCTTCCGACCTGGGAGTTTTTCGATAACAACGCTCTGAATCAGATTTTGCAACAGTGTCGGGCCAAATCCAACTTGAAATTGATCGATTTGAAGAAGTTGCATCAGATTCTGTACGACGAATTGAAGAATCTACAAGGTATTCGAATTTTTGAATTAATCTTAGACTATATTAATTAATAGATACGTATTTTATAGCCTAATTTGTATTATTACTAATCTTGTAACCAACATATTTTGACGTTACATCAGGGTAGAAAATATATACCGTTTATTTTTTGTTCTAACGTGATATCAATGTAGATTTTTTCTTCTAATTTAAAATAGTATTTTTGAAACCTTAGACTATACCATTAATAGATACGCTTTCTTATCACTATTCGTGTAGCCAATATAACTCGTATTTAGACATCATACCAGGGCAGAACATATTTTTATCGTTTTTGTTTGTTCTAGAACAGTATTTTGAAATCCTTAGACTATATCATTAATAGATACTGCTTTTTATCGCTAATCATGTAGCCAATATAACTCATATTTTGACGTCACATCAGGGTAGAAATATTATTTTTATCTCAACAGTATTTTTTATTCTATTATCTAATATCATCAATAGATACGCCTTTTTAATTCCTAACTTTGTAGCGAAAATAACTCATATTTTGCCGTCACATCAGGGCAGATTTTTTTTATTGTATTCTTTCTTTCAATATGAAATATTATTTTGAAATTCTTAGACTGTTTTATCAATAGACACACCTTTTTATCCCTAATCTTGTAGCCAACATAACTCATATTTTGACGTCACATCAGGGCAGAAACATTTTTATTTTATTTACTTACTTCCAGTTTAAAATAGTATTTAAAAATTCTTAGACTGTTTTATCAATAGACACACCTTTTTATCCCTAATCTTGTAGCCAACATAACTATTTTTTTACGTCACATCAGGGCACAAAAACAATTTATACTGTATTTTTTCATTCCTATATAAAATAATATTTCGAAAACAGCTTTATAAGAAGTTTTTCACACTTTTTAAATAAAATTTAAGGTACCGCAGCTATCGGACAAATCCAGGCTATCAATCAGGAAATCCCAAAAGTCTTGAAACACGCCTTAAATCTGAACAAGAGAACCGAATCTTGTTCGTCCGTAATCGACCTAGTGGACGCTTGGAGGCAACTGGCCGAAGTCCTGGTCAGTTTTATGCCTTTGGAGGTACTGAATCCCACCGAACAGCAAGTACTGAGCATCACCCTGCTCCTGGGCGTCTTGGGCAAAGCCACCAAAGCTCAGCTGCTTCCCGAAGTTGCGAGGTTGCTGTCTGGCTCGGTACTTTTGATGATTGATAACATAAAAAGGTACTACTTCAGGGAGGAGAAGTTTAAGAAGGTGAATTTGGATTCGGACTCGCCTTCTTTTAACGTGATCACTTATTATTTTGGGTAAGTTTCCTTTAAAAATGTTTTGTTTTTAGGTGTGTATATATTTTTTTCTTACAGTTCTTTGAAACAAATATTAGAGAACTTGGTAGAATGGATCCTGACCTCTGACGTGATCGATGGTGAACTCAGGATCAACCTGTACGCTGCCCTAGTGACGTTTTTGCAACTTACCAACGTAGAACCGTCGCATGAAGACATAGCGGTCACAAATAACAGTATGTACATTAGTAGATTGGACGGGTCTACTTACAACATCGAGGAAACAGAAAAACACTTGAAGTTTTCCAACGACATTATAGTGAATTTCGGTGAAAAACTGATGGACGTTCTTTGCCACGACTGTATTGGAGGTAATTAGATTTATTAAAGATAAAAATATATTTCTTTTAAGTTATAAAATCATACTGCGAAAATTTTAGGCCAGGAAATATGCAAAATTCTTGCAATGTCATCATACAGTCATCTGATGACGATGACAGGAAATGTCCAGTTCATAATCTATCTTTCTGGCAAAGGATACTTGAAGCACATTATCCAAAGTATCCTGGATAGCGATAAGGATCTCAGGACCATGCTTGAGCCCGGAGCTGAGACAATCAAGCCCATGTACCTGTATTTAGCAAAAATGCTTCTTGTGACAAGATTAGCAGGTAAAAATTCATTTTTTTTATTTATATAACATCTAAAAACATATTTATTTGAGATCTAACTTGAAACCTAAAGTTTTTAGAACAAATTTGTATAAAGATTCCCATTTAACACATCAATGTGGGGATTGTGGATCTAGTTGTCCTATGTCTATGGTTTGAAAACTATTTTTTTAGTAATTTTGGTATTTTTAAGATTCTAAGATTAATATTAAAGTTAAGATTAGAAGATAGAGTAAATTCTGAATTCTTTTTACTGATATATCGTTCTTAACAAAAAATAAGTTTCAAACATTGTGTTTAATCTCGACTACATCTAAATAAGTGCTTTGCAGGGTCTAGTTGTTTTATGTTCTATGGTTTGAACACTACTTCCTTAATAATTTCAGACTTTTTAAGTTTTTTGGAGTAGTTTTGGATAAAACTATTAACAAAAAATCTTTTTTAAACCTAAGCTTCACTTTTTGAAGTTCTTAGATGGGTTTTTAAGGAAAATAAAACGTTTTTTAAACATTTTTAGGTTCAAGAATGGGTGCGGAAATGATCCTGGAACAAAAACTACTGGGCGTTTTCAGTAATATGTCCGTTTTCGGGTACCACCCGGAAATATCGAAGGTGTGGCAGGGCGAGGACGTCTTCGAGGACTTCATTCCGCCGGTGGAGCAACAGTACTTGCAAATATTCATGCCCACCTTGGATATATGTAATGCCATTCTAACCACGCTAGGTACTGAGAATCAGTCTGCGGTGGTCCAAATAATGTACTTCTTGCTCAGCAATTTGAATGTCGTAGAATTAATTTTGAGGTAATTATTGTTTTCTAAGAAAAAAAAATAGTTTAAAGTCTCAGTATCATGAGACTATAGTTTAACTATAACTAGATATTTTTTGGATACCACTTGGATACAACCTTTTATGATTTAGATCTGGACATGCAGAACTGTCACCAACGTCCTTAAAAGAATTGGCGTTACTCACATCGGTCTTATCTCGAACTGCCAATAACAATCTGATCAACGTTCTGGAAAATCCGAACATAGTCCAAAGCAACAGAGCCCAGCTGTTCCGGATACAGAAGCTGATGTTGAATTTGATGCAAAAATTCGTGTTGAGCGAGGACCGAGTGAAACGGCTGCTCAGCAACAACATTTTCGAGAAGAATTCGTTCCAGACGTCCGAGAGATTGCTGTACGCTATGCAAACAGCTGCTAACTTGCTGTGCTACGCTAGAAATATCGTGGCTAATCACGATATCGAGCATGGAGGAGTGGGAGTGGTTTTTTATCCTGCTTTGACCGATTCCAAACTGCACACTTTCCACGGAAGGTCCATAGGAAACGTCAACGAACAAGAACCAAATTTAGGTAATCATTGCGTTTGATTGCGTTATATGAAAAGATAAAAACCTTATCACAGTAGGCAAAGACGAGGAAAAGCTTTAATAAGTTAAATATATTTTTTCTTTTTTGAGACCGAAAATTCATTTAAACAAAAAAAATAATTTTAGATATTGCATTACCTTTTACAGTATTTTATAAATAATAAAGTACTCTCATATATGCAATCAAGGCGGCACTTTGTTATATTAATTAGTTTTTAAGAAGTAATGTTTTTTATAGAATTATTATTATATTTTTGTATTTATCAATTTTTTGAAATAAGCGCCTTCGTTGATTTTATTGGGCTGTATACTTTGTTACAGTGCTATTATTTATTATAAAATAATAATATAGCATCCGAAACTATCAATTATATATTATTATAAGCATTGTTTTACTTTAAATCATGTAATTTACCTCTAACTAGTGCTGATTCTAAATTGTATGCATCATTTGTTAGCTTTAAAGCACTTCATCTTTAAAATTAAAAGATATATTAAAGTACAGTTTTATCCGTTCGACAGAGAATTAAATTCTCTACCTGTTTGTAAAATTTGAGTCCTCTTAAACATTGCAATCAAAATTTTTGAAGCCATTCATGATTTTTTTTGCATTTATTATATTGTTCTAGTTTTAATATGCAGTCAAGAGGGTACCGCTATATCAATTAGTTTTTGAGAAATTATTTTTTAATAAAATTTTTAACTAGTTTTTTAAATAAACGCCTTCACCATTTTGTCAAGAATATCGATTTTTTTTGGCTCTGTCAATTTATTTTTAACAATAGTTTTGACTAATAAAAACAATATTTTTGCATCTATACTGACAAATAATGTACATTTTTAGGTGTAATAGTTCAACAGTTAATAAGTACAGTAGGCTACCAGCATCAAGAGAAAGGTACATTTGACCTACTGGAGAGAAAAATCAAAGAAGTGCCTCAAATGAATTCGGTGGATCTAAAGATTTTTATAGACGATTCTCTGGATCTCTGTGACCTAATTGTTAAAAGAGAGAAAGCCTACGAAGTTATATCTGACAGACTAGAGAAAAAGGTTTGTATTACTCTTTTTTTTGTAGTTATAACTTTTTGAGACATATTTAATTAATTGTTACAGAAAAAAGAAATGGATTATTGCGCGTTTATTATCGAAAACGCCCTGTATCTCATCTGGTGCCATTTGGACTACTACATGTTGAGAGCCATTCCAAAACCCCGGCATTTTGGATACATCCATCCCGATTCCAGTTTAAGTAGCATAGATGGTAAGATTTGTAATATAATTTTATTTAGATTGCTTTAATTTTATTTTGTTTATTCTAGCAACATTACCAACTTCCTCTGAAGTGACATGGAAGGTTTCTACTGAAGTTATTAGTAACTTAAAACAAGGTCTGGTGTCTTTGTTCAATGACAGTTTCAGCAAACAGCTCTTGGAGACTGCACAGGTAAGTTTAGTAAATAAATAAATAAATTAGAGGCAATCTTTACATAAATATTAATACAAATATATTTTTTCTTTGTTCCAGGATCGATCGGAGTCGGATAAGAGCTTTGTGGAAGCTATGCTAAGAAAAATTAAAAGACTTCTTCAGTTTGTGCCAGTGAAATGATTGTTTTAAGTGTACCATGTTATTAATTGTAGATTTTTTTATTGAATAAATTCTCTTTACAAACGATTTTTGGTATTTATTGAACTAATATAGTTCTGTTAATTGAACTAATATAGTTCTGAACTAAAATAGTTCTGCTAATTGAACTATAAGAATTCGGAATTAATATATTTCTGTTGATTGAACTAAAATAGTTCTGTTAGTTGAACTAATATAGTTCTGTTGATTGAACTAAAATAGTTCTGTTAGTTGAACTGATATATTTCTGTTAATTGAACTAATATACTTCTGAACTAAAATAGTTCTGTTAGTTGAACTAAAACAGTTCAGAACTAATTTATTTCTGAACTAAAAATAGTTCTGTTAGTTGAACTAATATAGTTCTGTTGATTGAACTAAAATAGTTATGTTAATCCAACTAATATATTTCTGAACTAAAATAGTTCTGTTAGTTGAACTAAACAGTTCTGTTAATTGAACTAATATAGTTCTGAACTAAAATAGTTTGGAACTATATTAGTTCAGAACTAATGCAAAAATTAGAATAAATAAAACAACTATTCAATATTTAAACACATTTATTAAAAATGACTTTAAGTCAGTTTCTTTAACAATACAATATAATAGCCATAGCAACATACTTTGTCAAAGATCAACAATCTGACACTTCTTAGATTTGTACAGTGATTGGACAATTTTGTTATAGATAAAAATAACATGAAAAAAGCTGCACCAAAAAATAGTTTTACTCCCTTATGTCTGTTTTCACCTTAATTAATAATATCTTATCGAAGAACAAACACAAAAATTTGTCGCATTTAATTTGTTTCTATTTAGGGAAGTTTTCGGTGAAAACAGTACATAAAATAGTAAATAATTATTTTTTTACGGCATATACAAAACGGAATGCCTTTATCCATTGTAATTAATATGTATTTATAATAAAATGTTATGGACAATTATTATGTACAGAGTGTTTATATGCATTTTAACCAATAGCTACTTACTTCCCTAAATATTAGTTTCAGAACAAAGTTTAAATTACGGAAGATTTTTTAAAGAAATAATTGTTATTGCCTAAAATATACGTGAACACCCTGTATATCTAAAATTGTTTCAAGTAAAGTGTTGCACGAGTCTGTAGCTTAAACATAAAATCCAGGTTCAATACTTATATATTTTAAGACCTTAGACCATAGAACAACTAGACACTTTTCTGAAGTCTTTAGTACAAAGCCAACATAACCTGCTTGCGTTAAAAAGAGAGTAAGACAACAAAGAAGATTGATTTCTTTGTAAATTAATAAAAATATTTAAAAAAACAGGCAACTCATATAAAATTCTATGTTGGCTACAAAATACAGATCACAGAAAGTGTCCAGGCATTAAATAGTCCAAGTTTACGACTTACACAATGAGGTTTCATTTTTTCGTCTTTCTTCTTAATACGTTCGTTAAAAAAATCGAGTAAAAATTATTTTTAACGATTTCTTTTTCAATTCCACGAACCTTATCGAAGATCTTTTTCGCTTATAACTAACTAGTCTAAAACAATAGTGGAAAATCAGTCGGTTTTCATTCTCGGCTCGGCTGCGCCTTATCTGGGCCCGGTGGTACTGCCCGCCGAGGACGCCAGCGAGGCGGACAACGGCGACGAGTGAGGGCTAAGACCGGCCGTCGTGGTAGCCTGCACCTCGTGGCAGCTCGAAGTGTCGGGGGAGTTCATTTTTCTCCGGGCCGTTTCCGCCTCCAGCTTCTGCTTCAACTCCAGGATTTTCTCCTCCAGCACGCAATTCACGGAGAGCTGCGTCTCGTACTTGCTCTGGATAGACTGAAAAAAATGAAAATTATGACGTATACAGGGTGGTCCGGATTGTATTCCGGAAACTTCGGCGGCATATTCGGCAGATAAAAATAAGTAAAAAAGTTCGTATAAGTGAATGTCCTAAAATGTTTAGTTTCGGAGATACAGGGTGTAGAAGTTTAATAATTTGTTTCGATTTTTTCCAAATTTGCCGAAGTTTCCGGAATACAGTTCGGACCACCCTGTACAGTGTGCACGAAAAGCTTACTATTTTTAATATCATTTATTTAGTATTTATTATTAATAAAATATCGTAATACCTCCAGTAAAGCTTCCTCATTCTCATTGTAAGATGATAAAGTCCTTTTTTGTGCGGATATCACCTCGTCTTTGGCTTGAAGCAGATGCTCCATCTCTATGGCTTTCATTTTGTACGCCTCTACCGCAGCAGATTTTAATTCGATTGTATGATTCATCGCTACAAAATAGAAATTATAATATAATAAAGATAAGATATAATATATAAAATTATTGTTAAGATATTAATTTATTGTTTTTGAGAAATTATATTTTTTCACACAATTTTTATTTACCCAGCTTTTTTAAATAAGCGCCTTCACCATTTTGTCAGGAATATTGATTTTTTTGGACTGTACTTTGTTACAATATTATTGTTTATTATAAAGTAATAAAATAGCATCTGAAACTGTCAGTTATCCATTATTAAAAGCATTATTATACTTTAAATCATTTAGTTTGCCACTAACTCATGCCGATTGTAAATTTTATTCATCATTTGTTAGCTTTAAAGCACTTTATCTCTAATATTAAAAGATATATTAAAGTATAGTTATGTGTAAGTGTAAAAAATAGTTTTTTAGTGGGTCCACTGCAGGGACGTGGTGATTTTACCAATGCAGAGACCTAGTGATTGTGCCACTGCAGGGACCTGGTGATTTTGTCACTGCAGGGACCTAGTGATTTTCCCACTGCAGGGACCTGGTGATTTTGCCGTTGCAGGGACCTAGTGATTTTGCCACTGCAGAGACTATATACAATATTAATTTATATCTTACCTTTTAGTTCCTCCTTGTAACTGTCTTTAATTTGCCTCACTTCTTCTTCACACTGTCTCAAAGTGCTCAATCGGTCCAACCTTTCCTTATATTTAACGTGCAGTTCGCCTATTAAAAGCAGTTCCCTGTTGACCCTCTGCAGTTCTTGTTTTACTTGTTCGCCCGCCATTGCCTGTTCTTTCGCAAACTAAAATTTAAATTGCAACTCTTTTATCAAAACGTAAAAATAGTTTTTTGTGTGTACCAAATAGTTTTTTTTACGTGTAACAAATAGTTTCATACGCATAAGAAATAGTTTTATACGCGCAAAAATATTTTTTTACTGGTAAAAAATTGTTTTTTGGGTGTGACAATTTATACTACTGTTCTAGTTTTAATATGTAATCAAGACGGCACCGCTATATAAATTAGTTTTTGAGAAATTATATTTTTTTCATAGAATTTTTATTTACCAAGCTTTTTTAAATAAGCGCCTTGGCCATTTTGTCAGGAATATTGATTTTTTTGGACCGTATACTTTTTTACAGTATTATTATTTATTATGAAGTAATAAAATAGCATCTGAAACTCTCAGTGAACGCATTATTATATTTTAAATCATTTAATTTACCACCAACTCTTGCTGACTTTAAATTTCATTCATTTGTTAGCTTTAAAAAACTTTATCTCTAAAATTAAAAGAGATATTAAAGTACAGTTTTATCCGTTCAATAAAGAATTAAAGTCTCTATTTGTTTATAAAATCTGAACCCTCTTATAATTTGCAATCAAAATTTTTGAAGCCATTGACGATATGTAAATAGTTTTTTTACTCGTAAAAAATGTTTTTTTTGGATGCAATAAATAGTTTAATACGCTTAAAAAATAGTTTTTTGCGTGTAAAAATAGTTTTTTACGTGTAACAAATAGTTTAATACGCGTAAAAAACAGTTTTATACGCATAAAAATATTTTTTTACTCGTAAAAAATAGTTTTATAAGGGTAAAAAATAGTACAAAAATTTACATTCAAAGAACTATTTGTTACACGTAAAAAACTATTTTTAAGCGTATAAAACTATTTGTTAATCGTAAAAAACTATTTTTTACAATTAAAAAACTATTTTTTACAAGTTATTCAACTACTTGTTACACGTAAAAAACTATTTATAGTTAAAAAGTGGTTTTATACGCATAAAAACTATTTTACAGGTATAAAGCTATTTTTTACGCGTAAAAAACTATTTGGTTTTTGCAAGAAATAGTTTTTTACGCCTAAAAAATTTTTTTTGCTCGTAAAAAATGTTTTTTTGGATGCCATATATAGTTTAATACGCTTAAAAAATAGTTTTTTGCGTGTAAAAATAATTTTTACGTGTAAAAATAGTTTAATACGCGTAAAAAACAGTTTTATACGCATAAAAATATTTTTTTACTCGCAAAAAATTGTTTTATAAGAGTAAAAAATAGTACAAAAATTTACATTCAAAAAACTATTTGTTACACGTAAAAAACTATTTTTACGCGTATAAAACTATTTGTTAATCGTAAAAAAATATTTTTTACGATTAAAAAACTATTTGTTACACGAGAAAAACTATTTTTTACAAGTTATTCAACTACTTGTTACACGTAAAAAACTATTTAGTTAAAAAGTGGTTTTATACGCATAAAAACTATTTTACAGGTATAAAGCTATTTTTTACGCGTAAAAAACTATTTGGTTTTTGCAAGAAATAGTTTTTTACGCCTAAAATTTTTTTTGCTCGTAAAAAATAGTTTTTGGCTAATTAAATGAGGTCTAGGGCTTGACCTCGCCAAAATTACCATCGATTGTTATTTCCCAGCCGTCTTTGACGCCGTTTTTTTTTCGATCATACTGTACTACATTTACCTTGACTTCAGCCAAAGCGTCTAAAAGTGCTGCCTCAGCTTGCTGTCTTCTCTTATCCAAAGTACTGCAATTAATTTTGCAATCGGTGTATTCGGATTCTAAACGTTTCACCTTCTCGTTCAACAAATCGTTTTCTTCAGTCAGAGATTTGCACTGAAAATTCTACATTTAACAAAAAAATTCAATGTTACGCTGTTTTTTACTACCTTATCCTGCAAAAACCCTATGTCGTTACTCAGTTGCCTATGTTCACCTAGAGAATTTAGTCTAAACTCTTCTAATTGCCGCCTGAGATCGTCTATTTCTTTTTGTTCGAGCTGAACTTGGTCCCTCTGAAAGAAAATGCCTTTATTTTTCTATACAGCGTTCCAAAAAAAAATGCTATAAAAGTTACCAGTGCAGAATTGTATTCCTTCAGCAACCTGGTGCTCTTGGCATCGGACAGCAACCTCCTGTTTCTGTAGGCGTGCGTTTCCCTCCTGTGCCGCTCGAACAGCAGCTGCTGGTGTAGCAACTGCAGCTGATTTTTCAGTAGACCTGTGTCCGATGTGGCAACACAGTTTTCGATATATCTGAAAAGAAATTCTCTCTTTAAATGCATCAAAAAAATATATGTTTAAATATCTTTAAGTATATCAAATATCACTGATAAATAAATATAAATTGACGCGTTGAATAACAATATTAAGGTATAATGCTATCCCTATATTCATGTCGTTTATCTCTAATTTTCTTCATAGTATACGAAGCTGATGCACCAGGTCTTGTAAAATTGTTTCTATTATTTTTCTTCCGGCCTTTTTTATTCCAATACGTTTATCTGATGGTAATTATCAAAAAACACATGTCGTTTTTGCTAAAAGTGGTTTTTATTGAGTTTTATCTCTAATTTTCTTTATAGCATACGAAGCTGATGCACCAAGTCTTGTAAAATTGTTTCTATTACTTTTCTTCAGGGCATTTTTATTCTAGTTTGTTTATCTGATGTTAATTATCAAGAAACACATATCTTTTTTTCTAAAAGTGGTTTTCATTGGGTTTATCTCTAATTTTCTTCATAGTATACGAAGCTGATGCACCAAGTCTTGTAAAATTGTTTCTATTACTTTTCTTCAGGGCATTTTTATTCTAGTTTGTTTATCTGATGTTAATTATCAAGAAACACATATCGTTTTTTTCTAAAAGTGGTTTTCATTGAGTTTATCTCTAATTTTCTTCATAGTATACGAAGCTGATGCACCAAGTCTTGTAAAATTGTTTCTATTACTTTTCTTCAGGGCATTTTTATTCTAGTTTGTTTATCTGATGTTAATTATCAACAAACACATATCGTTTTTTCCTAAAAGTGGTTTTTATTGAGTTTTATCCCTAATTTTCTTTATAGTATAGGAAAAAATGGAAAATTCATGTTTTAAGGCATTGTTCTTTGAAGAGGTATTTTTTAAAGCTTGTTCTAGACTTCTAGAGGTAATTTTCTCTTTTATTTACTACTTGTCAAAGATTAGATGTGAAAGAATTTAGATACGTCAATTTGATTTGCATGCTTCAGTAACGTATCGGATGTTTGTGTTAATAAATAATTATTATAACTTATTGTTTTTATTAGAATTATACGTTTTTATAACAATTTTAATAACTACCAACATTTATTGACAAGGTAAAATAAAACTACAAATTATTTAGTTTATCCTACATCATATTTTTACATGTTTTGAATAAAATTAGGACTGAGCTACTGACTAATATTAAACGTTTTGATATTAAGAGGCAATTTCCCTTAACATAGGATCAATGTTCATAGTGTTTAACAAGATACTTAAGTGTGTTAGCAAAACAAAAATAATTTGAGATGAACTTACCTATCCAAAATGTCGTAGAGGGATGGTTTGTACTGTTCCACGGATTGGTAGGGCACAGGTGCCGGACTCGGCGAAGGGCTAGCTTTGGTTTCGTTAGCTTCTTCTTTCAAGGAAGGAAATATGGTCAGGAACAAGTGTTCGTAGGGCATGGGCCAGAATACTTCCGTTTGAGTGTGGCAATCAGTAGTCTGGAACTTCTAAACAAAGAACAAAGTTTAAAAAAATTAAAATAAAGAAATTTTATTTGCATACCTGCTTCCTGGTGAACTTGGAATCGACGCCGTTCGAAGTATTCGAAACTTGGTCCTCCGACACGGTTTCTTCATCGGTTTCGTAAAAAGGTTTCTTTTTGTTGTCTTTTAAAGGGGCCTGAGGACTTTTCTTCATGTCAGGGCACGAATTGGCCCGTCTAACTGTCGAACTGCTAGAGTAAAACACGCCTGCAAAGAAAAAAGACGATCATCTCCAAAATTATCATAAAAAAATAATTTTTTAAACTAATAATATTTTAATATGTTTGTTTCAATTTATCTCTTACCATTTCCGGGACTGCTTCCTGTAGAAAGCTCCGTCTGTTCCGGTTCAGTGTTGTATTGACTCGAATGGCTGAACTGTCTTATTCTCTTCTTGAAATTCGTAAAGGACTTGGAGTTGGGCATGTGTAAACCTCCAGCACTGCACGGAGAACCTTGGTCCATTTCATTGCTAAAGTTGTTATCAGCTAGAAAAAAATACTTGTTTATTTACTCCTACTAACATTCTTCACTGTAGTTTGTTTTAAATGTATCTTTATGAGCACCCTGTATAACATTTAATTAATTATTATATTAATTTAGGTAGAGTGAAACCTTTTCTAAAAGACAGACAAATTCAATTTATAAAAATATTAATCAATGCCGAAAAATGCACGATTTACTTATGCTCTGTAAATGTAAACTTAGATAAAAACGGTTAAACTTAGATATAGAAGTTTAGTATAGTTTCGGAGATACAGGGTGTAAAGGTTCATTTTTATTTCGATTTTTTCAAAATAATTTCTGAAGTACCGCCAATATTTGAATGAAAATTGGCGTTTGGGAGTTTTTTGACATGAGAAATTTGATTCTGATGTCTATATGACTCCTGTTAGTAGGGGTCGCCACCTATATGTATTTTAACTATTTTGAAGAGTAATAACTTTTTGTCCGTACCTGTATAAAACTACTGAGTAAAAAAATATACATTTCCATGATTCTTTACGTAAAAAATGTCTCTTGGTAAAAATCCTTACAAGCAACGTGTTTAATTTATGTCGATGATGACAGGCATTGATAATTTCGATTCCAAATATCTCCAGTACCATTACTCGTAGCGTTTTTTACAAAGAGACCTTTTTTACGTAAAAAAAAACGTCGTAAATGTATATTTTTTAACTCAGTAGTTTTATACAGGTACAGACGAAAAGTTATTAGTCTTCAAGCCAGTTAAAACGTATGTAGGTGGCGCCCTCTACAAGTAGGACCAATATTGACATCAAAATCAAATTTATCATATCAAAAAACTCTCAGACACCAACTGTCATCCAAATATTGACGTTACTTCAAAAATTATTTGGAAATAATCGAAATAAAAATGAAATTCCTACACCCTGTATCTCCGAAACGAAGCATTTTAAAAACTTACAGTCATCTAGATCTGGTAAAACGTTATCATTGCTGGACTTGGCAGGCCTTTTCTTGGTGTAATCGTGCTTGTTGGCAATGCTGGAGTAACCGCATACTTCTTCGTCCTCTTGAGCCGAAGGAGATTCGGTTCTTAAGCGCATGGATAGGTCTGTGTGTTTTATTTTTAAAGGACTCGAAGGAGGCGGTTTACTAAGAACTTGAACCGGACTTTCGCTAACCTAAAATACATAGTTTTATAAAAAAAATATTTTTTTTATAAATTCGGCAGTATAATTCTAAGGACTTTTATTGTCATAAAAATAATTCAGAGTGAGCAATAAATTCTTAAGCTATACACTAGGCTAAATGAAAATCATATCCCACCCAAAACGAATCACAAACAAGCCCAAAATGATGACGGTGAAAATATTCCCAAAGGTTCATCTTCAAAGCCAAACAACACACTCACCTGCATTTGCGCCCTCTCCTGGCTCAGCCTGTAGCTCAAATGCTGACCGAATGCCACGCCTCCGGCCCTGGCGAAGGCCGACCCGGCCCTACTGTTGTACTCCCCCAGGTACCCGTTGTCGTTGCTACCCATGAGTACCACGCTGCTCGACGGGAACACAAAGGGCGACGGTTCCTTCCTCATCGGAGACGACGGCACGCTATTGGCTGGGGTACCGCTCACTATATGACCCGCAGCGTTCGTTCGGAACGACGTGAGAGCTCTGGCAACGTTGCTTTTAGTCGTGGGGGGCGTGGTGAGAGCGAGGGGCGTGGTGTTGAAGTCCTGAAAGCGCAAGCTGTGGCTGGTAAAGTGGGAGGGGCCGGTATGGAGGTGATAATTTAGATGCTAGTAGTTTTGTGGGAGATTTCTAATTATAATAAACGTTTTTATTAAATATTAACAGAAGAAATACAAGCGATTTTTACGCTGCTGTAGAGTTGAAGTATTCTATGATTTTAAAAAGATATCCCCATAAAACCACAAAAACAAAATAAACAAAACATAAAAAAACGAATCAGTAAAAACGATCTTTGATCAGCCAAACCAAAAGCAGTGATTTGTAACCCATAATAATCATAAATAATAATAAAAACTTACCCTTATGGGCGTTGTTTCTGGGGTGGCTTCAATGGCTGCCTCTGGCGGAGACCCTTCTTGACTCAAAGGGTACGAACCTCTATTATAATGCCCCTAAAAATATATAAAAATACAATTTTTTTTTTCATTTTAATGCCTTATACATATTTTAAATTAGATAGACGTGGCCAAATTGTAAGATAACCATTTTCAAACCTCTCTAGGTTAACTTATTTTTCTGACTCTCTAGCTTTCTTTGAATAGAAGAACTTAAGAAAGGAATCAAATACTACAGTAAGATCGAAAAATAAATGGTGTCCAGTTGGCTTGGAAATGAACATCGACGACATTCCCCATATAATTTTACATATAGAATGACAGCAATCTTCATTTCATAGCCATCCCTGACACCGTTTTTTTTCCCGTTCATATTATATTTTAATAAAATAATATAAAAAACTCCTTCCTTGTTTTTTTTTTTATTAAATGCGATTGAAACATAACACAACTAAAAATAAATAAAAAAAACTTTTACCTAATCCTACCTCGATTACCTGAATGTGTCGCAGTTGGACACTGGTAGCCTGGGACTCCACGATGGGCGGCGTCTGGTGCAGTTGGTAGGCCTGACTGGGAGAAAAAAACGTACCATCGTTACCAGCCATTTGCAGAGAAGCCAAAGACCTGAGGTTCTGCTGGTGATAAGACGCCGAAGAAGACTCTAAGACAAACACAAATGAAATAAAATTTATTTTTCAGTATTATACATATATTATACAGGGTCGCTGTTATGTATAGCAACGGCCGATTATTAGGTAAAATATAGGAGGTACCGCAAAAAGTTAAATATAAAAGTTATAGGGTTTATAAATATCTATTAGCGGGTAATAAATTTAATTATACAGGGTCGGTCATAAAGTCGTGGCACATCAAAGTTTCAGTTTTTTAAATGGAACCCCCTGTATATTATTGCATATTTTTTCTTTATTCATTCGTTTTTCCCTCAATTCTAAGCAAAAATCGAAATACACACAATGTACCTCAAACCAAGCGTTTCCGAGTTATTGACTTTTGAAAATATCACTTAAACAATTTGATTTAATTAATTTCGATATGTTCAGTTTCATTTAACGATGCCATTCTGCCGAAACTGTAATACTTAATAATTTAGAAGAATGAATTTTTTTTTAGAAGGTGTAGGACTGTCGGGCTGAGTATCAACTCAGACAAAACCGCGATAGTGCCATTCACCAGAAGGCGAAGTCTGAAAAACTTGAAAAGAATCCAACTAGATGGAAAGGAAATACTGCCAACCCAGGAAGTTAAATACCTGGGAATAACCCTGGACAGTAAACTCCTGTGGAACAGGCATATTAAGAACACTACCAGCAAAGCCATAAAGGCTCTCATGATATGCAGAAGACTGGCCGGAAATAGATGGGGCTGCTCCCGTACATTTTGCGCTGGATGTATACCATGATAGTAAGACCCATGATTACTTATGGAGCAGTTGCCTGGTACACAAAACTAGAGCAACGGACGGCAAGGCTAAACCTATGCAAAGTCCAGAGACTAGCATGTGTGTGCATCACAGGAGCCATGAGAACCTGTCCAACAGCAGCAATGGAGGTCATTCTAGATCTAACACCACTGCACATTGTCATTGGTAGATATGCCAATGCGACAATGATTAGAATGGTCACTAACGGAATTAGTACTGGGAGAATTGTCAGATCAGGGCTTGGAACACCCTCAAAAGGAAATACCACTTCTGCAACTCCCAATGGACGATATGCCAAGAACGTACAACTTTGACAAACATGTCAATGTAGTATTGAGCAATAAGAAGGATTGGAAGAGCGAAACGCTTGCCCAGCAGTTAAAAGACCATACCATAACTTGGTATACTGATGCTTCCAAAACCAATACGGGAACAGGGATCGGAGTGTTTGGGCCGAGAGCTAATTACTCCGAACCAATGGGCACTTACCCTAGTATCCTACAGGCAGAAATCTACGCTATCGAGAGATGCGTACAACTTATCTTAGATAGGAACTATCGGAAACAAGAAATAGCCATCTTATCTGATAGTCAAGCAGCATTAAAGGCGATCAACTCAGTATCAATCAATTCGAAATTGGTCAAAGAATGCATAGAGAAGCTGAATAAATTAGGCAAAGAAAACAAAGTCCTCCTACACTGGGTGCCTGCTCACCAAGGGATAGAAGGCAATGAAAAAGCAAATAATCTAGCTAGGAAAGGAGCGAACAGTCCACTAACTGGACCAGAACCGTTCTGCTTTCCAAGTGGTAACCAACTCAAGGCGGAACTCAAGAACTTGGAAGATTCCATCCGCAACCTGGAATGGAAATCTTGCAATGGTCTAGGACACTCGAAGAAGTTTCTGAGGGCCAAGAAAATCACAGATCTTCCTGGGTCTGAGTAAGAACAATCTTCGGATTGTCACGGGGTTTTTAACAGGACACTGTCTCCTCAATGAACACCTCAGTAGATTGAAACTAAGAAGAAACGGCGAATGCAGATTCTGTGGGGAAGATGGTGAAACACCAGTACACCTCATCACTGAGTGCGCCGAGACGACAACCATTCGTGCCATGAATTTTGGTACGACTGATATTGGAGATGGAGAACTACCCTCTATAAAACCGTCCCAGATACTGGCTTTTGTCAAAGCCCTGGGACTGTATGATGAGTTATGATTCAAGAAAGGGGGACACAATGGATCTGTAAGGTCGAAGTGATTAACCCCCCTCCCACTCATTCTACTTAATAATATTTGACATTAAGTTATTTTTATTTATTTTTATTATTATTTATCGTTTAACATTTCGATTCTTCAATTTATGTACATTGTGTATTACAATTATATACAGGAGGTTTCATTTAAAAAAATAAAGTTTGATGTGACACAACTTTACGACCGACCCTGTATACTTAAATTTACTAGTAGCTAATAGGAATTTAAAAGCCCATTACAACAGTATCACAGTTTCGGCAGAATGGCATCATTAAATCAAACCAAACACATCGAAATTAATTAAATTGAATTGTTTAAGTGATATTTTCAAAAGTCAATAACTCGGAAACGCTTGGTTTGAGGTACATCGTGTGTATTTCGATTTTTGCTTAGAATTGAAGGAAGAATTGAAATGTGTAATAATATACAGAGGGTTCTAGTTAAAAAAATAAAACTTTGATGTGCCACGACTTTATGAACGACCCTGTATACATAAATTTATGGCTCGCTAATAGATATTTAAGAATCCTAAAACTTTTTTATTTAACTTTTTGCGGTACCTCGTATGTTTTACCTAATAATCGACCGTTTCCATACATAAAAGCGACCCTGTATATTGAGATTTATGTATAATACCGTATGATTGAAAAAAAAAAAAAAAAAAACGGCGTCCAGTTGGCTTGGAAATGACGATCGATGACATTCCCCCCATATAATTTTACATATAAAATGACAGTGATCTTCATTTCATAGCCATTGCTTTTTTTTCTATCATATTGTATTTATGTTATTTGTCTGAGCTTACCACCGACAATGGCCGAGTTCATGGTACCCGATCTGGAACGGAACTCTGTGGTATTTTGACAGGTCTCGTGAGGGCAGCGATCTGTAATGTCCAAACTGAATCGTTCACACTCCACTATAACGTCGTGGACGCTCATTTTTTTCCATCTAAAACCAAAAAAACTAAAGCCTGTCCAGCGAAAGATGGAAGGATTTTGACAGAAAACAGATAAAAAAAGACAGAAATTTTGTTACCTCTCTGTTGTTGTTTCATTCTCTTTCGAGGTAGTCACTAGAGATGGATGCATCTTTACCGTATCCATCATTGGCTAAATATATAAAGAAAAATATAATTTACATACCAAGTCCCAAACAGAAAAATACTATTCTTTAATATGAACTATTATATTACTATGTATTACAAAATTAAAACATTTTTATAAAAAAAACATGAAGAAACATTACACAATGTTATATTTTATATTACATCATAAATTAAACAATTTTATTTTATAAAAATATTTAATAAAGAAGCAAAAAAATATTTAATTTATTATACCAATTAATTCTTTCTTCATACTGTTTTAAAGTTGTTTTTTTAATTATTTATACATTTTTAACAAAAATTAAATACCATTCTATAGTTATAGAAGGTTTGTAAGTATATTCTTAGAGTAATGGTATAGTTTATTATCTAAAAACTACTGATGGCTTTGTATCAATTCACAACAAAAGATTCAGAGATAAAAAACTCAATAGAAAAAGGATAAAAACATTTTTTAAAGATATTAATCGATACTGGGCGAGAAAAAATAAACATTTACCTTGATTGTGTGACAAAACACCGGATTGTTTTTATCTTTGAACTGGCTCCTAAGGTAGTACAGGAAATTTTGAGGAAACATTCCGTATAATCGTAAAAACAGCGCGTACAATGCCACCTGCAAATGAATCATTTGGTCCTCGACCAACTTGCCTGGAACGTGAGAATTCCAGGCGGCCAACCTCCTAAAAAAATATTTATTTGAATTATTAACAATTAAATAGAGTTCAATAATATTTTACCTGAATATTTCAAATATATCATTCAAATAATGTTCACCAATCGCTGTAGGAAACATTGGTAGGAAAATTATTAATACTAGTAGGGCACTTATTAGGGGCAATAGCTCTGTTTCAGTCTAGAAGTTTGAATTTATAAATATATACAGGGTGGTCCAATGTTTTTGTCAAAAACTTACAGTTAAAAATTTTAAAATCTCCCTGAACAAAGGATGGTCCTGTATTTTGTACAGCCACGACGGCTGACTGCGGGCTATATGCCCCAAAAGTGTAAAAGCCTGTACCTTAATGGTCAATTCCGTTTTCGGGTTCCTGATTGAGTCCAATAATCTACAAAAAAAAATGTTTTTTTTATCCAGTTTTTATTTAGAGAGAATTTAATATGTACATACCTGTCAAATAAAAATTGCTGGTGTGGTTCTTTTAAAGCAATTATTATCTCTATACATCTCACTGAGCTTGTGCTTAAGTAGTACTCGTATAGACCATGTATAACGTAAGGTTCCTGAGCTAAAATTCGTAAAATACTTCAGTTTTAAAGAGTTCAAATACACAATAGATTACTTACTTTTGGAAAACTGTTCCCATATACTGTACTTGGTGTCTTCGGCCAGTTTTTTGTCGTTGGATTCGAGTTTTTCGAACAGGGATTCCTGGTTTTGATGGTGCGACATGGCGAAAAAATTTTGATAGGAGAAACCAAAGAGACAAAAAACAAAAAAAGTCGTTTGAGCGTTTAGAAACGTGGTTGGAACTGGATTTGGTAGGTTTTAAGACTGAGAAAAGTCATCTTTCGGTTTGGGGATGACGGTAACCTAAACAAAGAATACCTGAAAATGAAAAATGTATTAATAATTTGTAATTAGGCTTCTTCTACAAGAATATCTACAGCAAAACCGTTGTATTATATAGTAATTAAAGTTCAGACATTTTTAAGGACCTGTCATGATTAGGTGAATTGATTTTGAAGAAAAACAGCTATAAATTTAAATGTTCCTTAAAAAGACGCTTTAAAGCGATGGTTGATGGAACAAAAGAGCCAAATACAGGCGGTATTAAGTAAATTGTATGGTAAATCAAGAAAAAAAAACACAAAAAACTATGGCCAATATACGGTTCGGAAGTCCCGTACAAAAACTAGGAAAACTACACTGTTTTTCATTAAAAAACTTAACCGAAATCACGTTATATTATTCAGAAATAATTCTACTTGCCCGACAAATAAAAATACTATCAATAATCCAAATAATTACCTTAGAAAATGAATAACAGCCTTGCACCTGGCATCGGGACCAGAGATCTGTCAAAAAACAAGCTGAAATTCTGGGAAAACAGCTGATATTCAGACAAAACCTGACAATCCACCCGCACATGTATTCCCTTCTTTATCTACCTGTTTCGAACTGAAAGAAATATAGCACAGACAACGCCCGAAACGGGAAAAGCGAGGGTAATTAACAATAATATACCTTAACGAGTATTTATTTTAGTTTCTCCTATCGAAAACAAATAATTCTTAAATTAAAAAATGTTTAGTAGATTTGTTCATCAATAGATGGCGCTGAATAAACACGAAATTGATTTTATTAAAGGGATCTGTATTACAGATAAACAGTGACAAATATCTATAAAAAATTAGTATAAAGTTCAACTACTAACCCAGAGATAGCGCACTAAACGCAAACAAATTTGCAGATTTCTGCAATTTGATACTTCGACTACTATCTCACAGATGGCGCACATGTTCAATAAAGAACTCTGTAATTTATTATATAGTACTTCGACTATTTACTCATAGATGGCGTACCTGTGTCGCGAAGTTCCCACAACGGCCACCAGTCGACAAATTGGCGCTGGTGTGTTTAATACGAGGGCCGAACGTAAAGTATTTGAGCGGATTTTTCGAAAATCATCTGATTTCGGCGTCGCTACGCATCCCACCGACGCCCTGACGAGCCGACGACTCCGGGACAAAGCAGTAGACTCCGGGACGTCAACCGGAATCAAATTATCCGGCGGAATATGTGAAATTTATCGGTAGATAGACGGATACGACCGAGTCCGGTGATTGTTTTTAAGAGAAAAAAGCGTTTTTTCGTGAAAATAACGTTTTTAACGATGAATTTTGACGATATGAAAGACCTTGGTAAATTTTAAGGTTTTTCTTGAGAAAATCTGTTGAATTTTTAGGTAGGTGAATTATTGGATTAATAAAAAAATATGTTTTTTGATTTTTAATACTTTTATTTTTCTTACTGAATCAAATAAATAACATTTATGGATAAAAGAACGATTTAATGGTACCTAGAGGAACGTATGATGAACTTCTATTAATTATTTATTAAATTAAATTCAACAGATCAGGGGTTACAGGTTGGTAAATGATAACATTTATCAGATTATCCAAGTATTTTTCATAATTATCTCTATTAATTCTTAAAGAATCTTAAAAAACTGATTTATACTGAAGATTAATAAATCTAAAGGGCACATTTAATAAGCTCTGATGTAAATAAATGAGGGAAATATAAAGCTTTTTGAACTTGAAATGTCAATCAGTATGAGATCATCGTGGGTGTTGAATAAAAAAAATATTTCGGAAATCAAAAAACATATGTATCTTAATTTTAATATTAAATTTATTTATAATATACAGAGTGGTCGAATTTTTTGTTGCAGAGTTTTTTTTTATTCAAGACGATAAATTTCATATCAATATAAGGCCAAAAATTCGTTTTAAAAATAGAGGGTGTTAAAAATTAAAAAAAAAAGTTTTTTTTACAAAAACACCCACATAAATTGTTACAAAAATACATTTTAAAACGCAGATAATGTCCAGGCAGAACTTTTAAACAAACACTTCAATCAAGTGAAATAGATCATTGAGATGCCATGCCGTTTATACAATTCAAATGTGCTTTATAGCTAAAATACTAACATTTCGTTTTATTGCACACTAAACTCGAAAAACAACTGTAAAAATAATTTGGTTATAAATCATCCAAGACCGATGTATGTAAAATTAGAAATTTTAAGAGATTTTTGAGAAACAAAACACTAAAAATAGCAAAAATTAAATACTCTTAATTCCTTAGCTTCGTTAGTACTAATATTTGAACTTGGATATACTGGGTGTCCCAAATACTATAGTGTCCATGAGGATCTCGGAAAATACCATAATGGGGGTCAAATAAGATGAATAAGACAAATTTTTGCAAATGGAATCTATTCTAAAGAAATTCTATTTCATTTTTTCCAATAACATATATTATGTCATATTATGTTATATTTTTTATCTCTTTAATACATAAAGTAAAAATTTAATTAAAATTTACAACTCAACATTATCTAATTTCTTTAGCACCTAGGACAGAATTTAAAAATTTTCTAGAGTATATTTGCACTTAGAAAAGCGTACGTGGAAAAAGTCGTGAGATAGCAATCGCAATTTAGAGTGCAATTTCCTTAAATTGGCCGGAGTAAAGTTCCCATTCGACATCGAGCGCGCACACAAAAGTATCGCAATGCCCTTACTCTAACATTTCCTCTATTATTTCCTTTTCATTCCTCACAATTACCTCATTTTCTTTCCTCACTCGAATCGAAAATCCAACAAATAATGTTCCACGTAAAAATATTGTTCAATGATACCAGCTGAAACTTGAAACTAACGAAAAAAAAAAAACACATTACTATATTCTCTAAGTAGTTTTATTAATAACATAATCTTATTTTTTAATAATACTATAATATCCATTTTGAGTTGTACTCTATTTTAGGAAAATAAGACTAGATGTTATAAATTTTTGAATCTCTTATATACAGGATTTCCTCAAATAACATTTTATACATAAAAATATACAATAAAAAATATCTCAGATCTGTATATAGATGTACGCGAGCTGTCACACGCAAAATACGTGTTATTTTTAATCTTTGTAAATTATGATTAAAAAAATATAATACAAAATTATGTAAAAATAAATTAATTTGTTGTAGAACTTTGCGTTTTACAGCTTATTTATATAAAAATATAGAGGGAATTAATATAAACATCCTTTTTTTTAAATAACCCAATCGATCGTATACGAGTTGTATCTAATAATTTCTCAAAATAAAAAAAAATATATTAATTTTGTAATTTTTTCGACATAAACATTTTCATTTCAATTCAACGCATCTCCTGTATCATCACTCTCGATCAACAAGCCCCTTCGAGACTCGCTGACGCTCAGAGGTCTCTTCACAAACATCACAGCCGCTACACCCAGAATCACCGAAGCCCCACAAACGTAGGTCAAAATGTCCCGATAAAACCACGTGTTCTTCTCGTCCTTATGGAGTCCCTGTATCACTTCGACCACCACCCCGTTTGATAGTTTATCAGTGAAGCTCATTATTCCATAAACAAAGGCTCCAGAATTCGTTCTTGTACCGATCAAATCCGTTGTCACGCCTAAACTGGAAACCAGCACGATAGAGCTTGCCGAACCCAACAGAGCTGCTACCAGATAAATTAGATAATCCGTATAGAGTTTTCCTTTGCCAAAGTGTATAAAAATGCACGCGGCTAGGCCTAGCATCGCTCCGAAAGTGTAGGTTATTTTCCTACCGGCAGCTCTGTTGATTTGGCCGACTACAAAAGACGTTACCAAGCTGGCAAGGTACATTGTTAAAGGAACTACAGCCAGAGAACTGGCAACCATATCCAGAGCTTCGTGAAGGTATAAAGTGATGAAAACCTGAGTTAAATTGATAAACAATCTTGAACACATATAATTTATAGCTACTTGATACACCTGGACGTCGGTAAAGAGCTCTTTTAAGTCTGTACGAACTTTCGTACCGCGAACGTCGTGATAACCGTTCTGTTGTTCGTGTTCCTTGATTAGGAAATGGAACAGAAAGGAACAGACCGCTCCAAAACTCATAACGCCCCAAACTATATGCTGAAATTTCGGAGCATCCGTCCAGTTGATTTTGTTATTGTCGTTCCCAGCCAAATGAAGCACTGCCCAAGTCACCACGTAGACCAAAACGTTCGCCAGCACCGTAAAAGCATAACGGATAGCTGTCAATTTAGTCCTGTCATGTTCATTTGGACTAATCTCAGGAATGAGTGACAGATGTGATATTTGCACTGCGGCCCAGCCGAATTGAAAAATAACTATAAACATGGAATAGTAGATCATCCTGCTCCACTTGGAGGCATCCTCGCAGCCTACGCAGGGAGCAAAAATAAAAGGGAACGTTAAAATAACGCAAATCGTGCCTAAAAGGTGCCAGATTTTCCGTTTCCCGTAACGACAAATGAAGAAGTCGTCCCCTTGGTCCGAGTAGTACCCGACAAAGGGTGTTGCAAGAGCATCGGCGACTTGTCCTATTAGGAGGAGGGCGCCGGCTTGTGCGTTGGTGAAATCTAGCACCAAATGCAAGAATACCAGCAAATAGGTGAACCACATGGAGGCACAGACGTCGTTTAGGACGTGGCCCATGCCGTAAGCTAGGTATACCTTTAGGGGCAGTCTCTGGTACACTTCGGAGTAGTCTGTGAGCGGGTCCATGTTGGTTTGGACTATGATTCTGCGATGCATGAACTAAACTAGTTGTTTTGCGGTTTCGGAAGAATTATCACATGATTAAAGTGGTTGAGCTTGTCTGAAACCAAACAAAAAAAATTTTTGGTCTAACAAAACCTTGTTATATTTAAAAAAAAACTCAAGTGACTTAAAAAATAAACCTTTTTAAAATATAACTTTTTTTAGGATTTTGTATCATTTCATTTTCATTATCCTGAAAAAAGCTTTTAGAATATCTGGGTTATATTGACGAAACTTTCAATGATTAATAGGAGATTTATTAGACAATTATGACGTTTTTTTCGTAAGAATTGGTGGTTTCTTATCAGCATAAAGCGTCGATTACACGGAGCGAGTTTACACGCCGCTAGTGCGCTTGTATACTATCTCGCTAGTCCGAACACGGCGTGTAAAAAAGCTACCATGATTGCACGTGGCTAGTAACAAGCCGTCCCAAGCTTGCGAACCTGTTCTGTTGTTGTGTTTATCGAGATGAAGTGGAACGCAAATAATATTACAAAGTTTTTGAAAATATATTTTAATTTCTTATCCATTTCTTTTTTCTTTTTTGGAAAGTTTTTTAATTCTTCCTGAAATATAGCCCCAAGAACCGAAGCACATCCACGAAGTATTTCTTTAGACATTTTAGGCATTTTCGAAATGAGAATGAATACGCTTCATCACAAATTTAATACTGGTCACCAACTTTCTGATTTTTTTATGGATAGTTTACTCTCTGATATAATTACACGCTACTTTTTTACTATCCGGATAGTAAATAAGTCAGCCAGTAGCTAGTAAAGTTGACCGGTCTTCAACTTTACTAGCCCGCATTTTAGCGAGTAAATTATCCGGCTAGTTTACACGCTGCCTCGATTACACAGAGCTAGTTTACTAGCGGATAGTAAAATAGCGCACTAGCGGCGTGTAAACTCGCTCCGTGTAATCGACGCTTAATGTAGCGCATTGTACAGAAATCAACGTTTTAACGTTTATTTTATATCGTTAATATAAATCGTAACAAAATAACTTAAAAAACGAAAAATTAAACATTTTATTACTGCATACATAGAGTTTTTTATTTTAAGACAATTTTTAATAAATCTAGGTAAATGCTTATCAATTATTTCGTTTTTAAGTTCTTGTCAAATATTAGTTTTACAATATAAACATAATATAAACAAACATCAAAATAATCTATCACATTAGAGGTATAACTATAAATTTTTTTTTGTTTATACAGAGTGATCCAATATTCTGAAAAAGCTCCATATATGAAGATTTTTATTATTAAGACTTTCACTTCAATATTTTAATACCTCCATATCTATGAAAATTATATTAAAATGTGCGCTACTCAAACAGAAAACCTGATATTGTGATTTTTTGTAACCCTGTATAGGAAATTTAATATCTGACAAGAACTGCTTTTGCACAAGTTTAGAATTTAGAATTATTAATTTGCTATAAACATATATAGGTCAGCCAATTGGTAATAAACAAGGGTAATGACTAATAATAACCATCAATAATTATTATTATCTTGGCAAGGTCAGTTTTCTATTATTTTAACTTACTGCTGCTATCAATAATCAAACTTTTAATTATTTCCATATAAAATAAACAGAACACATGACTTCTACAAGAGAAAATACCAGATGAGCGTTCATTTTATCATTACAATTCCTACTAATTAGTACATATTTAATAAAAAAGTATCAATGTTATTTGATAAAATACTTATTAGAATTTATTAACAATTACTTTCTTGTTATTCGACCCTATTTTAAAAACGTTGTAGAGTTTTTAAAACAGCAGTATTATATTAAATAATATATTTGAATTACGAATATTTATTTTAGAATTATAGAAGAAACGTGTTTTTTGCTTTATCTCTTAAATTGTGACACGAATTTTGCTTACAATAATCGCTGGAAAAGCGTGAAGGTTGAAAATGTTTGTCATTATCGATGAAACAATAGAAAAATAGAAATATCCTGTAAAGAATTCCCGTTATCACTGAAAATGTTTAGAATCCCCTTTAATGCAAAATTATCACTTTTATTTGATCAATGAAACAAAAATGCAAATAACACAATGTATATTGGTAATTTACCTAAATTCGCGATGAATTGGTTCTCCAGAATTGGTTATTCACAGGAAAACATCACTAAACCAGTTAATAAATTCTAGGAATCGAAAAAATCGCCCCCAGTTATAACCTAACAAAAAGTTAGTCACTGGCAACTTTCAAATAGGATAGAGACCTCGCCCAGATACCAAACGTGAAAAATACTAAATATTTTAATGAAATACACTTACCTTAATACAAAAAACTACTTGTCATGCTTTATTTATCACTTTAAACAACAAAAAACTTATAGAAAACATAGATTCACCAACTTAGAAGATGATTTCCTGTGTTTTGACGTGTTTTGACGTTTTGACAGCGGCAAAAGGCGAAAATCATGGCGCTGACGTAGCGCGGATTGATAAAAGTCGCGCGCTGTTGCCGCTAGTATTTTTTATATTTCCTTAAAATATATTTATTATTTTTCTTATTCGACATTTAATCCGTTTATTAAAAGTTTAAAATACATAACAATGTATGGAGTAGGTTCTATTCTTACTATAGAAAATGAATGTTCGGTATTTGGCAGAGATCCAAGCGACCTCCGAATATTTGAAATAAATCGAAGGGAAATGCGGCCGCACAAATCAGCTGATGGCAATTCCGGCAATGTTTCCACGTTGCCAAACATCTCGAAACATCGCCAAGTCCCAGAAATTTATTGAATAAATATTTGTCTGATTTTTTTTAGGTTCTGGCCCTTTTTTAGGGGGATGGTATCGAACATGAGCCATGCATTTCCCACCGAAGAGGTGTCTCCGGTGACTCTAAACGACCACTGGTCCAGACTGGCTCGTTTGATCCTGCTGGCTTCCATGGCAGCAGTAGGCAGCGTTGGAAACGTTTTCATGATCAGCGCGGTCATGATTGAGGATTATTTAAGAAAAAGAGGTTGGTTTTACGTGGATTTCGTGCTATATAGTGAATACTTTTACCCTTTTAACTGAAAGTTCCTTAATTATTACTGAATTTTATTGTTCCGTGTCATTTTGAAACAGGTACGGACTATCTGGTGTTATTTATTCACCTTTTCAACAAACTGTTTCCTATTTTATTGACACGCACGCAAAAATAACATGGATGGGGCGAAGGCTTCCTTGTTATATATTTTTTTCCCTTAGAGACAGAGAGAGACATGACTATCGCCTATCACCATCCATCTAGCCGATAAAATTTCTTATTTATCGATCCCCAAGGAATTCACAAAGGGTAGGGAGGCAGGAAACGTGGAAATAACGACTTCAATAAAGCGACTGAGTTTATATTTAGTCGTTTCAGGATGAGGGGTTGCATCAAAACGAGAAAACAACGCGATCGATATCGATATTACTTAGTTCAACGTCCCCAAGTTGCTTTCCGTTGTCCTACTCACCACGCACCTCCTTTTCTTAGCGAATTATTAATCAATTTATATGTCTTATAGTCGTATTAATTAATTTTTCATCGCAAAATTCAAATAAATTTTTAAATTTATAGTGTATATTTGGTTGCCTAACTGTCCAGTTTTATTCAAATTATTTAAATTTAAAAATAATTAAAAATGTTTATATGTTTGATTGTTTTGATGTATGTAGCAATAAAAATGTATGAATTGAGATATAATCGAGGTTGTTGATTAGAAAATTTGTTCGGATAGAGTCAGTTTGATTTCATGTTTGAAAACGAGATTAAACAAACATTATCGCAAAATGAATCGGTGGCAAAACGCTAATATAATGGGGAATTATTCGATAGGGAATGTTTGGATCGCGTGATTCTTATTATACCTGGCTAGAACTGTAATTTGCTCCTGTTCCACTTCGATTTTAAACTAATTCTAGATCGGAGCATGGATAGAACGAAGGTTCTTGCTCTTGCACAAATTTTCCAGACAAAACCCTAAGAAAAATAAAAATTATAACGTCGAGAACAAAAATATATATTTATTTCCTTTTATACTTAAATAAAAAAAGAGAAATAGTAAAAATATATAAGAAAACAATATTACTTTGCCAGTGGGCGTTCTATATGAAGTAAAATGTCGTTATATCACATCGTTTCTTCCTAATCCGTAAATATTTGCCAAGCCAGAACACAATATATTATGTTGTCGTGTACGAAGGACATCAATCAATATACTTACGCTCTATTTTTATTGTGCTGTATAAAAATCGCAAAAATAACACAAGCCACAAACAAAGTTGCACTCAAACAATATTTTTCCATAAAAGCCGACATAATACACTGAAATAACCATAACTGAGACGAGAAATTTCAGATTATCCATTTTCTTTATGGATAAATTAACAACCAAACTTTATCGCACATACGTATAAGAAAAAATTATAGAAATATAGCTCATAATCCGTAGTAGTTAATGTTATAACTTATAACTCTACGAAATTGATATAAAAAACTAGTAAAAAATTTAATACGTCTTTCTGACGTCTTATTTTTTAACTTTTTCTTTGATGAATAAAATTTAAAATCAGCAAGAGTTAGTGGTAAATTAAATGATTTAAAGTATAATAATGTTTTTAATAATTGATAACTGACATCATTTATTATATTGTTCTAGTTTTAATATGAAGGCAAGACGGCACCGCCGTTTTTGAGAAATTATATGTTTTTTACAGAATTTTTATTAGTCAATTTTTTAAATAGGCGCCTTCGCCATTTTGTCAGGAACATTGATTTTTTTTGGACTCTATACTTTGTTAGATAACTGATTAAAACCTATTAGTATAACACTATAACATATAATTTTACAGAAAATCAAGTGGATAAAAGTTACTAACGAAAATAAATAAAAAACACTAAGAATTAATGTAATAAAAATGTGTTGCCTCATAAATTTATGAAAGCTCTTGAATATGGGTCCTTTTGACGCCTTACTTGACCTTTATTTTTCTTTAATAGCCTATAGTGAAGGATTTAATGACCTTTTCAAGATATTAGCATGCTTAGCATGCTTCTTTTATAAAAACTCTATTAAAAAACGGTGCAAAAATTTGATGTGAAAAGATATTTCAGTTATGCGCTTGAATATTATTTTTCGTGATATTAAAACAAATAAAACACAACAATAAAAAGGTTTCAAATATTCAAAGAGAAAAAAGTTTGCTAAAAGTTAATCATTGGAGCAGACAAGAGTAAATTACATTTAGTTTTCAAACGCTATACTTTAATGAACTGTAATTTACAAGTTTTTCCTTATAGGGGGTTTATCCCCTTGACATATTTCCACCCTACTACCAAGGGAAATTTTGCTGACTAACCGAGGCATGACAAAGTCGCATTAATGCATTTTCCAACAACCTGTTGTTTTAAGGTGATTGAATAATTACATGCTCTGCATTACATTAAGTTCAATATATTTAAAAAATATATTTTTATCGAAAAAATCTCTTATAAAGATAATATCTTAGCTAGGTGAAGATTATAACTTCATTTTAATTAATCTTCGATCGAAAGTGGCTGAAGATTTTTATTAAATCAGCCGCGAGTTAAAATTTAACGGAATTACAGTTTCCTAGTTGAACAATTACGTTTCCTGGATTTTTAGAGGTAATTTTAATTTTAAATAAGCTCTAGTTCGTTAACAACTTAAATAAGTTACCTGACCTATTTATAATCAACACTAAAAAAACAAATTAATGTTTGTTTCAGGAGTGGCAACTTTAACCATACTTCACGGTGATGTTTTGGTGATTTTTTTTGATACTTCTTTTTTATTTTACTTTTAGTATATTTCTTGTGATTAGCGCTGAATCTCTCTTAATTCTTTTAGACATATAGTAAACCTATTTATTCTTACTAGTTTCTTATATTGTTGTTTTTTTTAATAAACTCTACTTAAAAACTGCTTATACTCTTTTAGAAAACCCTGTATATCGAATATTTATAATAGGTTATCTGTGGTCACAAGAATATGAATTTGTAAGTTCTTTTTAAATACATAAATAAAATTGAAATATTATCCTTGTAGTTTGATTGTTTCTATTTCCTGTAATCACAGACTATTAGTTTTTTTAAGAACAAGTATTCATTTTAGTGATATATAGATATTAATTATTCCTAAAACAAAACATACAGGGTGACAATTTGAAAACGAACAGTATTTAATATTGCCTCTACCGATGATAGTATGAAAATTTGGCGAAACACGTCAATTTACATATCAAGGGGACAATTTTTGAGGCATTTGTTGTCGTGTTACTTTCAACCCCTTAACCCCCAGGGCATCTACCCCTAAAATTTTAAATAGCAACCCCTATTCCTTTACCATTTTTGTGTTTCTTATAGAATTCTACATAAACTGCATTATTTTTTTGAAAATTTTCATACTATCATCGGTAGAGACAATATTAAATACTGTTAGTTTTCAAATTGTCACCCTGTATATACTACAAATACTTAGGTTTGTTCCATTTAGATAAAAAAAAAATAATTATAATATTAATACATTTTATTAATATCAGAAAACAATATACTTCGGCCGAATTTTACTCTTTGCAAACGTAACTAAATTGAACAAAACTAATATGAGCTAGAAAACATAGAATACATTTATTACTTTATTCGGTATTCAGTATACAAGGCGTCATTTAAATAAGAGTGGATATCAATATTTTAAAATTTTAGTAAGGTGAAATATTAACATCAGTTATTTAATACACACCCTGTATACCTAGTGTGATTAAAAATTGTGATTGATAAATTTAGCAAAAAAAAATAGATCTTAGACTTCAGTTCCATAGTAAAACATAGATTAGAATTAGAACGTACTATACAGGGTGGGCCCAGTTTTTATAGAAGAATTTTAACATTTTAACTTCTACTACCCTGTATAGAATATCTTTTCAGGAATATCTTAGAATTGACATAACAAGAAGTACATTCCAATTATCAAATCATTTATAAGAAATTTCTCTAAATATTATTTTTGCTATGTTAATTAAAAAGTTATTCCTTCAAGAGCGCCCTGTATATAAAAGGACTTGTTTCAGGCAATACCTTCATAGTAAACGTAGGGTTAGCAGATCTTTTGGTAAGTGGCTTGGTAATCCCAGCTTCTGCAGTGGTAATCCTGGCAGGATTGAAAGACAATTTGACAGTGTGCAGGTTCCAATGGTTCATTGCAGTGTGGTGTTTCTTGGTTACAGTGCTCTCACTGGCAGCTGTGGCATGGGAAAACTACTTTAGATTGTGCTACTCTGTAGATGTCTATCAAAAACTAACAAAAAGGTAATTTTTTTAAAAAAATATACACGCTTTCTTTAAATCAAACATTTTTTACAGAAAGATAACTTTCCTTTTGCTGGGCATCTGGGCAGCATGCGGATGCATTTCTGGAATGCAGTTTTATTCCGATCTGTCATTTGATTACTGCACTAGAAACGACCTGGGACTGATACCTTATCAGGCTACCGTGTCAGTGATTTTTGTTTTCGTTCCACTATCCATAGCATTGTTTTGCTATGTGAGAACAGGATATCAAGTGAGAAGGTTAGTGTTAGATAAAGCAATTGCCTTGATGTCGTATAGATTAAAATTCTTAGTGTTATGCTAAAAAAAGGATAAGTAATGAGACTGGCCTTAGAAGTTCACGATAATGACCCCTTTATAGGAAGCAGAGTTAATAACCTATAATTAGTCGGTTTTTCTTTATTGGAACTAATTATTTTTAACAAAATTCTCGCGTTTTTCAATAAAGAAATAATATTTGATGGTTTCGCACATAGAAAAATCTTATTAATCAATAATAATACGAATTCTTTATTATACTTTTATTAAACTGCATTTTGTTAAAACATTTTATATTTACGATTTATTATTAACTTTCAGATTTAGATCCAGACCAAACTTCAAAGCGCCTGTCACATTTAACTGGGACTATGCCCTCACACAAACCAACATGTACAGTTTCGTCATATTTCTAGTGTTCTGGGTACCGTTTGGTGTAGTACTAGCCATTGACAACGTCAACAAAGTTTCTGGAAAGGTTTTCTATAACCTGGCTTGGCTGGCAATCAGCAAATCATGCATTAACAGTATATTGTATGGTGTACTGAACAGGCATTTTCGCGGAGCTTACATCAACCTATTCCAGGTAGAAAAATTATCCAGCAAAGATTTTTTTTTTGAAAAATTACTAACTCAGATTGTTTCAGTACTGTTGTTGCAAGACTACAGTGTCCTTCTCCAGAAGGCAAAGACCAGAAGGTGTTAGACCGTCTGGTGATGTGAGAGTGCATATCATACCGGGCTACAACATGTACTGTAGTCCACAAAGGGCCAACGAAGGTGGTAGAAGCAAAAGATTTACCGACAGGTTAGTTTTTAAAACCCAATTTCCATTAAATTTATTCTCAATGTTATTTCAATTTTTGTAGATGTGCATCAACACGGGCAAACGGCAGGGAAGTCTACGAGTTATGATGAGGAGATATGGCAACGGTTGTTGAGGCGACCAGTGACCATGGCAGGGTCGTATCGTACCACCCTGGTGTGTGGATTTAATGGTTTTATTTAACTGACGCCGCCACTGGGCGGTATATAATGGAACAAAGCTTTAAAATCGATGTTTAGGACGTAGATAGATACTCCTATGAATAAGACTGTCCCATCCTGTACAAAAAACGGTGGGATTTCCAAAAAATAGGTTATTTACACATTTCCCAACAACACATACACACATACTATCTTTTTTTATAATGTACTATTTCGAAAACATTCATAAAAATATATACCCTGTATTATGTGTTTCGTATATTTATCTAGAGCTAATACAAAATGAAAATGTTATTCTAAGGATGAATCTATTACAAATTTATTTGATCATACGCAGTGGCGTAGCTAGATATAATCTAGTATCTTTGTAAAAACAACAAAAGGAATTTGGGTGAATTGTTTAGACTTTCTTTTATACGATTTTCAATGGGAATAACTGGGAACAGTACAGCTGTCCTAGCTACGCCACTGATAATACAACATAAAAATGTACAGGGTGTATGTACTAAAGCTTAAAAACTAAAAGCGATTAAGATAGAGGTTTAAAAATATCAAAAAAATACATAAAACTGTATTTTAAGGCTGACTCAAATGTATATAAATATAAATTCATTTGATCATAATATGGCATAAGAAAAAAGTACGGGGTGTATGTACTAAACGCTTGAAAACAAAATCAGATCAAGGTAGCTTGGATTTAAATGAATAAAAAACACAAAAAAATGCCTTTTTAAAAAAGCTTTAATAATTTTAAGATTAATTTAAATTTGAACGAATAAAGACTGATAATATATTTTATGGAAAGAGTTACTTATATAAACCACGCTTAATAATATTCTTAGTTTAAGAGGCTATAAATTATTTTTGGACAACCCTAGCAGCTGCGTTGCCGCGTCTACGAAAAAATCCCTAAATTTCGCTACGAGTCCTTTAAGCAATAACAAAGTAAAGTCGCTTATGAATACCGGTGATATTGTTGCTATTTTTTAATGAAAATGTTTTATTTTAAGCATGTCCGTCCGCATCAACTCTGTCTGTCCTTTTCGATTGTTTTGAAACCAGGCTAACTTGATCTGATTTACTATTACTATTGAACATTTCGAAATAAATATATTTGGAACAAAGAACCAATGACAATTTATTTCGGCGTTGTCAAATATTCTACAGGGTATGGTCACAAGTATGATCCATAAGCCCTCGGTGCCTCTATATAAACTTATTGTAATTCGAGTAAAGAAAAAATTAGACAATATCAAATATCAAAAAGAAAATAGTTTGTATTTTATTATTTTACATAATATATTATATATGTATGTATGTACGTATTACTGCACTTACAAAAAAGTATTTATATAGAATATAAGTATATATTGAAAAATATAGCAAAACAATACAGGGGTGTGTTAAGAAGAAAATAAATATTTTCTTTTTGAGGACACCTAGTGTATTTGCCTAAATAAGAAAAATAACTGTATTAATCATATTTTTACTATGTGTTTTATTAATATAAAGTTTGTGTAAATTGAAAAGGAAAGGATTTTTGTACGACTTCTATAAGTATTCAGTGTTAAATAATGGTATTTTGCATCAGAGTCATTTCTTTAAAGAAAAAGAAAATAAGTTGCCTGTGTATAAAAAAGGATAAAAAATATTTAACCATCAATGTTCTATGTTCTATGTCATGTAAAACCGACGATTGATACCTATAGATTGATCGGTTTACGACTATGTGCATATACAGTGGCATAAAAAAATTTTGTACCTGCCACTGTGTATACATACAGTTTGTATATTAAAACTAAATCACGCTGTATATAGTTTTGGATTAAGTGCAGCCTTTTACACTGTGATTCAATTTTTCGCGTCACCGACAAACTCAAACTAATAAGAGAGAGAGGGACCATACTTCTTGGATATAAATAAATAAAGAAAAATTTACCATCAGATTACTTATTTTATTCTATTTATATATTTGTACAACTTCATAACTTCATATTAGTAGGAACAATATTTTTATTTATTTTTTTTTTATTTTGACACACCGTGTATAATATATTCGATATGTGATAAAGAAAATGTACCGTATTAGTTTGGTATTAGTTAGTTTTTAGGGTTTAAATAACTAAATAAGTATTGTAATACTCAGTATTAATACAGGAAGCACAAAAATATTTTTTGCAATGGTTTTTTATATGATTTAGGTCGATGTAGTGTGAGTTGCGAAAGTTAGATTGCACAAAAATCTATATATGTATGCTCGTAAGTGTGATGTGACTGAAATAACTAAATAAAATTCAGTTAAGATAATATAATAAGCTTTTCATATCCTATACAAGCATATATCTGTACAACATAATTATAAAAAAAATGTCCATAATATAACCACTTCTATAATATCATCAATCTAATAATCTATTCAAACTACGTTGATATCTATATCTACTTGATGAATCTTTTCTTCTCTTATTTTATCCGGGTTTCCATCAATAATAACTAACTTTAATACCATCAAAAAAATGATTTTTCAAAGTTAGTTTTATGACGCACCCGGTATAATATGTAAACCGAAAAAATATTTAAAATATGTATGTAAATCTACAATGTTTGAGTGTAGATTTTTAAGTTGTAATATAAATATTACAAAACTATTACCAAGTGTTTTATTTATTTAAGTTGAAGTTCTTGCCATTGATCACAAAATGAGCTTTTAAACTATTTTATTGAGTATCCATTTTACTTTTTTTTATAATACATAAGTAATTTCAGACAAAGTTAAGTAAATCTTATTTTTTCTTCTAACGATTAGCCTCTTTTTAATGGTCTTCCTCCTCAATTTTCGACTGATTGACAATCAAAACTGAACTGTCCACTTCTAATTCTACAAAATGATAGCCTGAAGCCATTTCGGTAAAAATTACCATGTCGGCCACTATGACCACTGCAAATAAGAAAAATTCGTAGGCCTGAAAATAGAAATAAACCCAGGAAATTAATAAATTGCATTTTTTTTTGATAAGAAAAATAAGATTTAGCGCATTTTAAGATTTTTTTCGTTGATAATTTTATTAGTCCTTAATCATAAATAATTATTTCGTTCGTGCGAAAATCTTATAATACTGTATAATAAAAATCTAAATCCAAATCTTGTAATCGATCATTTCGTGGTTTTATAGTGTAATAAACGATTTAGATATAAGATAAAAACAATTTAGTAAGTTATTTTTGACATTTTCTTCATTTTTTTTGTTAATTAAATTAAAATATTTTTATTTCTACATTGTTACCTGTCTTTTGAACACGTGTGCTATTACGATAACAATAAGGTTTCCGGCTGCTGTAGACAAGTACCATCCAGCTATGGTGACTGTTTTCAAGCTTTTGGGTGCCTACAATAGGATTAAGTTCTATTCTAATATATCTAAGAATACCAGATACTATTTAACAACAAAAATATAGATACGTTACTGGAACCCTAACCTGGAACTTTCCTAAGACTTTTTATTCAATATACTTAGTACCTGTGTGAAGGAAAATTCTAGACCAGCAACTCCAAACATTATTTCTGCTATTGATATAAGGAAATATTGGGGAAGCTGCCACAAAATATTGATAGAGTTAGGTGCGGATGTGGTAAAGAGTTTTACAAACTAAAATTAAAAGATTTTTTTCCTTTCGCCTAAAAAAAAGGAGGAAAAACTATCTCACCTCAACTTTTCCATGATTTTCCGTAATAATTAACGAATACACTCCACCAAAAGCTAAATGAAAATGTTTTTCGTAATCCCGATTGTTATTTCCACTACTAATCACACATTCGTACCTACAAACCTTACTTATTCCTTAACTTAACTGTTTTTTTTACTAAATCTTACACTCCTTGAGGTATTTCCATATAAGGAGATGCAATAACTCCAAAATCTTGATTTTCCGTTCCCAAAAAATACATATCTTCTAATCCAGAAGAACTTCTAAAAGTCACAGTAATGTTCTGAAGCAAATTTGTATTTTTTACATAATCTATTCTAGAAAAAAATATATATTTAAATTAAATACACAATAATGGGACCTAATATTGTACCTGATTTTCGGTATTCCACTGATCGATTTTGTAGAATCAATAGGATCAGTTAAATAACTTCTGATTTGTTTGATTTCATCGTAACTTATGATAAATGTGTCTTCCTAAGGTCAAAAATACAGTTTTTTTTAAATTTTTATTGGGAATTACTGCCAAACTTACTTGAGATTCTTCTAGGGTTTTTTGTACTTGGATATTTTTATTAGTTAAAGAAATATTTCCACAATTTTTAGGTGCATTGACTGAGAGTTTATAGGAAGTTTTATTATGCTTTAAAATATTTCGAAACCTGAAAATTTCTTTCCTAGTGTATTTTTATTGAACAAATTTAAATATTTTTACCTAATACTATTACCAGATTCCAAATTCCGTTCTTTATCTAAAGAATTCCAAATGGTAACATCACAGGGCATGGTATTGATCACATTTACCGATATACGGTTCCTTTGCGGTACATCTGGATACGTCGTTTCCAAAACCAACTCCAAAATTCCCGCTAAAACTCTTCAGTAACATTTTTATTAGAAAAAAAAATAGAAGAAATATTACCACAAATAAAGGAAAGTCCTGCGGCCATACCGCCCAAAGCCATCCGATGCAGTGGGTTCTTCAAAATATTTTTTTTCTCGCAATACGGATAAAACCCTTTATCAAAAACCGGAATTAGAACTAGTACCATCGCCGGATTGATCACCTGCATCTGATCTGGTACTATCTGGATCCCTAGAACACTAGCGTCCATGTGGGAAGCCTGGAAAGTCCATCTTGAACCTTGCTGGTCGAAGAGCGACCAAAATATGGGCAAAGGGACGAACAGAAGCAAGATAGCAAACACTATTTTCATATCTTTGATTAATTTCATTTCAAAATTGCTTTTCGCATAGTCTAACCAATGCTCTTGTCTGATTCTTTTGGATAATTTCCGTTTTTGACCTAAAGCATACTGCGAGATATTAATATAACCAGAATCTTATTATTCGGGATAGTTTCACAATACATACCGAGGAACATTTAATGAATTCGAGAATGACGTTCTTCTTGGGGGTTTTGAGTTTGTAAAAATTCTTTCCCAATACAAATAGCACTAAAAATGATATTTTAAATTTATTTCTACGTATTTTTTTGATAAGATCAACGTATTTACGAATGGAGAGGAGCATTAAAACTGCTGGAAACCCAAAACCCAACAAATAACACGTGTCATCTCCGAAACAAGAGACAGCTTTCCTGACGATAGGTGTTACTATCATGCCAACGAAACCTCCGAGGTTGATGGTGAAATAGAATACAGAGAAAAAATACCTGAAAGGAAAATATAAATACTTTGGAAAATTATTAAAAAAATTGAGACGTACCTGAGCAATTCTTTTTGTTCTGGTAGCTGAAATTGTTCGGCACCAAAAGCTGCAACGCAAGGCTTTAATCCTCCAGTACCAACGGCTATCAGAAACAACGCAAGAAATGATAGCAATCTAGAGTTGTCTATAATTATTTACTTATTTTTGAGTTAATTAGTTACTTACATGGGATTGTGGTCTAACACAGGAACAGCTGCAATGCACATCAAAGTATTGCCTGCCAAGTAAATCAAAGAAAAGTTTCTTATTGTTCTAGAAAGACCAAATGATTTAAATTTTGTTCTTTACTTTGTAAAAGATATTCCTACCTATATCTTCCCGAATAGCTGTCAGCACATATTGCACCCACTACAGGAAGAACATAGCAAGCCATTATAAAGATGTGATATATTACTGTTGAAGCATCTTCAGAAAACTCCAATACATTTCTTAAATACAACGATAGAATAGCTGTAGAAGGTATAAAAATATTGGGAACTGTTTAAAAAATAATGAATTACAATTGAGATTTTTCATGCTTACTTCTCAAGCCACAAAATGAGAATCTTTCGCAAAATTCCGTCGCTATAATACAAAAAACCGCTGTGGGATACGTGGAATCCTAAAGAAAGCAATAAAGGATCATTTTTTTCCAAAATTATTAATTTGGCATACGAAAACTTACTAGATACATTAAAATTTAAGATTTTTCTTATTGCTTCTTTTCAAAAATACTTCTATCAAATATTTTGTCAAAAAATAGTGACGTATCAATTGAATGCCAGGTATAATATACAGGGTAGCATAGAAATCATTGTACTGATCACCAATTTCATTTTTTAGCCGACCATACCAACAGGTATGGTAAGTTATTAAGATCGGCAAAAAAAAAGTTTTTTTAATTTCACTCAAAATGAGTTATTTGGGTCATAAATGGCCTAAATACAAAATATTTTCATGGTGTCTGTCTGTCTGTCTGTCTGTCCGTCTGTAACACGATAACCGCTGAACCGATTTTAACCAAATTTGGCACAAAAATACTGTGGCACCCGAGAATCTGGCTGTTAGTTTTTGGTGGGGGTGAGGGGTTGGTAAGGGGGTATGGGAGGGGGTTAAAAATTTAAAAAAATCGTAACTCCAAAATTACAGCAGCTAGCGAAACGCGGTTTTCAAATTAAGATTAGGAATAATATTTGCAACAAAATTTGTAATAACATCAAAATCAGTCAAAGTCGCAGTTTTCGAGATATTAACATATTTTAGTATGGGCGGCTATACGTGCCGCCCGGCGCCAAATTTTATTGTATAAATTTGAAACATCTTTTGAAATTTTTTTTGCCACTCTGTATATATGTATAACACAGAATATCAACAAGAATTCCAACAAAACAGATGTTTATTTTGCGAATTACACCAAAAATTCAGTATCGTAAAACACATTCATTTAAAAATTGCCGCATCACGAATTTGAAATACACAGCATATATAATCATATTCTATACTTTTATCAAAAAACAAATCAAAATTTTATTGCCAGACGTGCAGTCGTAAACCATTTTGTAACGAATATTTTCTCTGCCGCTTTATTTTGAAAAAAACCGCGGTTTTCAAATATATTTAAAAAAACGGGATTTTTCTGTTCTTTTATTTGTGCCAATCATTGTAATATATCGAGAATAAATATCTATTGCTCTCGAAAAGACAATAATGAAAGGCGATAACGAAGAAGTATACACTAAACCGATTAAAAGTGATAAGATTTGTTAACGGATCTGGAATCAGATCTATAATAGGCGATCAGTTGTGTGTGATACACCAAAAGGACAAGAATCAAAGGATTCGAGTCCAAAAAATATTAAAGGGTGATATAGTTTAGTAAACCCCAAAATGACAGCTACCAAAGGTAATTAACTTGCTTTGTAAAAGTTTTTAAATATCATTAACAATACATTTTTTTACATAAAAAATGCATAAATTTTGATTTTTTAATGCTAAAAAATATATATTAACTCTCAAAAGAGTCATTCGTAAATGACTCTTTACACAAAAAAAATAAGAAGTTTTGAAAAAAGAGTTTTTTGTAAATAATTTTTTTAAAAACCTGCAAGTAAATTAAGTTAGTACCTAGTAAAAAAGTTACCAAAAATTTTACTGTGTGCATCAAAATTATTCTGAACATTCAATAAAACAGATTTACCGCATTAAAAACCATTTTTATATTATTAGAAGGATTAAAAACTAAACCATATTAATGATTGATGTCTAGATAAGAAATCTAAATTATAAAACCTTACTATTTATTATTTTATTACATGCTATAATTCTCATCAAGATTTCCCAGCATATTTTCTTTAAATCCATGTTTTAATAAATTTATCCTGATTTCTCTGGCATCTATACAACACCTTGTACATGTACGCGTATTGTAAAATAAACAATTAAAAGAAACAATGGCTGTAAGAGGGTACAATTATCTCTAGATTACAAGGTATTATCGTTCAAACAATGTCCCGGATTATATATATTTTATTATAACTAGTTTATCGACGTATTTCAAATAATTAATGTAAAGAAATCTCTAATACAGAAAATTACAGCAGCGAAAAAAAATGAGAAAAGTTAAGAAATGAGATTAAGAATCAAACTTTAAGATAACTGATACAAATAAAAATACAATGCTGATTTATTTATTGTCATATTCAAACTAGGTCAACGGATATAAAAAAACTAGTCTAATATAATTTTTCTTCACTTTCATCCTCCTCAATTGGCAAAAATGGGTTTCGAATCAATCCGAAATCCCATCTTGGAAATGTCAGTGGGTCGACCCCATATTAACTTAAATTAAACAGCTTTATAAACAATGTCGGTGTTTAAATTCGTTTGCAAATCGATATGCAAATGAACGAAATAATGTAGATTGTCATTGACCAACAGGTTTTCTACAATGTCCATATTTAAATTCTTCAGCGCCAATTCCACGTTATGTAAACTTAACACTTATTGAGTCTTAGAAAGAACTTTTTGACTGATGCATTCATTGACTATATTGATAATATATTAAGATTATAGTATTATGAGGGTACTTATAAATTTTCTATACTACGACACAAAAGTGGAATTTCAAGAAAAGTATGATGCAAGTCTCAATGATAGCGATAAAGAACACAATTGGAACACACTAGGTAGTACACGTTTTGAAAATCCGCAGAACTAGAAGTAGTACTTACATTATAATTACATTTAATTTCTATCTTTAGAAACAGATTTAATCAAAAACGCTGAATGCACAATGACTAAAGTTTTTTCATAAAATTAATCCCGTAATTCGTATTCTAAAACATTAAATATACATGCTTGCAAGAATTATGGGGGAACTAAAAAACTTAGTTCCCAGTATGATATAACGGGGATTTTGGATTTGGATGGGATTTTGAAGGGAAGATTTTCGAAAAAATGTTTTTCGTCTAAATTTTTATATCGCTCTGTATATAAAGTAGCGACGTAGTGATGTATGTGGTAATCTCAAAATATAGAAATACATATTACGTATTTTGTTTTAATTATTATAAGAGTTGTACGTATCAAAGATAATTAAAATAGGCAGGTGCAAATATTAGTATTGCTATATAATAGGGTCAGAATTGTATATAGTCATAAAATGAACTGTTCTCAAGTGGATTGATAAATAATTACAACTTTTTTCCGTGCATCTGTCTAGCATTAATATTTACAAATTGTACAGGGTGTGTTGTTTTTTAAATGTAAGAGATATCTTACCAAGCAAAAATATACACAAAAATTGTGATACAGCTGTTTTAAAGCTGCCTGTTTATAACTAACATACAGAAGAAAAGTTACATCTTTTTGAAATAAAGCCTTCGTTATATTATAAGAGGAAGAGATAGAAGAAAATATAACAATCAAAAAGAGACTATACTTGTTTTTATTTTTATTGTAGATGAATCAAGAGGAGATGCCACAGAGTCTCAAGAACAAAACGGCGATGTAGATGAAGAATCGACACTAGAGGTAATAATATTTTTTCAAAAAAAAAACGTTCTCCTGTAGTTATACAAACTTAATAAAGAGTGGTCCTTATAAGAAAATATCAAAATACTGACAAGTTCTAGTACCTTTACACTTCTAAAACATAATAGTAGTCTGCTATAACCTTGTAGCAATCAAGAACGATAATTTATATTTTTATTTTATTGCTATAAAGGATATACATATTTAAAATTTTTATTACTAAATTTTTTCTCTCGTTAATTTTTTTAATATTTTAAAATTCGTATAATATTTTCAATATAATTTATACAAGTACATAGTTCTATTGACTAAACCTACAGTATCCTGAGGTAATTTTAGTTTATCAATTTCCAACATTCCTACATTTTTAAATAAGAAGATAAAATAAGTATTTTAAAAGTAATTAGGTTGGGTTATCTATATAATTTTTTAACAAAAATATACAGGGTGAACCTGCAATGTTTCCGAAACAGCATTCCATTTCAAGAACTACAAAAACGTTAATGTAAAAATATTTTTAAATCGCACTGAAAATCTAAAAATATTTTCAATGAATGTATTTTGCAAAAAAGAATTGGACTGAAAATCACAAATAGAAAAATTTGTATGTAGTTTTCTTTGAAATACTGGGTCACACTGTATTTATAGTAAACAAGTTGCAAATCAACTACCGATCTCGAATACTTTCTCTATGTAAATCTTAAAATTGGTTCTTCAAATACCAAGTTCAAAGACATTTAAAAAATGTATATTTGAATAGATCAGAAGATATTAGTTTTTTTAGGACAACGATTATACTGAAAATTTCAGGAAATACCAAGCATAAAGTTATTGTGTAAACAAAAAAAGATTATGGTCTGCGTGTGACTGTTATTAAATTGCGATCGGCTACCGTCCTTTCAACAATTATGTCCACAGAACGTGAAAAGAATTTGTTGTTGCTTTCATCAACAGTCGCGAGGTAAACACCGTAGAGAACGGGTTCTTTCAATTTGTATGTCGCGCAATCCTAGATATTCGAATTTCGGTCAAAAAATGGATAGAGTAAAAGTTCGAAAAAGTGCCTGAAAGACTTATTAGTTTTACATGACGCAATCTGTGATATTTTTCTCCTTGATTATTACTTTCGTTTTCTGAAATATTATTTAGTAAAGAGTTTGACAAAAATCTCAGCAAAATGGGAGTAGAAAAACAAAAAAAGGTGCGTAAATACCATATATTTCGCAACATACTCTATATTTAAGTCTCTCTATTTTTTTTTAAGACAATATCTATATTTTTTTTATTTTAAAATTTATGAGAACTATACCTTCCCCTTACTACTATAATAATTACACTGCGGTTTCGTGGTCAACATTTTCATTTGTGTCATGGCTATTATGACATAAAATAATTTACAGAATCTAAAAATTTGTTGTAAAATATTGAGTATAAAATATCAATGCTGTTTTGGGCGCATAAAATTTAGGAGAAGCTTATTGTCCTGGGCGCACAAAAATTCAGTCTTATTCTAAACACTCAAAACTAAGCTTTGGTTATTAATACTCCTCAAAACTTTTGTTTCATCCCTGGGCGCATAAATAAATCTATGCAAGCTTGGGCGCCTAAAATGTATATCTTACCCTGGGCGCACAAAAATTTAAATCGCGTTTCCGGCGTTCAGCATTGATTGATTTTAATGGCAGAGGAAAATTGATTTTATCCTTGGCGCACAAATTTTAATCTTTTCCTGGGCGTTCAAAATTTTTAATCTTGTTCTAGGCGCCCTAAAGAAACTTTTTCTCCAAAATATACAATGTCTTTCATTTTATCCTGGGCGCACAATATATAAAATCTCTCACAGGCTGATCTAATCGCATAGGAAAAAAAATATTTACAAAACACCGCTGTTCCTTTGTTTATTTATGATGTACCATTTCAAATACCATCTAGAACCGGTATTTCATGAGGTGTATCATCAAGGATTCCCTACCATATTACAGAAAATATCGTTCAATGAAGGTCAAACTAGAGTAATAAAATTAATAATTAAAATACATTAATTTAAACGTTAAAAAAGTATTAAAATGTAAACAAATCGAGATAAAAGATTACGAATTAATATTATTTGTAATCGATTTGTAAAGGTTTTTTTGCAAGTTTTTATGTTGATGTTGATTAGAGATATTAGGTCAATTGCCGCTACTGATTTTCAACTTTTAACAAATATAAAATTCAAAAGTCAAATTTACATAATGAAAAAATTTAATATGGAGCGAAAATTTATTTTTTAAAAAGAAACGCATTAGAAATTCTAATTTGCCATACCTTACATGTTCTTGTAGGTAACTATTTAAATATGGGCTCGGAAGGTTATCAAGTTATATTTTTCCCATGAATTTCAAAATTGGAAGAAAAAAATTTAAAAAAATAATAAATAAAATTGCATTTTTATGTCATTTTTATTTTAAACTCAGCTATGAATACAAAACTTCCACCTTGACCGAAAAAAGCAAAACATTGAATCTTGAAGTACGTATTTCCAATTAATTGTTTGATTAGTGATAATTATTATACCAAAAATAAAAACAACAAACACAATTGATATTTTTCATAATATTTTGAAATCTGTATTTTGAAAACGGTAAATTTTAAAATCAAAATTGTTTTTTTAAAAGAAAATTGAATTTGGGAATGTAATTTGTATGATACTACTTGGTAATCGTTGGCTATAAAAGTATAAAAATTTGCACACGTTTTATTTTAAATGACATTAGTTAGTGCAACACTTGGCGCAACCAACTGATTGTACAAAATTCATTTTTTAGGGACTAAAATGATGTAGAAATTAAATAAAAATTTGTTACATTTGAGATTAGAAACATATGTGATATTAAATTATTACTTCATTGGGTACTAAAAACATTCATCCTGAACATCCAAACTTTTGTAATTTGTTATATTATCAGCAAAAAAAGCAATTTAAGTGTTCAATAAAGTCGATATAGAGTTTATAAAGATCCTTTTCTTTGTTTTTCAGAAAATTCCTTACCCCAAATCTGTATTTTTTATTGTAAGCAATGAATTCTGCGAAAGATTCTCTTACTATGGCATGCGAAGTAAGTATCTACCTTCTAATAAAAGAAATATGCTAACTGCATTTCTTTTTTCAGCAATTCTCATCTTATATCTCACAAAAATCCTCCTCTACACCGAAGCAGATGCCAAAATCGTCTACCACGCCTTCACAATGTTCGTCTACTTCTTCCCAGTGTTTGGTGCTATTCTTTCAGACAGTTGGTTGGGCAAATTCCGTACAATCCTCTACGTATCCATGATATACGCTGCAGGTAGTGTATTATTAGCTCTAACATCAGTTGGACCACTACAAATACCCCAAAAAGAGTTTACAATATTTGGGCTGCTCCTCATAGCCATCGGTACTGGAGGAATTAAACCATGTGTATCTGCCTTTGGAGGAGATCAATTTATATTACCCCAGGTGAGAAGAAGTGTTTGTAGAAAAGATTTTAGGGACTCTAACTTAAATATTTTCGTGGCATTTGTAGCAAGAATTACAACTGGCCACCTTCTTCTCCTTGTTCTACTTCTCTATAAATGCTGGAAGTTTAATTTCAACATTCCTAACTCCGATTTTGAGAAACGATGTCCACTGCTTCGGTTTGGACAGTTGCTACCCTTTGGCTTTTGCAGTTCCTGGAGGTCTGATGATTGTATCAATCGGTGAGTGAAGATGACCACCAAAAATCAGTATTTCTCTAAACCTATTTTTTTTCTCAGTCATATTTGGACTTGGAAAACCACTGTACAAAATCAAACAACCCAAAGGCAACATTATAGTTCAAGTAGTCAAATGCATATCGGTAAGTGACGTAATCAACTTTAAGACACTACGAAGGTAGTCCTATAAGTTTCTGAGCTCAGACGAGACAAACTGTTAATTTAGACTACCCTCGTAAGTTTAAAAAAAATGAAATAATTATAGAAATAATACTAAAGTGTCTCATTTTCTGGACAGTATGCTGTTACTCACAGGAAAGGATCAAAAGTGGAACACTGGCTAGACAGATCCAAACCCGCGTTCGGGGCAGAACTAGTCAACGATGTCAAGTGTTTGCTCAAGGTTTTGGTACTGTACATTCCACTGCCGATTTTTTGGGCTCTGTACGATCAACAAGGTTCTGGGTGGACCTTCCAAGCAGTCAGAATGGACGGAGATATCGGATTTTATACCATTCTGCCTGACCAAATGCAGGCAAGTGATTTTCTGAAAAGTTTTCGTAAACTTAAATGCTTTAATCCTCATTAAAGATTTTTCTCTTCACTAGGTGGTCAATCCTCTTCTTATTTTGGCTTTTATTCCTTTGTTCACTTATGGAGTGTACCCTTTGTTGGCCAAGTGCAACCTGTTGAAGACGCCACTGCAAAGGATGTGCTGCGGTGGTTTTCTCGCCGCAGTTGCCTTTGCCGTGTCAGCTATAATTTCCATTAATTTGGAAAGTACTTACCCGGTACTGCCCAGCGCTGGACAAGCCCAGGTTCGGATATACGACACTACCAGTTGTGCTTACAGGTATATAAAGGGTGTTTTTTAAATACGTACAATTATTGTTTTAATTCTTGAAGAAATTGATGTAAAAATTTCTTGACAAAATGGTGAAGGTTTTTTTTATTAAATTTGAATAGTAAACTAAATAAATGTTAAAACTATTTTATCTTAAATGTTTTTTTCTTTTAGTTATATAGAAGTAATGATTTAAAATTTCTAATTTATTTTACTTTGATATCAATGTATACAATTGTACAAAAAATGTAGAAATTTTTATTTTTTAACTGTGATAAAATTTAAGCACTGTATTTAAAATGTGAATCATTTTGACATTCTATAACTTATGAATGCTAAGTTTGCATAGTTAAACTTAGTTGAGTTTTGTTTCTTATGGTTGAATTATTTTCTATAATTGCAGCTTCACCAGCAATTACGGTATCGACTTAAATGGGGACATCAGTAATGGATACTATGAAAATAAGGATATCCAGATTTCGGGAACTCAGAATGTAAGAGGATAAAATTTCACCTAGTTAAATAATAACAAAAAAAATATATTTTTATTTACAGATTATTTTCACCTTCACAAAATCCGGAACCTGCGATGATGCTTCTCCAGAACCGCTTTCTATTGATATGGACGAAAAGGGGACTTATGGAATATTTTTGAACCAATCAGGAGCGTACAGTTTTACAGACAATATCGAAAAAAGTGACGATGGATACCCGAAACTAAGGTAACCAAAAGGCTAACTAACTTTAAATAAGTAGGTCTGTGGTAGTTCTTTAAAACTTCTAAAAACGTCTTCTACTCAGGCATATTATTAAAATTGTCTGTAAAAATTTAAAGACCACATCTCCGTTCTTTTTACAGAGTTCTATCATACCTGGCGAGAAATATTACCCTACAACACACTAAAAAAACATCATACAGTGTTGAAGTAAATCCCGGAAACACTACTTTGTATAGTATGCCATATCCTGGAACATACCGTGATGTTAATTCTGAAAATTCTTTTGAAGTCACTGTTAAATTGGGAGGAACATACAGTGCCTTATTCAAAACGGTACATTTTCTTACTAGATTATTTTAAATAATAGGTGAATTGAAAAACTAATACATAGATTTATTGATTTATTCTGTTCACAGAGTTCAGTCCAACTGATCACAGTCACTCAGCCAAACAGCGTTCACATGTTGTGGTTGCTGCCTCAGTATTTCATTATCACGGCAGCAGAAATTATGTTTTCCATCACCGGTTTGGAGTTTTCATATTCACAAGCGCCCAGCACTATGAAATCAGTGTTAACAGCTGCTTTTCTCCTAACAACAGCCTTTGGAAACCTGATTATTGTTCTTATAGAATCAGCGAAGATTTTCGAAGACCAGGTAAACTTTTTAGACTGCCCTCGTAAATATATTATATTTCATATACTTTGATTTTAGTCTAAAGATTTCTTCCTCTATACCGGACTGATGTTGGTGGATATGTTACTGTTTATGTGGCTGGCAATCAGGTACAAGTACGTGCAAAACGAAGATTCCAGCGAAGATGAAGAATTAGACGAAAAAGAAACGATAACCAACGGCATAGACAACCCGGCCTTCAAACAGTGATCTTTTTTGTGAAAGTGCGTTAATTTTTTTGCGGAAAATAAATAAAGGTCTAGCAACTTTCGTTGAATGTGATTAGAATTTAAAAGTATTGTTTCTATACTTAAAATGTTGGATATGTAAAATAAAGACTGTTTCTTTTTCCTTCGCAGAGAAACCAATATCATGGGAGAAAATCTTATAGCATTAAGAAAACATTCCTTTTTATGTACATACAATATATATTAATAATAAATTATTTTTCTAACAGCACGAGTTTATCATTTAAGAATAAAACCACCTCATGGCCATTATAATTATAGATAGCAGTGAAGTGTATAGACTTTTCAAGCACAACTGTATATATGTGTCTACCTATTATATATTCTTTTATAAAGATATATTATACCAAAAGTTCAACGGTGTTTCTATGGCAATATAATTTCGATTTCATTCTTTGATAGATGGTTATTATTAATTTTGATTAACGTCATATTTTTGCTATTGTTAAAGTATCACATTTTCCTATAACTATTATCACTCTTTCCGTAGCATTGAACGAAATAAATATCGTGTTTCTTTAACAATTTAAAACAGCAAAAAATATGACGCTAATTAAAATTTATCAATTAGGATCTATCAAAAAATTAAAAGGAAATTATATTACCCAGATATATTACCATAAAACACATTTTGATTTTTCGGACTTCAACTTTCTCTAAAACGGTATGGAAATTTAAATAATTATAAACTATATTTTTTAATAAGACAGATAATTTCTCTGAAAATGTTAATAATAAAAAAGTTTATCCTTTTGTAAAGACAAATCCGGGGACATACCGAAGAGTTTATGAAAGTCTTTTTCTTCCTTTTTCAGGATATTCCTTACCCAAAAGCGGTATTTTTCATTGTAAGCAATGAATTCTGCGAAAGATTTTGTTACTATGGCATGCGAGGTAAGTATCCTACTTTATTATAATAGCTAATTGTAAAAGCTAATTATAAAAGCTAATTGCATTTTTTTTTTCAGCGATTCTCATCTTATATCTCACAAGGATGCTCCTCTACACCGAAGCTGAAGCCAAAATCGTCTACCACGCCTTCAACATGACCGTCTACTTCTTCCCACTATTCGGTTCTATTATTTCAGATAGTTGGTTGGGCAAATTCCGTACAATCCTCTACGTATCCATGATATACGCTACCGGCAGTGTATTATTAGCCGTAACATCAGTTGGTCCACTACATATACCCCAGAGAGAATTTACCATATTTGGGCTGATCCTAATAGCCGTGGGTACAGGAGGAATTAAACCATGTGTATCTGCCTTTGGTGGAGACCAATTTATTCTACCCCAGGTGAGAAGAAGTGTTTGTAGAAAAGATTTTAGGTACTCTAACTTAATATTTTCGTGGCATTTGTAGCAAGAATTACAACTGGCCACCTTCTTCTCCTTGTTCTACTTCTCTATAAATGCTGGAAGTTTAATTTCAACATTTCTAACTCCGATCTTAAGGAAGAATGTCCACTGCTTCGGTTTGAACAGTTGCTACCCTTTGGCTTTTGCAGTTCCTGGAGGTCTGATGATTATAGCAATCGGTGAGTTTACCATCAAAAATCAATATTTTTATAAACATATCTTTTTTTTTCAGTCATATTTGCACTTGGCAAGCCACTGTACGAAATCAAACAACCCAAAGACAACATTATAGTTCAAGTAGTCAAATGCATATGGGTAAGTCCAACCGTCCAACCATATCAACCTTAAAACACTACGAGGGTAGTCTTATAAGTTTCGTCGCTATTTTAGACTACCCTCGTAAATTTAAAAAAATGAAATAATACTAATATGTATCTCATTTCCTGTGTAGTATGCCGTTACTCACAGGAAAGGACCAACAGTGGACCACTGGCTAGATCGATCCGAACCCGCGTTCGGGGCAGAACTAGTCAACGATGTCAAGTGTTTGCTCAAGGTTTTGGTACTGTACGTCCCACTGCCCGTTTTTTGGGCTCTGTACGACCAACAGGCTTCTGGGTGGACCTTCCAAGCAGTCAGAATGGACGGAGATATCGGATTTTATACCATTCTGCCTGACCAAATGCAGGTATGTAAGTGACTTTTTGAAAAAAAAGTTTTCCTAAACTTAAACACATGTAGTCTTCAATAAAAATTTCTTTTCTCATTAGATAGCCAACCCTCTTCTAATTTTGATTTTTATTCCTGTGTTCACTTACGGAGTGTACCCTTTGTTAGCCAAGTGCCACCTGTTGATGAAGCCACTGCAAAGGATTTGCTGCGGTGGTTTTCTCACCGCCACCGCTTTTGCCGTGTCCGCTGTCATTTCAATGAAACTGGAAAGTACTTACCCGGTACTGCCCAGCGCTGGACAAGCCCAGATTCGGATATACGACGCTACCAGTTGTGCTTACAGGTATATTTAAAAGTATCTTTTAAATAAGTGCAATTATTGTTTTTTTAACTGTTGAAGAAAATGAGGTAAAAATTTCCTGACAAAATGGTGAAGGTTTTTTTATTAAATTTGAATAGTAAACTAAATAAATGTCAAAACTATTTTATCTTAAATGTTTTTTTTTTCTTTTAGTTATATGGAAGTAATGATTGAAAATTTCTAATTTATTTTACTTTGATATCAATATATACAATTGTACAAAAAATGCAGAAAATTTTATTTTTTAACTGTGATAAAAGTTAAACACGTATTTAATATATAAATTATTTAGACATTCTATAACTAATGAACGTTAAGTTTGCATAGTTAAACTTATTATTATAGAATTATTTTCTATAATTTCAGCTTCACCAGCGATTACAACAATTTAAATGGGGCCATCAGTGGAGGATACTATGAAAATAAGGATATCCGTATTTCGGGAACTCAGAAAGTAAGACTAATAAATTCCACCCAGTTAAATAACAACAATTCGATTTATTTTTAATTACAGATTACTTTCACCTTTACAAAATCCGGAACCTGCGATGAAGCTGCTCCAGAACCCCTATCTATTGATATGAGCGAAAAAGGAACTTATGGAATATTTTTGAGCCAGTCAGGAGCGTACAGTTTTACAGACAATATCGAAAAAAGTCACGATGGATACCCGAAACTAAGGTAACCAAAAGGGTAACTAAGTTTAAATGAGTTAGGTCTGTGGTAGTTCTTTAAAACTTCTAAAAAAAGTCTTCAACTCAAGTACTTTGTTAAAATTGTCTATAAAAAATTAAAGAACGCATATCTCTATTTTTTTACAGGGTTCTACCATACCTGGCGCGAAATATTACCCTACAACACACGAAAGAAACATCCTACAGGGTTAAAATAAATCCTGGAAACACTAGTTTGTATAGTATGCCATATCCTGGAACATACCGTGATGTTAATTCTGAAAATTCTTTGGAAATCACTGTTAAATTGGGAGGAACATACACAGCCTTATTCAAAACGGTACATTTTCTTACTAGATTATTTAAAATAATAGGTGAATTGAAAAACTAATCTATATATTTATTGATTTATTCTGTTCACAGAATTCAGTCCAACTGATCACAGTTACTCAGCCAAACAGCGTTCACATGTTGTGGTTGCTGCCCCAGTATGTGATTATCACGGCGGCAGAAATTATGTTTGTCATCACCGGTTTGCAGTTTTCGTATTCACAAGCGCCCATCACTATGAAAGCAGTATTACAGGCTGCTTTTCTCCTAACAACAGCCTGTGGAAACCTGATCATTGTTCTTATAGCATCAGCGAAGATTTTCGAAGACCAGGTAAACTTTTTAGACTGCCCTCGTATATGTTTTTTATACTTTGATTTTAGTCCAAAGATTTCTTCCTCTATGCCGGATTGATGGTGGTGGATATGTTATTGTTTATGTTGCTAGCAATCCGGTATAAATACGTACAAAACAAAGATTCCAGTGAAGCTGAATAAGCATTATAGAAAACGAAAAATAAATGGTAACTAACGGCACAGACAACCCGGCCTTCAAACAGTGGTCTTTTTTATAAAAGTGCATTATTTTTTTGAGGGAAATAATTAATTTGTATTAAAGGTCTAGTTGGATGTAACTCTTTTTGATTATAATTTAAAAGTATTGTTTCTAAACTTAAAATGTCGGATATGTAAAATACAGACTGTTTTTTTTTTCTTAACAGAGAAACAAATATCCTGGAAAAATGTTATAGGCAACTTAAGAAGACATTCCTTTTTATGTACATACAATATATTGATATATAATAAATTATTTTTTTAACAGCAAGAGTTTATATATTATTTGAGAAAAAAATAACCTCGTGACTATTATAAATAGCAGTGAAGTGTATAGACTTTTCAAGTACACCCTGTATATGTAAGTCTATGTTCTTTTATAATGATATATTATGTATTAGTAATAAAAAGTATTATTTCTATAACAACCCATGTTTTATTTCCAACAAAACTTAATTATGTAAAATAAAATAAAATAACTTAACACAACAACTTCTAACAATATAAATAATAATATCTTCTGGTTTACTTGACTTTTTTGGAACCATGTCTAGCTTTTCTGTGTCGAATTAATTTATTTTTATTCACGTCCATATAATCACAAGAACTGCATTTGTGGATTGTATTTGTGACCAATTGAATCAGTTGCTTGTTGGTCCTGTGATTTTTGATGATATGGGCATCCAAACTATTTTTTTCGTTAAATTTCTTACCGCAACCTTAAAAACTCAAAAATAAACACTTCATAAAACTAAATTATATGTATTTAACATTTTTACACCATTTTTTTACAAAATCTTTAAAAAAAGTATCAATAAAAATATTCTTAAAATTTTATGGTACTTATTGTCGAAATATTTTGCAAAAAAATGGTTTTTGAAAACACTGGTTCTCCGTGTATAGTACCTTTACAACAGTGCGGCAGTCTACTGTAACTATTGTGCAGTCTTAAATGCTTAGCCAATGAATGTTTCGTATTGGTAAAATAGGAACAATGAAAACAATAAAAATAATTTGAATTGCCATCTGATGAACTTTTTTTTGTTTCTGTTTTAACTGTAAGACAATATAAATAAATTGGAATACCTAGAAAATAATTAATTACACTTACTGTGAATTTTTAGATGCCTGTTCAAGTTTTTTCTCTGTAAAGACTTGTATGAGCAAGTATTACACATCAAAATTTTATGTTCCACTTGCTTAAGAGCGTCTTTATTATTTCTATGTTGTTTAAAGACATGATCATTTAGCAGCGACTGTTTTTGAAATAATTCTTCACAAGTATTGCACTTGTATTGTTTTCTTCTATATCGTTTAGGTTTTGTAACTTTTTCTTTGTTATAAGGCAACTTTTTAACACATATCTTTACACTATTCTCTTCAATTTTGATAGCTGCTTCATTTAATAAACAATCTTCATTCTTTAGATCCAAATACCCATCATTTTCATATTTCATAAGCTCTGGAATGATTATCTTTTCGTCTTCTATAAATATATCGCAAAATTCTTCTTCAACGGGTTCTAGCTTTATTTTCTCTATTATACTCTCTTCCGGCATCGTGTAAATTGACAAAAATAATAGTTTTTTCGGAAAGTATATTTTTTTCTGTCATTTGCAAACGCAAAATTTCAAATTCAAAAATTAAGATCTTTCACAGATGTACTAACCTAAAATAAGTAAATTCTTCTAGAAAGGTACAGTTTAAATTTAAGTCTAAACCAGATTTGAAATCGTTAGTATTATTATAAAGTTTTTATTCACTTTTTTGCGCTTCCTGGTATTTTTTATAGAGCCTAATTATTTTGGCGCGTTTCCGTTAAATTTGATTTTTTCTATATCAGTCAGCAACCATATGCAACCAGATATAATCCAAATTTATTTCTGAAAAATAAATAAGCTTGTTATGCAACCAAATATACAATAATATAATTAGTCAAAACAAGGCTGTCTTTCATAATAATTTTCAAATTTTGAATATTACAGATCTAGTTTTTTTGTACACTGTTTCTTTTCTATAATTCTATAATTAAATAGAGGGGTAATAGAGGTACTATCGAAATGCCACATTTCGTAGTATATCTACATTTATTTAAAATAATAATTTAAAATATTTTCTGTATCAGTCTCTATAGAAATTAATCTCGTAAATGTAAACTTAGTAAAATTATTTCAAAGTTTCTCTATTAAATTAAGCTCAACTTTCCATTTGAACTATCCTTTTAAATGTTAATAATTCTTGAATAATTAAATCAATTACATTTTTAAGCTAATTTAAGACACTCGTTTGATTAAAGTGGTGGGAAACCTGTCAAAGTCAAAAAGCTTGTTTGGGAAATTGAAGAATGGGAAGGTTTTTGACAACAGTCCCAGTAATTTTATTAAATAAAACGATTTTTCTAATGAACGTTTGAGAAATTCTCGTAATAAATGCAGAAATGGTGTAATTCATAGGAGGGCAAGTGAGATTTACGTCATCGAATTTATTGATCCAGAAACAGGTTATGTTTCCAACTTTCATAAGCATTCTAGGTGTGTTTGTGTTTGTTTTTATCTGAATATTATCGAGTTTTATAAAATTACAGTGCTTTTATTCGTTTTCCCTCGTTTTTTAAGATATTCAGTCATGGTGGGAGGTACCCAGCATTGCTCACTTCTGTTCTTTGTTTCGAACAGCATTTAATTTGTTGGATTTCGATATTGAGGTAAGCATGTTGTAGCATTATTATGTTAGATTAATACTAGCATTAAACTTTGTAGGATCTCGAGGAAGCTCTATTAAGTGACGGTACAGAAGAATCATCTTGGCTGCAAGAATTAATTGTTCGTCTGTTGAGTGGTTGTTTGCCAAGCAATGAAATCTCCACATTTAATTATCAGATGTTTTTGAGGCGTCTTTTTCGCCAGAAATGCCAAGAACACGACCGTTATAATCCGTTCAATACAGATTGTGATTTTACTTTGCTGCCACTAAGAACTAAAGTCGATATTTTACACGCTTTATGTGATTTTCGTTTAGGTATACTGTTACGCTTGGTAAAACACTGAAAATTGTACATATTCTCAATTTAGATGCTGAAGATGTTCTAGACCAATTGAAAAACTTAGAAGCTGACAGTTTGAGAGTGGAACCTTTAGGATACGACGGTAATGAGTCAGCCTATTGGTACTTTTATGGGACAAGATTGTACCGTGAAGACTTCCAGAAGAAGAACAACAAGAAAAAGTCTATTTGGCAAGTAATTTGCTTTACTGAAGAAGATTGGTTTCAGGTAAGTTTGAGTTTTTCCGCTCCAAGCAGTTGAAATGTAAATACATTCATTTTCAGTTGACTAAAAAATTTAAAAGTTCAACTTCGAAGCCTGAAAGGGCGTTACATCACACTCTGAGTAAAAACTTCCTTCCAGAATTGCCCAGACTGTTTAAAGAGAAGGAAAGGCAGGCTAGGAAGCGTCTGTTAGAGAACCAACCTAGGAGAACTTCAGACCGATTAAGGAAATTGGTTAGAAAATTACTTTTACTGTGTTTCTGGTTATTAATTTCGATTTTTCATTTTCTATTATTAAGGACATTGAAGGTGGTGACACAGAAATCAAAAAGGAAAGTTTCGATAACACCAAAGAAGTCCCCAAAGAGGTTGTTGACAAAGAAGAAGACTTTGGACACAGGTACATGATAAAATTCTTGTACTGATCATGTTTTTTATATAAATAAATTAACAATTTAGAAGAGAGGTGCATGAGAGGAGGTCAAAGGTAAAAAGTGAAGCAGAGGAGGAGGAGCCTCAAATTGACAGGAAGAGCGAGGAGAGGCATGAGATGGCGGCACGAAGGAAAGGCAAGGCAAGACAAAGAAAAGTGTCCTCCGATTCAAGTGATAAAGGTAAATACGTTTTTATTTAATAGTTTTTTATATTATTTGAATCTTTGTGATGTGTAGAAAGTACTAAAAGGAAGAAGACTAAAAATGCATCTGATAAAAAGGGCTCGACCACTAAACCAGCTCCCGTTGGCAGGCAAACTAACAATTCTTTATCGGCTGCCGATGGACAAATTGTCATCCAACCGGCGGCACCCGTGACAACACATAAAAAGAAACTGAAAACATCACAAGTGTATGTATAAAATATTTATTTTCTATGTGTGGTATTTTTTCTCATATATAAAAGGATTGAATTTAATTGTTTAATTTTAAACGAAAATTTGCATTAATTTTAGAAATTTTGATTTATCTTTAGATTTCAACAAACTGAAGAAGATCTGCAGGTGGGCATGCACAAAATCTTGGATTTTGTAAAGAATCATGACGATGCTTGGCCCTTTGTTGATCCCGTCGAGGAAGAATACGCCCCAAACTATTACTCCATCATCAGGAGGTGAAAATAGATAAATTCTTCAATTATATTTATTTATCTAGCAAATATTTTGTTTTAGGCCAATGGATCTGACCAGAATGGAGGATAAGCTTGATCAGGGTTACTACAAAACTTACGATAAATTTCGTGGCGATTTCCAGTTGATTGTCAACAACTGTCGTTTGTATAACGGCGTAGAAAACGGTACTATTCCCATAAAAGAAAATATATTTTGTATTAATTCATTTTCTTTTGTTCAGAGTACACAGAAATGGTGGATAATCTTCTGAAAGTGTTTGAGAAAGCGACCGAGAAATATTTGGATCAAATTTCGTCTTCCGATGAAGAAATAGCTGTGGAAAATTTAAGTACCGAAGAGGACAATAAAGAAATAACAAAGAACCAAGGTAAACATTCGAAGAGGAGGAAGGGACAGGAATCGCCACCCCCTTCGCAGTCTCCGCAATCGTCGAAATCTTCAAATAAAGGCAAGAAGCCAGTGCTGGCAGCCCAAGGAAAAAGAAAAGAAAGGTATTTCAGTGTTGAAAAAATCATATTTTTTTCGAAAAATACATTTATATATTTTTTTAGATCGCCTTCGGTGGAATCTCTTCCACCTGAACCGCCGGTCGAAGAAAAAACTCGAAAATCCAAAAACAAGGCCTTAAAAGAGGATAAAAAGACTAAAAAATTGGATAAAGAATCGAAAGAGAACAAGAAATCGGGAAAAGAATCAAAACCAGTGGAAAAAGAATCGAAAAAATCGGAGAAAGATTCGAAAAAGTCGGAAAAGGATTCTAAAAAATCAGAAAAACTGGAAAAAGAACACAAGAAGCAAGGCAAAGTTTCTAAATCCAAAAAGGCCAAGTTAGATTCGAAGAAGGAGAACAAGTTAAAAGAGAAAGAAGAAAAGGTTAAGAAAAGAGGTAAAACATTCCTTAAACAATATATTTTTAGCCTGTTTTTTTTTATTATTTTTGTTAAGTATATTATAGATTAATATTTAAAATTCTTTTTAGGTCGAAAGAAGAGGAAACCTGCCGAATCCAGAAGCAGGAGCGCCAGTTCCATGTCGCCGAGTCCGAGTCCAGCCAGAAGTATTCTTAGTACTCCCCCTCCTTCCAGTCCTGAGTGTACCTTCGAGGATAAAGACGATGAGATTGTGGCCAAAGGTCACGGCAGAAAACGGCAATTGCAGGTAAAATAATTTAATTATATACTCCTAAAAAAGTTTTGACATCTTTTATACATTGTACACTATCGCCATTCGCTCAGGCATTAAAATGTGTGCAAGAGTACCAAATTTGAAGAAAAACGGGTTACCAATGTTCTTAAAAAATAAACAATAATAATATTTTTATTTACTCTTTCGAGGGCTGTAACTTTTTCAGGACACATTTTAGAGCATATGTTCATAGGCACTTTTTGTTTTATTTTTATCTGTAGAACCTTCCGCCGAAGTTAGATACACTATTTTTTGACACCCTGTATAGTAGGTCAAATGTACCGTATTGTTTCTATGCACTTAAAGGACTGAAATTGGCCTTTAAAATGGTCGAGCAGGGCGAAGTGTGTCAGAAATTAAAGAATGGACATATAAACATTGACTAATTTACTAAATATATATTACTTTGCCTTTTCAAAGAATTCTGGTGATGATGGCGCGAGCTTCTCCGAACCGCCGTCAAAAAAATCCACACAGAACAAGTGGAAGGACACGACAGCGCCTCCAGATTCTCTGGCTTCACACCCCGACGGGAAACCAAGCAACGACGAGTTCCTTTCCTTCAATCCCTTCCCTTTTTCACCGCCCAAGCCCAAGGACAAGCACAACAAGCTGCGCGAGACCATCGAAAAACTGAAAGCGAAAAACGAGATCTCGCGCATCAGGCCGCCCGAGTACGATTTCGAGGTGGACGACCATCTGAAGGAGAACAAGGATAAAAATAAGAAGAGCGATAAAGAGGAGAAGAACAAGAGTAATAAGAACAAGCAGGAGAAACAACAACAACAACAGCCAGCGAAAATCAAGAAAAACGTCGAAGAGTCTGAAGATAGCAACAACGCCTCGCAGTCCGAGACGATAAAGAAGCCGGTAAAGAAGAAGGAGCCTTACGTTCCGCCGCCGAAAGTACAGGAACTACCGCCGCCTGCTCCGGTACCGCCCAAGCCGCCGAAACAGTCAAATTACGACGCTTTGAGTTTGGCCACGGAGCAGACTTTGAAGGACATCAACAAGTGGCTGGACGACACGCCCAAGTTCGACTTTAGTTCGGCCAGTAATTCGCCCTCGTACTTGGCCCTGGACGACTTTGATTTGCTGGGAACCCCCAAGCCTGTCGAAGCCAAAAAGGTCAGTCGATTATATTCTTTCTAAATCGAGCAAATTTTAGATACATTAAAATATAATTTAATGCCGTAATCAGGTTAATTTAATGTTAATATTTGTTTAGGCCGAGAAACCTGTTACCAATAACGCTCCTGTTGCGCCGGCGAACGTTAAAAAAGATGCTGCCGTACCAGCAACAAAAGAAGCTAAGAAGAAGCCTTTTAGAGATCCTTCCAAGTTCTTCAACAAAAGGAGGGAAGTACAGAGAACCATTGACAGGTTACAACCAGGTAAATGGAGTGTATATCATTGAACATGTGTTTCCAGATTTATATACTTTGATTTTTTTTTTCTTTCTTAGTCATTTTATTCATATTGTTATAAATTAGAAGTATATTAATTAATGACATTTATTTCAAGGTAAAGGTAAGGGAAATTTGATTACCAACGTTCAGAGCACGGCTAAAACTGAGGAAATCTTCCCGCTGGGTCCTCTGTCGAAAATAAAGGACACCAAGAACTCTCTCATCGTGAAAACGGACATGAACGCTCCGAAACTGAGTTTGGGTTCGGTTTTGGATAGTTTTGGTAAGCACAAGTTCGTGGACGATCCCAAAAAGGACGAGGAAGAAGAGAAAGTGGAGAGTGTTGAGAAAGAGGACGAAAAGAAACCTGAGGAGGAAGTGCAGGAAACCAAGGAGGAGAAAAAGGTTCCAGTCGAGGCTCAGAAAGATACAGAGAAGGTAATTAGATCGTTTTTTGAAGCAATTAAAATGTTATGTAATTAAAAAAAAATATTTCTAGAAGGAAGAAAAAGACACCAAACAGAACGAAGAGGTGTGCCCTGGTGGTCCCACTCCGAACCTTAGTGCCTGGTTTAAAGCTTTTGGTGCTCCCAAGGTAAGATACTACATAAATATGTCGGAAAGTTATAGGATTTCATATCGCTTGCGGCGTACAACTATATTTTTTAAGACATCTTGTATATTGAAAGATTTGTCATTTTCTAGGCACCTCCGCCGCAAAAGAAACCCGAAAACAAGCCCGAGTCCAAGGAGGAGGAGTCTTCGGCCAAATCCGAAAGAGTTCCGGTGCCGGACCCCTCGCCCAGCCTGGACAGCCCTCAGCCCGTCGCGAGACAGCGGCGAATCAGCACCGGCAGCAGCGTGTCCGAACGCTCGTCCTTCAGCCAGGACCTGGACTCGCCCAGGGTCGGCATGGACGAACGAGGAGCGTATCCGGCCCCCTATCCGTCGCCGTTGCACAGGTAAAATTCGAATTTTCCCTTAAGGTTTTTTTTATTATAAATTATATTTTGTAGGTCTCCCTCCAGCGCTTCCCCCGTAATGGCCGCCTCGCCTCGTCCCGATATCTCCCCCCGTTCGGCCTACCCTTTCAACGGGCAGATGCGGGTGGGATTCTACCAGGACACGGTGTCGAACAAGAGCAGCCCGGACAAGTCGTGCAGTCCGCGGGACAACCCGCAGAGTCCCTACTACAACGCGAGCGACCACGTGTACGCGCCCAATACCACGCAGAACACCCTGTATTCGTACGCCAACTCGCCGTACTACACGCATCCCTCGACGTACAGCAGTACCAATCCGACGCCGCCGTACAATACGGACGTGTCCAGTCCGGCGTACTACGATACCAACAAGAGTTTGACTGATCAGTATCAGGTAAGTTGTAAGTCTTCAAAAAGAAAATTAAAACGATTTAAGTCTTTTTTGATTTAAGTCTTTTTTTTACTTAGGTCTTTTTTAGGGTTCCGTACCCAAAGGGTAAAAACGGGAACCCTATTACTAAGACTTCACTGTCCATCCGTCCGTCCGTCCCTCTGTCACAAAAGTCTATCTTATGAACCGTTATAGCTAGACAGTTGAAATTTTTACAGATAATGTATGTTTATAAATAAAAAGAACTTTCACTAAAGATTATCTTTTAAGTAAGAATTTTACATAGAATCTTCAAGTCCCCTGTGGCCGCGTGGTTAAAGCGTTAGGACTTTACGCTAAATATCGACGTTTCAGTATTTGAAAAAAATCGAAAAAAATTACTGAAATGACTTCTACACCCTGTATCTCCGAAACTAAGCATTTTAGGACATACATTTTACGAATTTTCTTACTTTTCCTCTTAATTTTCTAAGTTTCTCAAATAATTTATGTTGTGTTTGATAAATAGGACGCAGAGACTTTTATGCAGAATTGACATTTTAATTTTCCAGAGTAAACCATCCCAGAACTACACTGCCAACTCGCCAGCGAGTAGCCAACCGTCACCCGCTAATCAGCCGCAGCACTCGCCGCATTCGCCCATTGTAATTTCGCAGCTGTCGCCGGGGATTCACTCGCCGAGCGTGCATTCGCAGCACAGCCCTACCGTGAACTCACCCCAATTGCAATCACCCAACGCGGCGCTTCACTCACCCGGACTAGGCGTTACCTCGCCCCAAATGAGCGTGCATTCGCCTCAGATGAGCGCGCACTCGCCGCAAGTCAATTCGCCAGGCGTGCCGCAACACTCGCCCAACATGAACGTGAATTCGCCGCTCCATGCTCAGGTATTTTCGCATTTTTTTCATTTATTGTCTTGTCGATTTCGAACAAACATTTTTTTCTAGGTTAATTCCCCTGTTAATCCAGCCAGCGTGGAATCTTACCACGCCCAGCAAGAGGAGATGCCTTTAAACGAAAATAAAGGACAACCAAACGGTAATAATCAGGCAGTATTTCCTGTCAAAAAACGAGCTTTCGTCGAAAACGATCTGGGACAGTTTGGAACGGTACCCAACGAAATGGTCAATAGAAACATGCAGCTTGGTCAGCAGGTACTTTAATTTACTTTCCTGCATATACAGTTTCTATAAAAACACGTTTTATTAGTTATCGATTCATCCGAATCCGAGCAACGATCCAGAACCGAAACAGCAAATCGACGTTCAGGGACTGTTACAACAAACCCAACTGCTACAGCATCAACAACACATGCAGCATCAGAAACAAGCCCTGTTGCGGCAGGTGCAACAAAATCAGCACCAGCTGATGCACCAACAGCAGCAGCAGCAACAACAGAACCAGCAGATGCAGCAGAAGAATCAGCAACTGTTGCAGCAACAAAACCGTCAGCAACAGCAAATTCCCATGCCCATGTACCCGAAGCAGTCGGAATCTTCGCTGTCCACTCCTTCGCCTCCTATACAAACCGGCCCGGTGCAACAGCAACAGGATCAGATTCAGCAACAGCAGTTGCCTTCGCACAGTGAGTGAAAAAATAAATTATACCTTAGATCATACGTAACTAGACCCATCTTTTTAACCAGCATAATAAGGACAAATTGTCTTTTTTGTTAGGGAAATATTTGTGTGTTTTTTCGTTAAAGGTTCTGCCGACACTGCCGCAACTAACTTGAGGAACATAGCTTATTCTACGTCACAAACAAACCCCTACGCTACACCGTATAACAGTAGAGAAGCTTACCCGTTAAACATACCATCGGCCAGAACAATTCAACAGCATCAGCCCAAGTTGGATATGTCCAAGTTCACAAACATGGGTATTTTGAAAGAAAAAAACTATATAAAGTAACAAAATGTTAATATATTTTTTGTAGGATACACTGGGCCCGAAGTTAACTTTTCCAGAGCGTTGCAACAACAATATGGCCGTCCTGAACTGAACTATACCAGGACGACAGTTCAGTCAGCGATTTCTCAAGCGTCTCAGTTACTAAGTGAGTAAATATGATTTTGGTGTATTTTCGTTTTATTTATTTTATTTTTACAGCCTCCCAAGTGCCGAGCAGCGGTCAGCAACAACCCGGTGCCAATAACCCGGCTCTGTCTAACATTCAGAAACAGCAAAGCAGTCAGCAAACTGCTCACAGTTATCAGGGAAACAGATCTGTGGAAAATGTGGCAGAAAGACTGGCACCAACTCAAGTTCAACAAGATATACCGTAAGTATATACGTTTTGACAATTTTTAGATCTACAGGGTTTTTCACGTACGACACGGAGTATTGTGGCTAAACCATTAGATTTTTGCAAATTGTAAGTTTTGGGTTCGTTGATGAAGGACTATTACAGCTACAATTTAAAAATATTTTTATAAGATACAGTGTCCCAAATAAGTAAAAAATATTATAGTTGTATTTTTTTAAATGGAACACCCTGTATAATATTATATTTTTAAATTCTACGATTGAAATAAAGGTAAATTTGATTAAGGTTTATCACACTTAAACCTTACCGTTTTTGAAATATTTTCAATTTTGTGAAATTGCAGTAAAAAATTTAAAGCTTTATTTCAAAGTAGGGTATCAAAGTATTTAAGACTAAGTATTTACTGAAGATTATTTATTGATCAGATATTGTGTTGCAATAATAAAAATTATACTACCTATATACAGAGTGTCTAAAAATTTATTTTAAATAATTTCTAGCTTTAAACGGCGATAACTTGTTTAATTTAAATGGAACATCCTGTATATTTTATGAGAATCAGATGCACAATTTAATTGTCTATCAAATTGTATTATACCATTTTTTACCGATCTTTTCAAGTTTTCGTAGAAAATGCATTTTCTTATAATTTAGACCTCATTGATCAAATAATAGTTTGTTTATTTCATTAAAAATAAAAAAAACTTTGACAATATTAGTATCTGTACTCTTTAAAAATTTGTTACATCTTTAAAAATAATCTAAAATGTCAATATTCCATGGGTATAGTGATAAACGAGGTCTAAATTACAAGAAAATGCATTTTCTACGAAAACTTGAAGAGATAGGCAAGAAATGGTATTACAATTTGAGACAATTAAATTGTGCATCTGATTCTCATAAAATATACAGGGTGTTCCATTTAAATTAAACAAGTTGTTGACGTTTAAAGCTAGTAATTATTTAATATAAATTTCTAGACACTCTGAATAAGATAGTATTTTATTTATTATTGTATCACAATATCTGATCAATACATAAACTTCAGTAAATATTTAGTATTAGAAACTTTGATATCCTTGGAGAAATGAAGTCTTAAAATTTTTACTGTAATTTCACAAAATTGAAAATATTTCAAAAAAACGGTCCTTTATTTTAATCGTAGAATCTAAAAATGTAATTATATACAGGGTGTTCCATTGGGACACTCTGTATCTTGTAAAACTATTTTTAAATTGTAGCTCTAATAGTCCTTCAACGAACCCAAAACTTACAATTTGCAAAAATCTAATCGTTTAGCTATAATATTCCGTGTCGTATGTGGTGAATAACCCTGTATAATTTAGTTAGGGAAATATTGATTTATGGTATCTCTCACCTCACACTTTGTTTACCAGGTTTAATAAACCAGATGTATCGACTGGACGTGGCAGTAACTACAATTCCGCATCGCTGGACGTCGAGCAAAGATTGAACTTGGGAAGAAACATTTCAAACTTGTCAAACATCGTTGACAGATACAGTAACGAACAAAGAATGATGGCGGGCTTGCAGTCATCAGCCGGTGCATACTACAGCGATAAAAGTCAGTAAAAATAAAACTATTGTGATTGATTCGATAATGTTTGCAATATTTTTAGATCTAAGCACGCAGCACATGTTCAATAAAACCATGTCTTCGGCATCGCAGATATTTAGCCAGGCAAATATGGCCGGTATGACCAGTTACAGCCAGCCTATGGCCACTTCGGCGGCCTCTATATACAGCAGGTACTGTCGTAATAACTGTCATTTAAATATTGTTGTTTTGAATTTATTCTGAATGGTTTTTATTTAATGTGTAACAGGCAAATGAACGAACTACAAGCTCATCAGGCTCAAGGCGAAATAAAGGCGAGCAGCGTGCCTGCCGCGGTTCCCGAAAAGAAGAGCAGGAAGAAGAAGAGCAGCAACAAGGCTGGTGAGTTTTATATACGGGGTGGATCGCTTTTAGAAGCAGGACTTAACGGTCTTTAAAAAAAATGGTATATTTCTGTTGACTTTTAATTATTGGCTACTAAAAAATTAATCACTCTGTATGCACAATATTTATCCTTGAATAAACTTCAATTACGCTTGATTGTCTTAAATTAATCTAATACTGTACGGTCCTGGACACTTTATCTCTGTGGTCTGTATTTTAATGCATGCGACAGAGATAAAACGTTTTTTTTTAATAGTGCCCGCATAATTTTTGCTGTACGCAAAGAACTGGTTTTTAACGTTAAGGTTTTATACTTTAAAATATATTTTTGTACTTTTAGCCGCAGCAAGCCAAGATAATCAACTGAGTACCACGTCCCAAGCCTCCTCGTCGACCCAAGCCGCGCAGGGATTTCAATCGTACGCAGGTCTGAAGGCGCCGGCATCCACCGGAACCTCCTCGGCCTCCAACCTCGAACCGGGAGCGATTTCGCTGAAGACCTCGAGCGTGGTGCCGGGAAGCGCGTTCAACTTCGGTCCGGGAACCCCCGGAGCGCTGGGACTCGGATCCGGCCTGTACGGCGAGTCGAATTTCCTGGACGAGTTCCGTCCGCCTCCCAACTTCTACATGGCGGCCGCCGCGGCTCATCACCGCTCCACGCCGGAGAATCAGACGGCCGGGAAGGGAGCGGCACAGAGCGGCAACGCCGCCGCGCAGAATTACCCGTCGTTCTTGAACCCGGCGCATCAGAGCAGGCCGCCCGCGTATCCCCTGGCCAATCCGTTTATACCGTCGAGCGCGCAGGGATCTCTGATGGACACGACCAGTTCACAGTTGTACCAGCACTATTTGCAGGCGGGCGTGCTGAACCAGGGTCTTTTGGGACCCGCGGGCACGTATCCCTCGGGATACCACCCGGCGCTGGCGATGAGACAACCCTACGACTCGATTTCGAGGCCTTCCTGGCTGTAAGCGGGCGCGTTTTAAGAAAGATAGGTTAGGTAAGGTAGTTTCGCGGCTATAAGTGTTCAGATTTGTGACATATCACTTGGTTTTAGGTTATACAATATGCATTTAAGTCTCTACACTTTTGACCTAACGCATTTTCTATGTTTGAAGATTATAAAATGACATCAAAGAATGACATTAATGAACAATTTTTTTATTACTTTGTTAAGAGTCTCTATTCTTATTATTTCGGTATTTTACATGTATTTTCTTTCAAAATTTATATGACAGAGATTTTCGTTTCAAAGCCAACCTTGACGCCGTTTTTCTCCATCGTTGGTATACAGGGTGGTCCGGAAACTTCGGCAGCATATTCGGAAAATAAAAATAAGTAAAAAAGTGCGTATAAAATAAATATACATATGTCCCAAAATGCTTAGTTTCGGAGATACAGGGTGTAGAAGTTTCATTTTTATTACGATTTTTTCCAAATAATTTCTGAAGTGACGTGAATATTTGGATGAAAATTGGTGTCTGGGAGTTTTTTGATATGAGAGATTTGATTTTGATGTCAATATGACTCCTATTTGTAGGGGGCGCCACTTACGTGTGTTTTAATTGTTTTGAAGACTAATAACTTTTCTCTCTCGTTCGTACCTGTATGAAACTACTGAGTGAAAAACTATATATTTTCGTATTTTTTACGCAAAAAATGTCGTAAATGTATATTCTTTTACTCAGTAGTTTTATACAGGTACGTACGAAAAGTTATTACTCTTCTAATCAGTTAGAAAATATGTAGGTGGCGTCCTCTACAAGTAGGAGTCACATTGACATCAAAATCAAATTTCTCATGTCAAAAAACTCCCAGATACCAATTTTCATCCAAATATTGACCTTACTTCAGAAATTATTTGGAAAAAATCGAAATAAAAATGATATTTCTACATCCTGTAGCTCCGAAACTAATAATCATTTAGCTCCAATACTTTTACAAAGGTAGAAAATGCTGAAATATTTTTTTATTATATAGAAACAACTAATGAACATTTATAGTGTGTAATCTGCCTTAACTAATAATTTGACAAGTTGGTTTAGAGATAACTGTGAATGATAAAATAAATGTTCGTAAAGTCTCTCTAATTTTGAGATTGGTGCAATTCGTATTGGTCTGAGACGATCAAAAAATATAGAACGAGTTTAGTTATCCATCAGATGTAACATTTCGTCTATCTTGTATCAAATAGATACCTTAATACCAAGAATAAATATTATTTTTTTGAGTTACTTGTTACATTTGTTAGTCAAAATACTTATACATCCTTTTTTTCATAATTTTTTTATATATAGATAGTATTACACCGTAACAATGTTAAGTTGTCAAATTGTACCATTATTCTATATTTTGTTCTGTTTTTTTTAATAACCTAAAATCAAACTTTATGATTGTTGTAATGTTTAGGAAAAAAAATGGTGAATAGAGTGTTTAGTGATCTTAAATTATATTTACCAAAGACATTACATTAAACTATATTTTCTGTACATAATTTAGTAAAATAAGGCATCATTTAATTGTAGGTAAAAATTCTGTTAAATAATTTTTAGTTTATAGAAATTCTATCACAGAAAATACATTTAGTTAAGACTACGTTTTTTTTATGTATCAGTTTAATATCTTTTCTATGAAAGTGATAAAATCAGTTTTGTTACTAGAGAACGGAGAAATTATTTATCTGCATTATATACTGGGTGTTTATAAAGAAAAACATTAATAATTAAAGAATCTCAAGTTATTAACTAACAACGGCTAATGTTTATTTACTTTATTGTGTTATCCAAATTGTTTTGTTAATGATTTAAGTTCAGTGTTAGATAATAATGTTGCAGGTAGAATCAAAACACCTTGTATATTTTTAGAATCTTTACATATTTATTATATATACGAAAAAAAAAGAGATATCAGTGTTTTTAGAAAGGACCATTTTTACCACATCAGGAAAATGTATCAAAATAGCATTAATTTATTTTACATAAATTAAACGTGTATGTTGCTAAAAATCTGTATTAAAGATCATTATAATTTTACGATATAAAATATTTAGCTATATATACGTTCTTATGGCAGAGTTATTCAGGATATTTCAACCAAAATTGTGTATATTAAAGATATATAAACTATTGTATAACTATTCTAGGGAAATATTGTCTCGATTGTTCACAAATTCTATCTTGCATAGCTCTGTCTAAGCTTTTTGATTTTGTAGGCATTATTCAAAAGAAAAAGTGCAAGAATAAACAAAATTTTACATTTAATGTACATAATAAATTTTATTATTGTATATTGAATATTTTGATTCATTTATTTGTTAAGAAACTTACCTTACTAATTTTAACCTTTGTAAATAGATTTTTTGTCATAATGTGCTACTAGTTGGTTAGATATTGTGTAATAATATCTGTAAATTGCATTTTCATTTTGTGTTTATTATTTTTATTTTTGATTTGACGAACTTAAATCTAGCAACAAATTTTTACACAGGTTTGATTTCTTTTATTTTGGCGCTTTTATGAGTCGGTAATAAATTTTTAGTAGTTTTCTGTTTTACTTTTTAAAGTGTCGCCATCTAGCGATCAAGCGCTAAAGTAATAATAGTAGGGATCTGTTATGCCGGCTTTTGCCACCTGGAAAATGGTATCTGTAAGCCGCAAAAAGTTGACAGGATAAGTAATTCAGCAGGGATGAGCAAATACATCCTGACGTAGGAAAGAAACTTGTTTTTTACGCCCTGTAAAAAAGTAAATGAACCGTAATAAAACTTACGTACACAGATTTTAAACTTCTTTAAAATACCCGTTAACGGTTAAAGACATTAGTAATTCGTTTATTTAGTCCTTTTGGTAATTATTTTATATTTTTTACGTGCACTTTGCGTCAGAAAAAAGATGTAATCAAAAACGCGTTAAGCCAAGGTTAAACCACGATATTGCGTAACATCCATTACTGATTCATAAATAAAAAAAGAAAATGTCATAATTTTTTGATATATTTTGTTGTGACAATTTTTAAAGGCATTTTTTCCATTTGCTATTATTATATGATTATTTCTGTGAGATTTAATGAGTTTCTATTTTATATCTTTTTATCTGTCATATTTTTTAGTGTTTATTATATCAGATTTCCAAAAAAAAAACAATATGTGATTTGAATCACAGAAGAGAATATTTGAATTAAATATGTCCCAACAACACAGGCTTAAAGTAAAACCTTGTAGAAGAAGCAGTGGAAGATCCACTCCTAACTTACTAAATAGTCAGACTACAGAATACCAGTCTAATAAGTTTAAAAAAAGAAAACGTGAGGAGGATGACGAGGAACAACTTAGTAATAAGAAGTCCTGCCTTAATCCCAACTCGCAGAAGCTAGAGGTTTCAAACTCGTCCAACGTTTTAAATACTAATAATAATAGGGCTCAAAATAGACTATCCACACTTCGACAAAAAATTAAAGGAGATTTGGAACAAAACAAAGTTTCATATAATTCCAATCGGACTTTTTGCAGGAAAAATAGCGAAACCAAATATTTGAGTCAGTCATCAGTTAAAACTAGGACTGAATGTGTAAATAACAAGTTTGCTTCACAAAGTAATTTTGAAAGGTATTTTCTCATAATTATATTAGGGACATTTGTTGTAAGTAATAATTTATTACAGGGTTGATGAAAGAAATATAGTTAGTGCACCTGAAGACAGGCTTAACACCAATCTGTAAGTCAATCTGCAGTCAATAATAGACTTAAAAGATTAAACAGCTCAAATTGTCCCAGGTATTATCTGAATACTATTAAAGGATTGGTTTTTTTATGTAATTTTTCTTATAGAGTGCCAGAGGTGAATGTTGTTAGCGATCTTCGACACAAGCTTAAGGGAGACACATTGCCTTTAGTTAATCCAGGTACAAATGCTAACCAAAATCAGAAAGCTGAATCTTCTAGTCACTCTTCAGTTAATAATAGACTTAAATGTATAAAAACCAAAAGTACAAATTCCTCAAGATTAAATAATACAATTATTTGCTAAAATAATAAAATACTAACAAACATTGTACTAATTCATTATAGGGAACCTAAAGAAAATATTCTTATTAGTGTTAAAGAATCTAACAGACAAATAAGCTTAATTGAGTTTGCTACAAGTAATAATAATGACAGCATAAAACTGGGTAATGAAATTAAAGAAAAAGACTGAATTTAGTGATATTACGTGTGAAGATGATTCTAAATCAACACCTGCCGAAGAGATTTGTCTACCCAACCAAAAAAACCTCTGTGACTGAGTGGCTCAATGGAAATAAATGCGAAAAAAGATTTGGATGTTACTGTAAATGACTCTTTGTTAGTGAATTTTGATGATACTATAGTAAATAAACGTGAACAAACGTGTAACACGATAGCAGAGGATTCAATGGAATGGGATGTAAGTTACTAAACAAAACTTAGTGTATAATATAAACAATTGTATTTATTAAATTTTAGTCGGCCACGGAGGAATCACCAGAGAAAACAAAAAAAGAAAATGCCATATGTATAGTGACCGACACAAATGTATTTATGCATTTCTTACATAAAATAAAGGATATTGTTAATTTTAAAGTTACAGGTACGACTTAAAAATACTTTCCTCAATTTTGTGGAGTTGATAAAGGTTTTTTTTAGGTTCTCAAAACGTGAAAGTGTTCATTCCATGGATGGTAATAACTGAATTGGATTACATTAAAGATACCTCAAGAGAGGGGAAAAATGCAGCGCTGAACGCAGCCAAATACATAAACCGGTTGTTGGAAGAGAAAAATCCCAAAGTTTTAGGTGATTATTACATTTAAATTAATATACAGGGTGGTCCGAATTGTATTTGGAAAACTTTGGCACCATATATTCTGCGAAAAAGTTTGTATGTCCTAAAAGGGGGGGGGTCAGTTTTGGAGATACAGGGTGTATTTAATAGTCAGAATTATATTAACTTATGTTTAGGCCAGCCTGTAGAGGAAGCCGTAAAGCAAGAAGACTATGGCCTGTCACCGGACGATAAAATCTTGAGTAGCTGCGTTCAAGCTTCTAAAAAATACGAATCTGTGGTAAGTAAAATAACAGAATATATCAGACTTCTTATTTTTAATAAACGTCGCTGATTTTTTTAAGATATTGCTGACGAACGACGTGAATCTGCGCAACAAGGCTTTGCTGAGCGAGTTGGAGACCAGTTCGCCCCGCGAAATCCTGCAAAAGTTGCTGTTCAAGCTGAAAAAGAACGTCAAATCGTTGAAAATATCGCAGAAGATGGCCAGTTTGTGTTCGACAATCATTTGTGAAAGGTGCAAGGAAACGTACGGCAATGTCTGGGACAAGATGGACATGCTGCAAGGGGCCCCCTGGAATTTTAGGGAGTGTCTAAGAAGGTAACTAACTAATAATAAAAAAGATTTTTTTTTTTAAATACGTTTTTTTTTCAGGATCATTAGGTATTGGAAGAGTGTATTCAGGGATCTTATGTTAAAACAGTGTTTGCCCACGGTAGAAGCTTTGTACAGATTACTAGATAGAAATAAAGGTGAGTAAATTTTTAATAAATTTTAATATACATTTTACAGGATGTGTTTCAAAAATCACCTTATCAGATTTTTTATTTGAGATTTGCACTTGTATTTTTTTTATAAAACATGCAGTCTATAGTGCTTTACTTATATTTTAAAATAAATATTTTGTCCCGCAGATTATCTCATTTTTTTTTGTTAGATTTACTTTTGATTTTTCTATTGTAGATCACATCAGTGACGACTCCGATACCTTCAATGAATTCATGAAACTAGTCCTGGCCATGCTGGTATTCCTCAAAGACATGGAGTACAAGACGCTGGTCCAGAGCACCATCAACGAAGTTACCGAAATTGCTGATAATTAGTTTGATTCACGCAATATACCTCGAGTTTTATTTACGTTTTCTATCTTCCGAGTTTTATACGTTTGTTAACAAATAAAGCCATTTATTTTCCGTTCGTTTTATTTAGTTACCAAGTTGAAACTATATTCGTCCCACTTACTAAAGTCTGTTTCTTCTAAGAGATGCTAACATCCCAAACTGAATATGAATAAATCAATAATTCAACAATTTAATAAATCAATAAGTAAATGTATTTCGTTCATAGACTTACATCCATCCCAAAAGTGAAGATAACTAAGTTCAAAGTTAATGATACGAACAGTTATTCTATCTGAGCTTTTTTGAACAGAGAAAAGCCCTTCCATTGCTTAAATCAATAAATCATTACACTGAGACATATGATTTATCGATTTATTACTTAATTGATTCTTCTGTCTCTAAGTGTAATAATTTATTTAGTGATTTATTGAGTTATTTATTTATTGAATTATTGATTTATCGATTTATTGAGTTATTGAATTATTGATTAATTGATTCGCCTGTCTCTAAGTGTAATAATTTTTTAAATTATTTATTTATTGATTTATCAATTTATTGAGTTATTGATTTATCGATTAATTGGTTTGTCTGTCTCTAAGTGTTATGATTTATTGATTTATTACTTATTGATTTATCAATATATTGATTTATCGAAATATCGATTTATTGATTTATCGATTAATTGATTTATTGATTCGTCTGTCCCTAAGTGTAATGATTTAATGAGTTATTTATTTATTGATTTATCGATTTATTGATTAATTGATTCGTCTGTCTCTAAGTGTAATGATTTATTGAAATATTTATTTATTGATTTATCGACATATCGATTTATTGATTAATTGATTCATCTATCTCTAAGTGTAACGATTTATTGAATTATTGATTTATCGATTTATTGAGTAATTGACTTATTGATTTATCGATTTATTACTTATATTTTCGTCTGTCCCTAAGTGTAATGATTTAATGAGTTATTTATTTATTGATTTATCGATTTATTGATTAATTGATTCGTCTGTCTCTAAGTGTAATGATTTATTGAAATATTTATTTATTGATTTATCGACATATCGATTTATTGATTAATTGATTCATCTGTCTAAGTGTAACGATTTATTGAATTATTGATTTATCGATTTATTGAGTTATTGAATTATTGATTAATTGATTCGCCTGTCTCTAAGTGTAATAATTTATTAAATTATTTATTTATTGATTTATCGATTTAATTCTTTATCTATTTATCGATTTATTGAGTTATTGATTTATTGACTTATTGAATTATTGATTTATCGATTAATTGATTTGTCTGTCTCTAAGTGTAATGATTTATTGATTTATTACTTATTGATTTATCGATATATTGATTTATCGAAATATCGATTTATTAATTTATCGATTAATTGACTTAGTGATTTATTGATTCGTCTGTCTCTAAGTGTAATGATTTATTGAATTATTTATGTATTGATTTATCGATTTAATACTTATTGATTTATCGATATATCGATTTATTGATTTATCGACATATCGATTAATTGATTCATCTGTCTCTAAGTGTAATGATTTATTGATTTATTTAATTATTGATTTATCGATATATTACTTATTGATTTATCGATTTATTGTTTTATCGACATATCGATTTATTGACTTATCGAATTATTGATTAATTGATTCATCTGTCTCTAAGTGTAGTGATTTATTGAATTATTGATTTACCGACTTATTACTTATCATTTATCGATTTATGGACATATCGATTTATTGACTTATAGAATTATTGATTCGTCTGTCTCTAAGTGTAATGATTTATTGATTTATCCATTAATTGATTTGTGTGTCTCTAAGTGTAATGATTTATTGAATTATTGATTTATTGATTGGTCTGTCTCTAAATATCTTTCCCACTGCGGGGACCTAGTGCTTTTCCCACTGCGGGACCTGGTGCTTTTCCACTCCGTGGTCTAGTGCACTAGGTCCCCGCAGTGGGAAAATCGCTAGGTCCTCGCAGTGGGAAGATCACTAGGTCTCCGCAGTGGGAAAAGCACCAGGTCCCGCAGTGGGAAAAGCACTAGGTCCCCGCAGTGGGAAAAGCATCAGGTTCAAACGGTAAAATCGCAAAAGCGCTTCACACGTAAAAAACGCTTTCTATGTAGCCCCGGGCTAAGGGATGTTTTTGAGATATTTACATTTCTCAAAAACAATCTAACTTTTCGAGCTCGTTGGTCATGTATTTTAAATTAGAATTTTTATTTAGAAAAATACATTTTTAGAAAAGTCGCCTTCACCATTTTGTCAAGAAGGTCAGAATTATCATTGACTATAGACTGCATTGACTTTGATATTGCTATCCGAATCGTCGTAGTAGTGTAAATCAGAATAACAAGCCAGGAAAAGTTATACTTTGTTTTATTTTTTCTTTATTTATGATATGTAACAACTAAACGGTCTCAATCTTGGTGATGTATTGTCGAATAAAGTCCTCTATCTGAGCGGTAGATCTGGCAACTATTGCAACGCGTTCTCTCTCTGCATCTGAGGATAAAAAGGTATCGATATACTCGGTGTTCCTTCGATCTTCTAAAGTTTCTTTCAGCGAGGAATCGTTGAATGACAACCTGAAGAAAAAAATAAACACTTTATTTTGATAGTTCGTTTAGTATTGTTTAGTAGCAAAATAGAGTCAATATATAATATAGCTCACTATTAAAGTCCTGCTACTAAAAAAGCAAAATTCTGTATATGTGATAGAATCTGTTCAAGAAAAAAAAAACAATTATACTAACAGATACAAGAGTGTCAAGGCTATGTAATTCCACTGGGCCGGCTTAAAAGTGATATTGTCCGCCCTCAAACTAAAAGTTTTCACCAAAGCCCTCGCGTCAGACATCACGGAAGCGAATGACGGCACGCCCAAATTTTGCAACAACAGCTGCATCCTAAAAGAAATATTACTCGCTCAGATTTTCTGAGAAAAAAAAAACACTTAAAAAATTCTTACGATTTACTCAGGGCTGTCAAAAATATTTTTCGTCGGAGCAGACGTTGAGAATTGGTATCGACAGGTGGCAGAACTGTCGGAACAGATTCTTCAGGCTGTTCTTCTTTGGAGTCGGATTTAACAGGAAAATTAGTGTCCTCTTGCTCATACATACCCCCTTGATAATATGATCTCACCTATTAAAATAATCAAAAAATTATACAGTGTTCCAAAAAAAAAAAACTGATACGGCGCTTCTTTGCAACACTGTATACTCTTTTTTTATATTCCTACCTTCAGATTCATCTCTTTAGTATCTTCTTTGAGCTTCTTGTAGTCTGGTAAAGGTTTTAGTTTTTCCCCGCCTGTAAAGACCCTGTCAAACTTTTCATCCGCTAGTTGTTGTAGTTGAAGCCTTCTGCATATCTCCATATACTTCATCTGTTGCTCCGTCTTTAACCTGACAACGTTCAATTCCTCAAAGTACTCGCCCAATTTCGTTTCATTTAGCACTTCCTTGACTTTCTGTTCACCGTGTAAGAAAATGCATGTGTCCAGGGTGAACCAGTCCTTTAAGAGCGTTTCAACAAACACTTCAACATCCGGTTTACTTTTATTCGTATTTGATTTTTTCTTTGTGCTCTTTTTAACTTTTGTGCTTTCTCTTTTACTTTTCACTGTCTCTCTTTTACTGGTCTCTGTTTGATCCGATTCCTCTTTGTTTTCCAAGTCGCTTGGACTAATTCTTAAAGCTACAAAAAGAATTAAATCTGCACTACTACAATAAAAAATAATTCGTTTTGAAAGAGAAAATATCACACAGGAAAACTAATGTAGGGCATTTTACAAATTTACAAACCTTGTAAATTTTCACTAACTTCCACATCCTGTTCTATGATTGATGGTAAACTTACAACACAACTTTTTTTGTGACTCTCCTTTTTAATTGTATGAACAATTATTTTTCTCTCCACATTGTTTTCCTTAGTCTGTATAAAATTATCTTAAAAAAACTAGGTTAATAAAGTTCTATATTAAATCTTGTAATACTTACTTTGAGTCTCCTCCTCAATATCGTTTTCTGTTATAGTTTGCATTGTAGATTTCAAGCGAGAAGATTTTTTATAGCTTTTCGATTTATTATTTCTTCGCTCCTTAACCACTTCTTTCTTGGTCATTTCATTCAAAGATACTTGAGTAAATGAACCAACTGATGTGAACTGATGCTCCTGTATTGGTTTTACCATACCATGATCAATGTGTTCTCCAGGAAGACCACTAAAAAAGATTTAACAGTTCAGTGTGAATCAATGAAAAAAAATTTTTATTTACCCCTCAGATATGTCTAGTAATTTATATTCTGGAATTTCTTCCAATTTCCTAAGCCACAAGGGACTGTTGTCTATTTGTTTCTTAATGTGCAGGCTGGCTTTATAACAAAAGTTACTACAAAAATTCTTAAAAGAAAATTTAGATAGTATATTATAGTTTAAATACTCTCAAATATGTTTACCTTTCTCTCTGTAATATCATATACCTTATTACTCTTGGTAGAAATAAAATACTGTTTCTTAGGCATGTCAGGAATTCTTTTACCACACAGAGAATAACCACACAGCTTTGTAATAGCTCTTTCTTCGACTATGTCTTGATAATGTAACTGATTGATAAATGGAAGCTAAAAATTATATATTCCAAACTAAAAAATGTAAGAAAATATGCAAATATAAAAACTTACACATTTTTTAAACACTTCAGGCCTTAATTTGCCTTCGATCGAGAACTCTACAATTTTCATTGCTCGGGCATCACAGTCCTTTTTCAGCTGAGCTGTTACAACCATTTCTTGGCTAAAGAAAAGAAATATAATTTGAAACGGTAAAACCCGTGACTAAATTAAGAAATCCCGGCGAGGTTGCTTTCGAAATCCGGGTAAAAAACGTTGTGAAACTTTCGCAACTTTCATCTATTAACAACTTGGGGTTTCGTTTCGAAATAGCTCACCTAATTTTAACAGGATCTTCCTGCTTTGTGTTTCTAGCTAATTTCACATAGTCCTCTAAGGAATCTTGCATTTTTAATAAATTAAAATAAATGGAAACGCTCTAAAACACTTATAAATTAGTTATTTTTACATTGATCACCACTTGTTCCAAATGGAAATGTCAATGAAACATATGTTTTTGAAATTTTTGACAATTATGATGGATAAGGGAACGACTGTCAGCTGTCAGGGACGAGCGAAAAAAAAACAAGTTTTTTACACGGTTAATAAATCGCAGAATACGTATAAAACCCACTCTATAGTTTAGTATCGACTTTTCGACTCTTTTAGTATCGCCCTTATCGCCCATTCCTGATCAAAACATATGTTTTTGAGGCTGACGACTGTTTTGATCTATGGTTTTGTTTTTGTTTGGGATTTATGTTTAGAAAATAGTAGTTATTTTTTATTTAAATTAATTTAAAATGGTTTATATTCATTTCCCTGCAAATTTTACTGAAGAAGAGTTAATGCTTCAAGCTAAATATGCGAAATTAAAGAAAAAGGTACGTTTGTGCACACACTTACCGTCCTACGTTTTTTACATTTGTTTTCTTACAGAAAAAGGCTTTAGTAGCATTAAAGACTCCAAAACCTGAACCTGAAAAGCCCATTCTTCCGAAAAGACCGGCAGAAGCTCGTGATGCAAGGGAGATTGCGAAAAAATTGATAAGATCAGGTGCAATTTCTGCAATAACGAAACAAGCAAAACAACCAGAGCAAGGTAACTCATAGAAATTCTACCGAATTGTTTTGCTAAATTTATATTTTAGGATTTAAACGACCCAGAGGTTTAGAACGTAAATTAATCTCGGACAAGATTGTGAGCGGATACCAGCCTTTTTCAGCGATACAAATGGAAGATGGACCTGATAATCCTGAAAATAAGGTAAGAAATAAAATATATTAAACATTTTAAATGAAAATAGCATACACTCTTAAATTTATAGCCCCCTCGCATTAAAAACTTATATGATAACTTTGCAAACGGAAGGGACAGAGAAGAGAGAAGTGTAGTTGAAAAGCCCAAAGAAAAACCCGAGAAACCCAGGACAGGAAATACCATTTATGTATCTGGTTACAAAATAACAGAGGAGTTTTTGAAGAAGCATTTTTCAACGATCGGAAACATTATTAATATATCTATGGAAATTGAGAAAAAGTATGTGGCATTTATAATTTTAAGCCTGATATTAATATATTGTTTGTAGTCGTGGATTTGTAACGTTTGATAAAACTGAAGCAGCAGACAGAGCTATTGCAGAGGTAAAAATATACACAGCTCGCCCTATATGATATTAGAAAATTATGAATTTTTGTAGATGGACGGAAGTATGGTATCAGGAATACAACTTCAAGTGTCCCTGGCCAGGAGACAGCCCCAGATTGAACCCACGGGAGAATCAACTTCATCAGTAGCCTGGTCTACTTTAGGTAAAAAATCTCGTATTTATTCTTTTAATATTTAAATTAATATTTTTTTTTTAGCTTCTACACATTCACAAAAAGGAAATCACAGAGACAAGAGGGACCTAGTTTCATACGAGGATATGTTTGACGAGTAGTAAACAAAAAGCATAAATTCGAACTTATAATATAGTTTAACTTTTCAACTGAGAAAACATTACAGAAATAGTAAATAAACAGTACATTATGTGTAATAAGTTTTTTAACCTGTTTTCTTCCTAAAAAACAAACTGCAACTAAATATAACAAACTCTAAAAGAATGAAAAAGAATTACAATTTATAATAATTAATCTTCCGCGTTGGGTAGTTCGTCCACGATGCCCACCTCTTGTGCAAAGTTGACGGCTTCAAGGTAGTTGGAATGGAACTCTTGGGCTGCATTTGGACTGCTGAAAGTCACTTTCAACGTCCGGAAGGCGGGTTGACGCTCGTCCACCCATTCTACAGTTTTATACCAGCAGTCCCTGCCTTCGATCTAAAATACACAAAACATCAACAACATAAAATCGTTGGAAACAGGAAATCCCACGCAAATTTTGAACTATCCATATATTGGCTGCCCTATTAATTTTACAGCTACGTCATTCTGTTTTTTAAAGGTCTGCCTATGCTGAATATACATGCCAAATTTGAACAATTTTGGACTAGCAGATTTTAACTAATTTAAATGTATCTATTTTTAGAGCCAATATCTGGACATTTCAAAATTTGCATGGGATTTCCTATGTTTCCAAGGACGATACACCACCCAGTACATCCAGAATGAAAATATATGTGGTTTAAAAATATCTATGGAGCTATTTTGGAACACTGGTCAAATTAAGTCATACATATACTTATGTATAGAGACACGACAATTTAATATGGAGTTTACACACTTTCTTAAGGTACTTACGGTGACGAAAGTGTTGATTCCGATTATGCTACTGGTCAGTATCTGACCTTGGTGGTCGGTGACGCATATTTTGGCCGCATAGATGTCGGGGTCGTAGTAGAGCTGCAGCTCGCCCATACCAACCGTCTGCCAGGTGTTGTTACTGGTCAGTTCGCTCAGCGTGCAGTTTTTGCTGAACATTATCGATCTATCGAGAAAAATATTGTTTTAAAGATGTGTATTTATTTCATATTAAGAACTCAAAAATATTATTCTTTGTTTTTTGTAACAAATTATAATACAAACCTATCATCCTCATCATCTTCAGTGTCCTCATCCTCATCGTCATCGTAGTCGTCTTCATGGTGAACTCTATACGCCTGATCTTCTTGGCCGTCGTATTCTGCCTGGCTGGGACCGCGCGCATCGCTTATCTTTAAATGACAATACACAGATATTTTACACGGCAAACATTTTTACTGTGTCTTACCTTCTGCACAACTTCTTCGACGGTTTTTTTAAACGCCAACGCCTGCTCGGTGTTCTTGAATCTGACAGAAAGATTCTCCATATTGAATTCGTCGTCGACGTAGTTATGGCCGATCCAGGTCCAGGCCTACAAAAATAAAGGATATACAAGGTTGTTCACAACATAAGACAAGGAGTATTGTAACCATTAGATTTTTAGAAATTGTAAATTTTAGGTTCGTTGAAGAGCTATCAGAGCAGAAACAGTTCTTTTAAGAACTAAATTTACGAGTTTTTGTATTGCATTTCTTGAAATTGTGTGTTGAAAATATGCCGAAGCATTTAAACAGTCCAAGCATTTAAAAATTATTTTTACAAGATACCGAGTGTCCCAAAAAAGTAAAAAATATTATAGTTGTATTTTTTTAAATGGAACACCCTGTATAGTATTCTATTTTTAGATTCTAGGATTAAAATGTAAGTAAATTTGATTATGGTTTATTACACTTAAACCTTACCGTTTCTGAAACATTTTCAATTTTATGAAATTGCAGTAAAAATTTTAAGGCTTCATTTCTCCAATGATATCGAAGTTTATAATACTATATATTTACCGAAATTTATTTATTGATTTAGATATTGTATTGCAATAATAAATAAAATACTATTTTATCCAGAGTGTCAAAGAATTTATTTTAAATAATTACTAGGTTTAAAGGACAATAACTTGTTTATTTTACATGAAACGCCTAAGCGAAAAGCGAAATAAGCGAACTATATCGACAATATTCGTATCTGTACTCTTTGAAAATTTGTTACATCATTAAAAAAAATGAGGTCTAAATTATAAAAAATGCATTTTCTACGAAATTTCGAAGAGATACGTAAAAAATGATAATACAAATTGATAGACAATTAAATTGTGCATCTGATTCACGTAAAATATACAGGGTGTTCCATTTAAATTAAACAAGTTATTGCCGTTTAAAGCTAGTAAATATTTAAAATAACATTTTTGACACTCTGTATAAGGTAATATAATTTTTATTATTGCAATACAATATCTGATCAATAAATAATCTTCAGTAAATATTTAGTATCAAAAACTTTAATACCCTTGTAGAAACGAAGCCTTAAATTTTTACTGCAATTTCACAAAATTGAAAATATTTCAAAAACGGTCAGGTTTAAGTGTGATAGATCCTTAATAAAATTTACCTTTATTTCACTCGTAGAATCTAAAAATAGAATAATCTACAGGGTGTTCCATTTAAAAAAAATACAACTATAAGACTTTTTACTTATTTGGGATACTCTGTATCTTGTAAAATTATTTTTAAATTGTAGCTCTAATTCAACAAACCCAAAACTTACAATTTGTAAAAATCTGATCGTTTAGCTACAGTACTCCGTGTTGTATGTGGTGAACAACCCTGTATATATCGTCTTACCCTATCTGAGGTGTTCATTTGTTGTAGTTGAAAACCGCGCCCTATTCTTTCGTTCAGAACAACTTTGTGCACTTGTTCTCTGCGCAACAGCAACCTGTAGGTACCGTTGGCCGGGTCGTGCAGGATTTTAATTTGGCCCACGCCCCTTTCCTTCCACTCCTTGCCGTTGGCGTCATATCTGAAATATATAAATCATTATTACCCAATACAGAAATTTCTGAAAACACTAGACAACGGGTGGTACCTGTACAGTTTGGCTCTTTCTCCAAACAAAACCGTTTCGTTCTCCTCGCCAGTCGACACGACAATTTGATCGGGCAAAGGTACTATGGGCTCAAAGTGTGGATCGTGTTCTTTATCGTCTTGCTCCCCAGTCTCATCGTCGCCATCTTTGCTGTTATTCTCGGCCTCGTTTTGGGTTCCCCTCGTCAAAGGGGATGTGCCAAATACCGGAGCTCCCGCGCCTAAAAATGAGAAAGGCTTGGTTGCGTCCGCTGTTTTCGTGGCGGAGAAAGCAGGCTCAGACTTGGGATCCACCTAAAACAATTAAATAACGATTAGAAAAACTTTCAGAAATAATCACTGAATAAAAAATCTATGGAGAAGTCACTGCCACAAGTCTCTCCTGAGCTATACTGTTTTTTTTTCTGAGGTAAGATTTCGACAGACGATGACAGAAGAAAAGCAGATGACGTCCCATACCAATCTATTTATCTTACTAAAAAGTTTCTAATATTTTTTAAGTTAACTATGGACGCGTTTAAATATAAATCCGTCATGCGTCGTCTCTTGTTGTTTTTAACCAGTTAACGGTTTATTTCAAAAATGACAGATCATATTTCAACCTTATTGGTTTGACAGAACGATGAACGACAAACGGGCGCCGATGCGTATGAACTCGCCTTTAGATTTTTGAGGCTCGTCAAAGTCTTGCCAAATTATAGGTTATAATTTTGTGCCATCTTATGTCAAATACCCTGCGTTTTGGAAGATTATGTATTTTGATTCGTGTTATTACGTGGGTTTTGTGTCTTTTGAAGTCAAGTGGAGGAAAAATCGAGGGAAAATTAGCTGAAGACCCAGAGCACAGTTTATAGTTGATACTCGCTGCCCAGGCAGAAAGTCTTATAGACCAATAAAGTTACCATCAATAAAGTTTGTATACCATCTCGTATATGGTACAAGGATCGTACTAAACATATAACTAAAACTGGAAGAGCTGTAAAATAACATCACACGATAGGTAAATATGGATTTTAGTACTGCAGAAAAATGTCAAAAGGTAATGGTTTAAAAAATTAAGATTAAAGTTAATTAATCAACCTTTTAAGGTATAAAATTTGGTAAGTGTTATTATTAATAAAATAGTTTGTTTTATTTATTCCTGTGGAATATTACAAATTTGTATTTGTACATAAGATATATTGATAAATATAATAAATGCGGAAAGTTGCTTGAAACTTGAAAGTAAGAAATAGTTCTTTTTTTTTGGTATGTGGTGTTTTGTTCTTGTTTGTTTTGTATTAACACATAACGTTTTTTTTTTAAATAAAATAACTATTACATTTGTTCAGTTTTATACAGTTTTTTTACAATATTTTCCTGCTATGCGTTCCAGTTGTACCAACTTATTTCTTTGTATAATAAAATAAACTACTTTGAAATTAAAATGACAGACACATCAATCACTGTCAAGAATTTTGTCGTTGACTATAAGAACACTGCATAAAAACGATAATAAAATAAGCAAAGGTTGTTTCAGTAAACTTACTTTTGCTGCCAAACTTGAAAACGATAAACTTGGATCGCAATTCAACACGATCTCTTCGGCGTCATTATTGGACGATCCAAAGTTTAAATTTGCGTCGGTTACTTTGGGCTCCGCCTTGCTGCCAAAAATAGTGGTGCCCAACACAGAGGGCTTCGCTGGAGTACCCTAGAAAAACGATTAAATGATTAGGGTTTTCTCTTTTTTCACACACATTTTTATTAATGATAAAACAACAGCATGATTTTTGACGTTCTTTCAATGAGGAATGTGTATAAGGAAGTACCATCAAGCTTACCTGTATTGAAGGAGGTCCACCGAAGATACTCGTACCGGATGTTCTTTGAGTGGCGGCATTCCCGAACAAGCTCGTGTTGGTACTCACGCCGGTACCGCTAAATATATTTCCCGTGGAGGCTGCGCCAGGTGCCGCAGAAAATATATTCGAAGAATTGCCAGCGCTGGAGAATATATTGCTAGAGTCGCTGGATCCGCTGTTGGAACTGAAAATATTGGCACTGCTAGTCGTGGTGGCGGAGGCAGTACCGAAGATGTTCGTTGGCTGTGTCGCAAACAAGCTTTGAGCGGAAGAGTTTCCAAATAAGTTGGCAGAACTGCTGGAGCCAAAGGTGTATTTGCCTGAAATGTCATTTTAATAAGAATAATGTTATTTTAACGACAATAATGTCATTATATGTGAATTTTAGTGACAAAAAATGTCCTTTTTTCTATAGCAACTGTTAAAATTGCCTTATATCTATCAAAAATATTGTAGCATCAGCCTGAATATCTGTTGGTAATTTACTTATTTCGTTTTGAGCCATTTCTGGCTCCAATTCAATCAGCAATCGACACGAAAGAGAATTAAAAAATATTGACTCAAAACTGACAACTAAAGAGACAGCTTTATTTATTTGTCAAATTACATAGAAACCAACGGCAACCCAGCAGCATTTTTTCTACTCGTAATAAATTCCTTGAAATAATTTCTGAATATTTTTTAAAACGTTAACTCGCTATGGAAAAAATATTGTTTTATACACGACGATAAAATTGCATTATCGTCTTGTATAAAAAATAACTATTAATCAGAATACAATCATTTTAATAATAGAAATTTTATTTTAACGGCTGAAAACTCACCCGCATCCGAATCTTTTTTGCTTTCAAACAATCCACCGGCAGAGTCGGCTTTACTAGTGTTCAAATCACCGAAAAGATTAGGCGTGGCTCCTTCCTTAGGGGTGTGGTAATTAAATAGTCCGCTGCCCAGAAACGGTGAATTTCCTCCGGATGAAGAAGTCTGAAATATATTTTCGGACTTTGTAGGTGGCGTCGGTGCGTTTTGAACTGACGTTTCCACACTGGCCTGTCCGAATTTGAATTTGAACACTTCGCCGCTTTTCGGTGTTTGTTCGGACGCGATCGGCACGGTCTTTTGGAGCAGATCGCGTAACGAATCCGATTTTGGAGCGCTTACAACAGGCGAGGACGCTGAAAAAAATATTTATTAGGGACCCGGTGACAATCATCATAAAAAAGGAGGAAACTTTCATACCTGTTGGAGTGGTAGAACTGAAGGTAAAGCTGGTAATGGGCGTGCCGAAAACGCTTCCCGATGATGGGGTTCCCAAGCTTAAAGTAGGCGTGCCAAATACAGTTGAACTGGTACTGCTCACTTTGATAGATTCCGGCTTTGAGTCCGGTTCTTTTCCAAACAGTTCCTTCAAATATTCGTCCTCCTTCTTGCATTGCTCGCAAGTACAATCCGGTCTTTGTCTAATAAAAAAATGTTTACGTTCATAAATTCGTCAATGTTTGATAGCTAGATTATTATAATTATATCTATATTAATTGTTAAACTATTTTCCTAAATTATGGGTACAAGAATCTTCAGAATAATGAGTTGTTCTCACCTATAAGCGAAAAATTTGGCAGGCAAACCCAGTTTCAATGCATCAGTCTCTTCTTCGAGAGTGACTTGAGTATCGGAAACAAATTCAACATCGGAATCGTCCGAAGATTCCGGTTCTTCAATTATCGGTTCAGCTGAAATTATGAAATCACTACATAAAACATATTCTAAAAGGCTGCAAAAATAACGCTTACGTTCTTTATCCTTTTTAACGTCGTCTTTGATCGCGTTCTCTGTGGCGGTTTTGAATTCCTTGGCTATATCGGGGGTTTTAAATCTTAAACAGAACTGGTCTGTGCTGATCTCTCCTTCGGAGAAATCGGGAGCGAAAAACAGCCAGGTTCGGTCGTCTTTGGGTAAATATTCCACGGTTTTGGTCAGCCAATGGTTCAGGCATATTTTCAGTACTTGTTCGCGGCGCATCACCACACTAATAGTAGATGAAAACAGAGATATATCAAAATTAATTACAGTTAAAAAATCAGATCCGGTCACGCGTTGCTGTGGCTAAGATATACGTTAAACGATAGAGCAATCATTTCACTGTACTGAATAGTTTTCTATAATATAATGTAACGCACAATAATAATAATTTAACAGCAAGGCGTGGCTGAGTCTGCTGGTGTAAGTAAATTTTACTATTATTTTTTACTAATTCGTAAGTAAATTTTAACTTAATAAAAACAACTCAAACTAACACACGCGTGCGTGACGCGAAATAAATAGCATAAACAAAACGTTTGGAATTTTTTACTTAGGGTGTATTCCGTTGCTTACCTTGGTTATGGTTTTATGTGCCGTTTCTATCGGTTTCCTGAAACTTTTCTTATTACGGAACGCGGTTCCTGAAAAATTCGGTTACAACTGTCACCAAACTAACCAGCGCGAGAAGGCTGGTTTTTCTGGTTTTGTTTGTCAATTAATGTCATTTATGTGACAGAAATCAAGCAAATATTGGAAGTTCGAGTGAAATTCTCATTTAATTTCTAAAATTTGTAATAATATTTTGTATTTACATCCAAAAGTAATGGAGGTAGGCAGTAAAGGTAAATAAATTTCATTAACTAAATAGAATGACTTTTTAGGACCATTTAAACACATCAAGCAGCCATTGTTTCTTAAAGGCAGGAACATTTAAAGAAAACATGAAAAACAAGACAACAAGTAATCGTGAATGTTTTGTAAGCTATAAAAATATAAATATTGATTAGATTTGTTTATTTATTATTGACCTGTTTTAATATTGGACCTGCAAATCTTCACTTGAGCTGTCTAACGAGTTTAACAGTTTATTAATAAAGTACTTTTCAATATTAAACTCCATTGAAAAGAAGAAGCAAACGTAAAAGCAGAGAACAGGTACATTAAAAATGCATAAAAGATAAATTTTATAATAGAGGTATTGAAATTTAGAAAACGTCAACATTTCACGTTTCCAATATTTTACCAAACCGTTACGTATGAAACCGATGTTCTTCAGGAACCGCTCTTTACCGTAGTTTACCGGTCTGGTTCGCCTGGTTTTGCAACGGAATACAGCCTAAATCCAGCCGATAAATTGCCTTACACCGCCATCTGTTAGAATCTTATAGAACTCACAGATAATTATAACTCTTTGGCATACAATAAACCTTTGAATAAGAAGACTAAGGAAGGAGCAGAATGCTATACACACATGTATTCATGCATGGTGGGCGGAAAAAGCACTCTAGGGTGGGGCCCCTTGACAGTTCTGTTTGACGATTCATTTGACACATTTGAATTTGATTTGAAATTGTGGATTTGTCAGTCTTTACGGAGCTTATTTTATGTTATTTATTATTTATTCTACTACTGATAGTTGTATAAAGGTAGTAAATCTAGATGGAAATTGTGGCAGAACTTAAATTAACAGTGACACTATCGCGATTTATCGAAACAGACTCTAAAATAGTTGGTTGTGTAGCGTGCGGTAGATCTCAGCAAAAATCGAGTGAAATAATGGAACAACTTTTCGCTAGTAAGTGACTATATAATATACATACGTGTAGTAAACCGATCATTTATGAAATTCACTTAAATTAACTAATTATGAATTTTTTCTTGCATTTTTGCTTTTATTTACTACTTGTCAAAGATTAGATGTCAAAGAATTTAGATACGTCAATTTGACTTACCTGCTTCAGTAGCGTATCGGATGTTTATGGTTATAATTATTATAACTTATCTATTTTTATTTGAATTTTATATTTTTATAACAATTTTAATAACTACTAACATTTATTCACAACGTAAAATAAAAAAAAAATATTGGGTCTACCCCAAGTCTACCCTACATCATAGTTTTACATTTTTTAAATAAAATTAGAACGGCACTGATAAACCGGAATTTAAGTCGGCCATATTTGAGGCCCATCGCGATGGACCTAAGGTTTTTGATATGCTCCTTCCTTAGTCTTCTCATTCAAAGCAATAAACAAATAATTATTATGCATATAGATTACGCTTACCGCAATTTTCCCGAAACGTTGTCCTTGAGAATCTTGACGTCTCCCAGGCCGCGCTCCTTCCATTCCCCAGCGGAAAACCTGAATAATTTCGCCCTATGACAATATAGTACTTCCTCGTTCTCCTCGCCGGTCTTCACATCGATCTTATCAGGTAGCGGTACGACAGGCTTGAAGTACACGTTGGCCTCTTCTTCTTCCATGTAACTGCCGTCAGACTCGTCTCCCTGTCCCGAGGAGATCCTTCGGGGACTTCGCGGCTTGAACTCGAAATCGTGCTTGTGTGGTGACCCGAATACGAAGCCCTGCTGGGACTTGCTCTCCGATGCGGATTTTTCCGAAACCGGTTCTGTTGTTGTAGCTAAGGTAGATCCGAAAGAAAATGTCGATTTTGGAGTTGATAGTGATGTAGATGTGGATACGGTGGCTGGCGTCGAAGTTGTCGGTACACCAAAGTTGAATTTTAAACCAGGAGTTTCTAAATTTACCTACAAAAGAGAAAAAAATATATTTATTATAATATCAAGACTATATCAATTCATTTCCCTTACCCCTTTAGGCGCTGTTTCTTTCTTAGGCACCGTATCGTCCTTTGGCGTCTCGCAACTCAGACAATACTGGCTCGAAGGCTCGTTTCGAATATAGCAAGTCTTGCATTCCCACGTTCCCGATTTCGGTTTGAAAGAATCCCCGAAACCGGACAGAACGGCGCTGGGATCGGGTTTGTTTGCCGGCGGCACGCTGAACGAGAACTTCTGCACTGGCTGTTCGGACTTTTGCGTCTGCGCAGCGGTTAAGGGCTTGGATGCCGCCGGTATGCCGAAACTGAAGGTTTGGCCACCTAGGAAAAACGAAAAATAACTTAGTAAAATCGCTACTCTTGCTAACAACTAATAGTTTTTACTATTTTATTATTTCACGCACCTAAAATACACACTTTCCAAAAGAAACAATTGCCATACATACCGTGCTGGCAACTGTTACTTTTGGGTCGGCATTTACATGTGTGGAAGTAAATCGCATAGGGATCTTATTAAATCGGAGTGAGAGAAATGCGACCGACCGACGCGACGGTGTGCTGTTGCAGCGTTGCCGATACGCGTTTCCCTATCAAGTAAAGTAAAATCACGATCGAAAACCGCTTATTTTTAAAAGACTTTTTTCAAGAGATAACTAGATAAAATCATTAGGTTTGTAATGTTTCTGAGCATATGAAATGGAATTATAAGGATATCGTTAGGGTGTCATTTTTTTTATAACGAGAAAACGTCAGTAATCGCGATAATTTAAGAACTCAACTTTTTAACACATAACAGGCCTCAAGAACCACTTTAGATCTTGAAACTTTTTTATTTTCAATATCGAATATTTTACAATATGTTTACATAAGAAAAATTCGATAAGGTTGTTTTTTCTATTCAAAAATTGTAAACAATCCATCCATTTACTTTTAGAGCATAGCAGTTTTCAGCAATCGTGTAATTTTTTTTATTGATAAAGATTTTCACATACTGTCTACAAAGAAAATACAGCAGAAATATTAACAAAGTTCTTGAAAAACTACAATCTATTATTTCTAATAGATTTCGAGATATCGATTTTTGAATTCAGAGTTCTAATAGCGCGACCACTATCGAACACCCACTCAATTCCACTTATTTTTACCAAAAATGCAAGTGCTTCTAGCTTGCACTTAAAAAAATTCAAGCTATAGGGAAAATTATAACGATTCGTTAATAAATGAAGAAATTAAGTATCACGAGACGTAATTAAATCGTGAAGCTGAACGCATGACGTACACCTTTCCCTAGAACTTTAAGTACTGTCAGAGGTATTGATTGGGTCGACCGGTCATCTGCGACAAATCTGCTATATAGGGATATATAGCACGTCCATATATATTCCACATCTCTTAGCGATGTGCACAGTTTCTCGGTTTATTTCATACGTTTGGCAACGTGTTTACTGTCCTCTCTTTGTTCAGTACATTATAAACGCATTGTACTCTTCTTACATACGGAAATCTCGACCCAAGACTAACCTTTGCCAGCCCTTACTTTGTGTTTTATGGTGGATTATATGACTTACTGGTTTTTGTTCTTTAAACATTATTTAGCTTATAAACACAGAATAGTGTAGCTTACAGAAGCTGCAATAAGCGTTTTTTTTCTAAAATCTTCTGTTTTAACTAACTTATATTTTTGTTTAGTTTAAAAAAGTGAGTAGAAAATATTTTTTCATTAAAAATACATCCTTGCCAGAAATAAATATAAAGATTATTGTAAATAAATGAGTCCCAGATTTTAGAAAAAAAAATATTTTAGAAAAAAAAATAAGTTTTTATTTTTTTTTCATATTGTTCCACCACTTCAAAAAATTCTAAAAAATTCCTGAGTGTAAAGAAGTATAAAAGACATTTTCTGAAGATTTTTAGTGAGTGACATATTTCACAAAGGTTAAAAAAATGAAGATTTTCATTTTCTTTAGTCCGCTAAAAATCCGCTTTTCGTTTAAGAACCATGATCACATTATTTTTTCATGTCTCAGACTTCTAAGAATTAGAAAAAATATCATCATTAATTAATTTTGAATTTTACTATAAAAATAAAAATAAAATTGAAAAAACAGATTCTTTGAAAATCTCGAAAACCGTTTGAATTAAAGAGCTAAAAATTTAGGTAAATTATTTTGATTCGACACCAAATCGATCCCCTCAGTGCAAGCCAAAAAAACCCCGGCTAAATTACTACATTAACTCGTGGATTTTTAATTTCCATTTCTACATATTTACTGGTATAAATCAGGTGTCGTGGCCGATGAAAACCCTCGCAATCAAACTGAAAATGACCAGCAACAACAAGCAAGTGACCAACCTAAAATTGCTACATTCTACTTTGCATAAAAATATTCATAATAACGAGTTATTAGAGAGAGTTGGGAACACTGTAATGGATGCTGGCATGGCATAAAATCTAAACAGTATTTACCTGTATCCAAATCAACTCCTTTCAATCCTTGAGCACCGCCCTTGCCCTGAGCGGTATCTTTCCCATCTTTACTCGTCTCGCAAGCCACGCACTTGCTATCCGCCTCTTTATTGACGACCTCGCACACGGCGCACTTCCACGACCCCGCGGCCGGCGGTTTCCAGAAGTTGTCCCACGCCGTCGCGGGCTTGGACGGTTCCGCTTTGGCGCCGAAACTAAATGAGGCGAACGGGCTGGCCACGATCACCTCTTTCCGCTCTTCGGGCTTGGTCTGGACGGGTTTGGCCTCGTCCATCGGCTTGAACGTGGGCGTGCTGGTGAACTTGAAGCCTCCCATGTTGATGGGTTCTTTCGGCAACTCGTCCGCTTTCTTGGGTTCGGGCTGTTTGCCTATAGAAAAATAAACATAAAATACAAGCTCAAGAAATACGCAGATGAAGAAAAAACACAGATGACACAACACTGTACCTTTAGGTGCATCAGTTACCGACTTAACAGCTGCTGGCGCATCGGTAATCTTGTTCTTAGCTTTCTCGAAGGCTTCGGCAAATTGTTTGGCTTCTTCCGCTGTTTTGAATCTGAAAACCGAACGATATAGAGCCGAGAAGAATGAAAATTAAACGGCTGTGGCAACAGTACCTGACGCAGAACTTTTCCAAAACCATCTCGCCGTCGGCATAATCGTGGGCCGCCCACAAATAAGCCTTCTCGTTCTTCGTGTTGGGCGTCAGAACCATATCTTTGGTGAGGAAGTGATTGGCGCAGATTTTATGCACTTGGTCTCTCCTCATTAACACCCTCACTTTGCCCGTTTCGGGGTTATGAAGGATCTTAATGTTTCCTACCCCTATTAAAAAAAAAACAATCAGAAATAGTCAAGAATATAATAGACGCCAAGCATGTGCGTACCTCTTTCTTTCCATTCTTTTACTTCATTTGTTGTAACGTGTCTGAATAATTTGGCTCGTTGACAGAACAATTCCGTTTCTTTTTCTTCGCCTAGATATTAATGGAAATTAATATATATATATAGATACAGTCTCAAAGAAATGAGTAAACATTGAGACGCCCTAATGTACAAAAATTATCTCAGACAAATAATCTAACATAAAGAAAAACAAAAAAATATAATATGTAATAGAAGTTTTTTAGGTCTTTTCTCTCCGTTTTGTCTAATTTTTTTTATTATTTGTTGTTTATTTGAAAACATAAATATTTTATTCTTATAGAACCATAAAATTAGAGTGTATTAGAGTGTTAGTAGTATCTCTAGTTTCACTTATACTTCTCCGTTAAGCGTTATAAATGGAAAATCGTACCTGTAGTCACTGGAACTTCATCCGGCAACGGTATAATTGGCTTAAAATCGGGCCTAGGGTCGTACTCCTCCGCAGAAGCGTTCGACCTGTTCAAACTGGCGCCGCTCTTGTCGCCCGGGAACGTCTCTTCCAGGGATTTCTCGATTTGTAGTCCCAAGGATACGTTGGGGCTGGCCACGATGGCCGATATAGCGGGGGACGGTATTCCGGATAACAAGCTCTGGGTGGATATCACCGGCGCCGGCTTGCTCAGTACCGACGGAGTGGAGGCTACCGCGTTGCTGGCCGGTAGCGGTATTTGGTAATTGTGTGGCTGGGTGCTTACCGGGACGGGTTTTGGTATGTTGCCTTTAAAGAATTTTTTAAGTATTGAAATACCATACTTTCATCCGAATAGGTAATACGCTCACCGACATGAAAAATGGACACCTTAAAATTTTGATGTACTTTAAAGTTTTATACAGGGTTTGGTATATTCTGCAGATAAAAATAACTAAAAAAGTTTGTATGTCCTAAAATCCTTAGTTTCGGTAGATACAGGGTGTAGAAGTTTCATTTTTATTTCGATTTTTTCCAAATAATTTCTGAAGCACAACGTCAATATTTACATGAAAATTGGTGTCTGGGAGTTTTTTGACATGAGAAATGTGATTTTGATGTCAATATGACTCCTATTTGTAGGGGGCGCCACCTACATGTGTTTTAACTGTTTTGAAGTGTAATAACTTTTCGTCTGTACCTCTATAAAACTACCGAGGCAAAAAATATACATCTCTGTGATTTTTTACGTAAAAAATATCTCTTTGTAAAAATCGCTACGAGCAACCGTTCTCCAGATATTTAGAATGGAAATAGTCAATACATGCCATTATTAACGAAAAATAAACACGTTGAGTAGATAGTTATTTCACTGAAATAATAAATTTGGAATATTTTTATTTTTTTAAATTAATCACATTTTTTCTGCAAAAAAAATGATGATAAAATCAGTCAAACTTTTGGTACAAAAACATTTCAAATTTATTATCTTAGTCTAATAACTATTTAGTCAACATGTTTAATTTATGTCAGTGATGACAGGTATTGATAATTTTGATTCCAAATATCTCGAAAACCATTACTCGTAGCGATTTTTACCAAGAGACCCTTTTTACGTAAAAAGCATCGTAAATGTATATTTTTTTACTCAGTAGTTTTATACAGGTACGGACGAAAATTTATTACTATTCGAACCAGTTAAAAAATATGTAGGTGGCGCCCTCTACTAGTAGGAGTCATATTGACATCAAAATCAAATTTATCATGTCAAAAAACTCCCAGATACCAATCCAAATATTGACGTTACTTCATAATTTAATTGAAAAAATCGAAATTAAAATGAAACTTCTACACCCTGTATCTCCGAAACTAAGCATTTCAGAACATACATTTATACGAAGTTTTTTACTTATTTTTCTGTGCAGAATATGCTGCCGAAGTTTCCGGAAGACAGTTCGGACCACCCTGTATATTGTGTTCTAGTTGATATATTGTGTTATAGTTCTTTTTATTTAATGGTTCATTTAAATAGCTTTATATTTCTAAGGAAAATTTTAAGTTGCCCGTTTTTCGTGCCAGTGACTGTAAGTAACTACCTTTACGTAAAAATTACCTTTGATATGCTGCGGAGGAATAGTAACCGACAACACCGGCTGCGAAGCTGGACTCTTGATACTGGGCAACGGATCCGAAGACGTAATGACCACGTTGACCGGCGGCGCCTTGCTGTTCGATACCAAAGGAGCCTGAACGGCCCCCAAACCTCCGGAAAACGCCGGCTTCGGCACCTGTTCCTTGGTCGTCGCCAGCGGTACCGCGGCGGCAACGTTCTGAGCACTTTGCGTACCGAGATTCAGCGCAGTTTTGGGACTGTCCTTGGCCGGCATTTGGGCGTTCTGAACCTGCGCCGCCATCAAAGAACCCAGATTCAGGTTCATCGGTTGCTGGTAGGGCGGCTGTACCAAACCGAGCTGGCTTAGTTGCTGCTGCTGGTCGGCCGGGGGCAGGAAAGGCGGCGCCTGGAGTCCCATGGGACCGTAGGGGTACGGCATGCCGAAGTACCCGGCTGACCAGGGGGCGTGAGCGCCGAAACCAGGCAGCAATGTTTGGCCTGTAAAAATTGATATATTTGGTATACGCATCGATTTGGTAAACATCTGGTACACTAATTATCCGTTATTTTATGAGCACAGTGTATAATATCATAAACCTAGTTTAAATATGGTAATCGCAAAACAATTTCCAATGCACGTGATCAACTCTGAGTGACAAACGATGGCGACAGCGCTGCCAGATTGTGATGGATTTATGAGATGAATCTTAATTTAAAATTGACAAACAACATATTTATTATATCATTTTTTAAAGAGTTTTACGTTTTATTTTTAATTTCATTAACTAATATTTTAGTGATTAATTGATTTATTTGTTTGATATCTTAATTTACTTATTACATATTGTCAAAAACTAGTCCATTATGAACATTATTCTAAGAGTTATTACAGGTTATTTATTTATTTATTGATGTACATCTTACAACACCATAAGTGGTAATAATAACAAATAAGAGGGTGCTATTAATGCACAAACTAATAATCACAGAATTTAATAAAAACTATCGTAGAAATAACTTTGAAAGTGGTGTAATGTGTTTATCAATCAAACTTACTTCTCTGACTGCAGTCAAGGGTAATAAAGGACCTTTATTGTCACGTTCTCGTTCAAAATAGTTTATCAGGAAAGCTACAAGCTCTTTGCTTCGACTGTTTAAATGCTTCGGCATATTTTCAACACACAATTTCAAGAAATGCAATACGAGAAAACTCGAAAATTTAGTTCTTAAAAAGACCTATTTGTGCTTAAAAGCATATTTAAAAAAAAAACTATGAAAATAGGCAAAAAGACGTGAATTACTCACAAAGATTCAACAACAACATGATATTATACAAAATAATGACTGACATTAGGATAATTTTTTAAATAATAAACGACAACCTTGCTGAAAACGGCGCAATGTGACCAACATAGCCATAATAAAATTCGGTTTAAACTAATTTTTGCAACTTTAAGTAAAATATCTGTTACAATTATTTGCTCTTTAAAGTAAAAGGACAAGCTGATCGGTATCTTCAATTATTCAACAAATTTAAACATTTTTGCCAAAATTTCATTTAGTCAGGTTTATAACCTTTAATGTCAATGTCGATATGACTGATGACGTGCATCGAAAAACGTTTTGCGATTACAATACCTTAAATATTTACCTTGCAATCTGGCGGGGTTATACTGAGGCGGATACATATTGTTAACAACTGGATTTATGTTTGGAGCTGGATTACTCAAGCCCGTGCCCAAATTGTAATCCAAAGCAGAGCTGTAGTCCGGATCTAAGAAGTAAGTACTTAAAAAAATAGCAATAAAGAAAAAGAATTTTTGTATCTACCCAAGACATAAAGATCCTCGTCGCTAAGTTGCGTGTTCTTGATCTGATTTTTTTTGATCTCGTTTATTTCTTTCCTGATCTCGTTCATCTCCTTTTTCATGCCCTGAACCATATCGATGACGTTTTGAAGGCGATCGTCCATTGTATGGGTCAGCTCTTCAAAAAATATTTATTATAAAAAAATAAACAGGTCCGTATATGATACTTACCGACAAAATGCTTCTCCATAAGAGACCTTTGCAGTTCTGTCAAGGTCCTGTTTTGTTCGATGAGATTCCTCATGGTCAGGTCTTTGGAGGCCATCATTTGACGCAGCTGAGCGTCCAACCTACAGAACGATATTTCGTATTGTTTTAGTGACAATTTTTGGAAAATTCCTATTTTTTTACCTCTCGGGGCTTGGTCGCGCCTCTGTTCTGGTCGTCCCCAAACGCAGCGGCGTCGAGTGCAGGTGGGAGTCGTTCTTGGCGCTGAAATCGCGGCCGTTTTGGAAACTGGCGTGATGCGTGTAGGTGCTGAGGTAGTGCTCGCCCACAGAACTGTCAGACACGTTCTCGTCGGACATTCCTGTACAAAATACGACTTGAGAAACATGTTTGCCCTTTTTGATCCCATCTGATATATACAGGGTGGTCCGAACTGTATTCCGGAAGCTTCAACAGCAGAGAAAAATAAGTAAAAAAGTTCGTATAAATGTATGTCCTAAAATGCTTAGTTTCGGAGATACAGGGTCTAGAAGTTTCATTTTTATTTCGATTTTTCCAAATAATTTCTAAAGTAACATCAATATTTGGATGAAAATTGGTGTCTAGGAATTTTTTGACATAAGAAAATTTATCCTGATATCAATATAACTCCTATTTGTAGGAGGCGCCACCTACACGTGTTTCAACTGTTTTGAAGTGTAATAACTTTTCGTCCGTACCTGTATAAAACTACTGAGTGAAAAAATATACATTTCCGTGATTTTTTAAGTAAAAAATGTCTCTTGATAAAAATCGCTACCAGCAACCGTTCACGAGATATTTAGGATGAAAATAGTCAATACATGTCATTATTGACAAAAAATAAACATGATGTTGAGTAGATATAGTTATTTGACTGAAATGATAAATTTGGGAACTTTTTATTTTTCTTAATTAATCATAAATTTTTCTGCGAAAAAATGATGATAAAACAGTTTCTGTTCAACTTTTGACATAAAAACATTTCAAATTTATGATTTCAGTCTAATATACTATTTAGTCAACATGTTTAATTTATGTCAATGATGATAGGTATTGATAATTTCGATTCCGAATATCTCGAGAACCATTACTTGTAGCGATTTTTACCAAGAGACCTTTTTTTACGTAAAAACGTCGTAAATTAATATTTTTTACCGAGTAGCTTTATACAGGTGCGGACGAAAAGTTATTATTCTTCAAACCAATTAAAAATATGTAGGTGGCGCCCTCTACAAGTAGAAGTCATCATAGTGACATCAAAATCAAATTTCTCATGTTAAAAAACTCACCAGACACCAATTTTCATCCAAATATTGACGTTACTTCATAAATTATTTGGAAAAAATCGGAATAAAAATAAAACTTCCACACCCTGTATCTCCGAAACGAAACATTGTAGGAGATAAGTTTATATGAACTTTTTTACTTATTTTTATGTGCAGAATATGCTGAAGAAGTTTTCGGTATACAGTTCGGACCACCCCGTATATTATAAACGCAAAAGTTGGGATGTTTCTTATTCTTTCACGCAGAAACTACTGAATGAATTTTAATGAAACCTAACAATAATAGAGAGCTTATACATCGGAATAACACATAGGCTATAATTTATAAAGATATTGTGTGAATTGTCCAAAACATAACGATAAAACGACTATCTTTATTAGACACATGTAACAGCTACTTTCAAATAATGCCACTAGGTGCTATAATAAACATTACACTTTATACTAATAAAATTAAATGATCTTGATGCGGACGAAGTCGCCGAAAAAAAAACTAGTGTATAATAACTCGAGAACATAACTTACCATCACATTCGTTCCTGTTGGCGCAATCCGGATCGAACCTGCACAATAACCTCTCTATCTTGTCGATTTCGGTGCCCAACTGTGCGTTCAACGGATGGTCTTTGTCCTGCGCGGGATCCCGCAGCCTGTCCAACGTCAAATACAGGCAATCCCTAGCTTTCGACAGCAAAATAACGTTCTGACTCCTCATTTCCGACGTCACGTTCTCCTTGTTCTGATTGGTCTTCGAATCGGCCATCGATTTGTACATCTGAGACTGGTAGAAGCTGGCGTACGGGTCTTTCAGTCCTTCGAACACGTGCATGGCCTTTTCGTATTCCTTCTTTTTCATTTGCTGAATTCCTGTAGTAAAAAAATGTTAGAATGAAAACGGGACAGAGAGACGATTAGTGTGAAATTTCCTACCCAAGAACAACTTGGCTTTTTCTAGGTAATCGGATACCTCCTCTTGGCCGAGCTCCTTATTAGATCGGTATTCGAACAATCTGTTTTTGGGGTACACTATGGCATAATTATTTTTCAGTTTTTCCAAAAATGGTAGGGCTGCCTTCCAATATAACTCAGCCCTGAAAAAATCGACATGTTTAGAATTGTATGTACAGATTGGCCCAGTACTTTTATATATTTATGAAGAAAGCGAAAACTTTTGAAAGTCCATATACAGGGTGGGCCGTTAGTGCGAGAAGTCCAATATCTTTAATGATGACAAAGATATACACATAAAAAAAAATTATACGTATGTTGCATGAGTTTATAATAGTGCATATCTTAATAATATATTGTTGTATACAGGGTGTTCCAACAAAAAGCTATGATAATGTTTCAAGTTTCTTAAATTTTTACAATAAATTCAAATTGAATTAATAAAAAAAATTGGTCAAGTGCGAGTCGGACTCGCGCACGAAGGGTTCCGTACTATTTATTATATTTATTTATATACCTATATATTTATTAATATATAATATATACTATATATTATATATTTATATATCTATACAACATTAGAGACTATATTTTTATAAACTTTTTTTCCGATTTAGCTGAAATTTTGAATGCGCGTATAAGTAATTTAAAAAAAATGAAGAAACACATTACTAAAAATTGTATTAATCAATAATAATAAATATGTAAAAAGTAAAAATAAATTTGTAAAAATTAAAATAAAAAACGATTAAAAAAAAGTCGCCTTGACTAGGATTCGAACCTGCCTTACTACGGCTCCAACGTCTTAGCAGCGTAAAGCCCTAAGGCTTTAACCACGCGGCCACCGAGGACTTGAAAGATTCTATGTAAAATTCTTACTTAAAAGATAATGTTTAGTGAAAGTACTTTTTTATTTATAAACATTTATTTAATTCTGTTTTTAGTACTCGTTCTTGTAGCGGCAACATAGATACATTATCTGTAAAAATTTCAACTGTCTAGCTATAACGGTTCATAAGATAGACCTTTGTGACAGACGGACGGACAACGAAGTCTTAGTAATAGGGTTCCCGGTTTTACCCTTTGGGTATGGAACCCTAGAATTTTTTTTTTAGAATTTAGAATGAGTGGAAGGGGGGTTAATCACTTCGACCTTACAGATCCATTGTGTCCCCCTTTCTTGAATCATAACTCATCATACAGTCCCAGGGCTTTGACAAAAGCCAGTATCTGGGACGGTTTTATAGAGGGTAGTTCTCCATCTCCAATATCAGTTGTACCAAAATTCATGGCACGAATGGTTGTCGTCTCGGCGCACTCAGTGATGAGGTGTACTGGTGTTTCACCATCTTCCCCACAGAATCTGCATTCGCCGTTTCTTCTTAGTTTCAATCTACTGAGGTGTTCATTGAGGAGACAGTGTCCTGTTAAAAACCCCGTGACAATCCGAAGATTGTTCTTACTCAGACCCAGGAAGGTCTGTGATTTTTCTTGATCATAAGCCCTCAGAAACTTCTTCGAGTGTCTTAGACCATTGCAAGATTTCCATTCCAGGTTGCGGATGGAATCTTCAAAGTTCTTGAGTTCCGCCTTGAGTTGGTTACCACTTGGAAAGCAGAACGGTTCTGGTGCAGTTAGTGGAGTGTTCGCTCCTTTCCTAGCTAGATTTACGGAACCCTAAAAAAATGACTTAGAATAACTTACCTATGATTATTAGCTTCGATCTCGGACTGTTTAGTCAAACTGTTGGCTCTTTCTTCAAATATTTTCGCCAGATGCACCAAGAGCTTCACGTCCAATCCGTGGTTCCCCACACACCTCACCACCTAAAATCAATCCAGACCATTGAAACCACTATAAAAACTGGAGACGAGCAAAACTGCGATTCTCCAATCGCAGTTTTGCAATAGCAAAGTAAGAACAGACTATCTAAAGTAAATACCTAATATAGTTTTGATTTCAGAACAGTTCTTGTATTTTTAATAATTTTTTTAAGAAGGGCTGAAAAATATATATTTTTTATTTATTTTTTAATATCTGTGAAACTATCGAAATATATTTATTCATATCTTAGGGTCATGTAAAGTGATCTGAAAGGAAGCCAAAAATGCAATAATATACAGGATGTTCCATTTAAAAAAAAACATCCAGGCCCACTCATACTTTTTTGAGCCACCCTATAGAAGTTAAAATATTTTCCTGAAATACATCCTGATGCATACTTTAGGTCTGCACTTAAACAAAATTCTCAAGTTTTTTATTCTAGGAGCTACAGATGCCCGACGCACTATTGCCGGACCCTGTATAGTTGTCAGCAAATTTGGCTTGATTTTGGCAAAATAAGCTATTATCAAAAGTGATTTGTTTGCAAAGTTATAAAAATATAGTAAAATTGTCTAGATCATATTGTAATGTTTGAATTTAGAATAATAAACAAAATAAATTGAGTCATTTTAACAAATTACTATTTTTATTGCAAAAAAGACCTTGTCCCAACATATAGTTGTTAGGGCTCGTAGTATCCTTGATTAAAAATTAGTGTTTTTAACAAAAACACTAATTTTTTATTTAAAATACGATTTTTTTAACAGTAAATGTCAAAAGTTGACATATGATATGCCATTCTATTCAGAGCGTCATTTTCTATCAAATAAAGTAAAAAAAAATACCGAGGGTGCCATTTAAAAATCAAAAGTTGTAATCATTTCCGGTGAAACAAGAAGTGATCCGAACAAATTGAATACATCAATCAATTGTAACGTATTCATTACTAATAAAAACCCATACTCACCTCAATCCCCCTGACCAGAAGCAATCTGATCTCCCCCGTATTCGACGGGTGCTCGTGCTTGTACATCTTGTAGGCGGCCGAAACGAATTTGGCTTGATTCAGAGTGCCCAAATGTCCGGTGAGGCAGGCGGGCAAAACCGGCGGCTTGTCTTGATTAAAATAGCTCAAACTCGAGTCGGCGCCTTTGGAGCTTGTCCGGACCGACAAGGCCGCGCACAACACGAAACTCTGTATATCCAGAACGTTCAGCGATTCGGCGGCGCAGTTTGTCAGATTCTTAATCGTGTACTGCAACCCGTCGAAGGTTTTTAGGTTAAAATTGTGGATGGGCTCGGTGTTCAGGGCTGTCCAGATGTAGTGATGCAAGGAATCCGGACGGACGTTTTGTGCTACCTAAAGAGAACAAACATTGGTAATCGGAATTAATACAGTTAAATGCCATTCTTGTGTTTGTAAGTTAAAGACGGAAGGAACGTCTTGGCGACCGTTTAAAAAACATTTTTCTTGTTTTGTTATCGCTGTAAATTGAATAATTCAAGAAAGGTACAGTACGTCTGTCCGTTCTGTAGCTACGGGGTATCCGTGAGAGGGGAAACGATATTCTCTCGATGTTTTTCGTAAAAAAATAGACGACGCATCCCATCAATAAAAATTCAACAAATTTGCAAGTAGCCAATAAAATGAGTGGGCGGAACGATTTGCGGTGACGCACTCGTCAAATCGACGTATAAAATATATTGCTGTTTATTTAAATGTTTTTTGTCCGCATTCCTTTCATAGACACAGATCCAGCAGATGTACTGTATTCTGTTAGGACATGTTTTATTTATTTAAAGCTTTGAATAAGAAGACTAAGGAAGGAGCATATCAAAAATCTTAGGTACACCGCGATGGGCATCAAATATGGCCGACTTAAATTCCGGTTTATCAGTGTCGTTCTAATTTTATTTAAAAAATGTAAAACTATGATGTAGGGTAGACTTGGGGTAGACTCAATAATTTGTTGTTTTATGTTACGTTGTGAATAAATGTTGGTAGTTATTAAAATTGTTATAAAAATATATAATTCTAATAAAAATAGATAAGTTATAATAAGTATTTATTAACACAAACATCCGATACGCTACTGAAGCAGGTAAGTCAAATTAACGTATCTAAATTCTTTGACATCTAATCTTTGACAAGTAATAAATAAAAGCTAAAATGCAAGAAAAATATATAATTTAGTCAATTTAAGTGAATTTCATAATTGATCGGTTTACTACACGTATGTATATTATATAGTCACTTACTAGCGAAAAGTTGTTCCATTATTTCACTCAATTTTTGCCGAGATCTACCGCACGCTACACAACCAACTATTTTAGAGTCTTTTTCGATAAATCGCGATAGTGTCACTGTTAATTTAAGTTCTGCCACAATTTCCATCTAGATTTACTACCTTTATACAACTATCAGTAGTAGAATAAATAATAAATAACATAAAATAAGCTTCGTAAAGACTGACAAATCTACAAAATTTCAAATCAAATTCAAATGTGTCAAATGAATCGTTAAACAGAACTGTCAAGGATCCCCACCCTAGAGTGCTTTTATGGCGCTTTTTCCGCCCACCATGCATGAATACATGGATAGCATTATGCTCCTTCCTTAGTCTTCTTATTCAAAGATTTAAAGCCGTGCATTTGTTTAGTCGGCTGTTTACGGTATGCTCCGATGGTGGCAGCACCGGCGGGGAATGGTATTCGCAAAACAATTTCCGATGCACCTGATCAACTTTGAATGAAAAGCGACGGCGACAGCGCTGCCACATTGTGATGGATTTACGAGATGAAACTTAATTTAAAAGTGACAAACAAAATATTAAAATATTTATTATATAATTTTTTTAAGATTTTTACGTTTTATCTTTAATTTAATAACTAATCTTTTAGTAATTAATTGATTTATTTGTTTTATGGCTTATTTGACTTATTGGACATTGGCAAAAACTAGTCCATTGTGAAGACTATTCTAAGCGTTATTATGGGTTATTTATTTATTTATTGATATACATCTTACAACGCCATAAGTGGTAAAAACAAGAGGGTGCTATTAATGCACAAACTAATCATCACAGAATTTAATGAAAACTAACGTAGAAACAACTTTGAAAGTGGTGTAATGTACTTATCAATCAAACTTACTTGTCTGACTGCAGTCAAGGGTAATAAAGGACCTTTATTGTCACGTTCTCGTTCAAAATAGTTTATCAGGGAAGTTACAAGCTCTTTGCTTCGACTGTTTAAATGCTTCGGCATATTTTCAACACACAATTTCAAGAAATGCAATACAAAAACTCGAAAATTTAGTTCTTAAAAGAAATATTTTTGCTTAAAAGTACAAGTTTTAAAAAAAAGATTATGAAAATAGGCAAAAAACCAGAATTACTCACAAATATTCAACAACAACACAATATTATGCAAAATAATGACTGACGTTAGGATAATTGTCAAATAACAAACAACCTTGCTGAAAACGGCGCAATGCGAGCAACATACCGATAATAAAATTCGGTTTAAACAATAGAAGATTATTTTCTTTTATCTTTGGTTATGGTTTAAACTAATTTTTGCAGCTTTAATCTAAATCTGAGTAATCTGAATCATTTGCTCCAAAAAGTAAAATGAAGAGCTGCTAGGTATCTTACATTATACAACAAATTTAAACATTTTTGCCAAAATTTCATTTAGTTAGGTTTATAGACTTTAGGGACAATGTCGACATGATTGATGACGTACATCGGAAAATGTTTTGCGATTACTAGCTTTTATTCAATAAAACTTTTTTTACCTCATCATATTTCACTAAATCAACCTGTTCAGGTAGTTTAGTGACTGGTTCCAAGGAACTGGAGCTGATAAAATAGCTCGTTGCGCTTTTCAGTTGTTGATCTCTGGTGATGAATAACTTGAAAGAAAAACGAAAAAGTTAAATTAACTAATAAACAAATTAAATCGAGAAATTACTTTTTTAAACGCTTGATCGCGCCACATCCCTGTGGAATATTGATTAGCTTTTTCTATAAAAACATTTCTTCTATCCTTGGCCATGGAATGCAAGATGTGTCCCGCCTGAGAACATCTAAAAATCGATTATTAGTGGGGTTTGCAATTTTCGGGATCGGGACAGTCCTACCTAAAATTACCATCCTTATACCAACACATAATTATTTTCCTGCTAGATTCTGAGACACTATTAAACCAAACACCCTGTATATCTAGAGGGGTGGTATTGTAAGAGATGAATAACAGAGGCACAACAATACTCTGAACCTAAAAAATTACTTATTTAGTAAAATAGGATATGAATTTCACTGGCAACATGAAATATTGAATAATCTTGTGAGCAATCGTTAAATAACAAGAAAACAAAGCAGACCTACCTCTTTAAAACCCATCAGACCTTTCTTGGCCTGCTTAAAGGCCAACACTGCCAGATGAAAACACAGCTGCACCTCGTAGTGATTGAGAAATTCTTTTAAAAGCCTTTTATCTGGACACGACTTGACATTCTGACTGGCCTTTAACAGGGACTGATCGAAATTAAAGACGGAATTTATGTAGTCCGCCTGACTTTTGACAGCATCCGTGTGATCGTCCATGGAGAGCGATGCCAGCTTTTCTAAAACCGAGATGGAAAGGAACCAAAATTCCCACGACAGTTGGGAAGAGACAGTTTCTTTCTGGTACTTGACGAGAACCTCGGCAAACGTTTCGTACCATGGCAAACTGTTGTCGAACAAATCTAATTTTTTCTCTTCGATATCCGAGGCGTGTTTAAAAGCCTCTTTTATCATGTTGTTCTGTAGAAAGTGTTTCAGAAGTCTCACTCTTAAATTAAGGTCGGTTGGTCTGGAAAGGAATTAAGTATTAATATCAAAAAGAAACACTTTGATTCCCGATTCTTATCACACCTACCTAATTTCTAATTCTTTTATTAAGAACTGGGACACCTCTTTAGGATCTTTCCCATCATTTGTAATAATTTTCTCTTTTAAACTTAATATTACTGGATTTTGCGGATCTAAAGATTGAGCTAGGTCACAGAAGTACCTAGCCCTGGCATTATCAACTTCGACATCATGTTGAGCCATCAGTTCACACACTAAAATTAGTTTATTCGGTGATTTTATTTAAAAAAAAAAAAGAAAAAGTTACAAACCTTTAATAACTAAATTATTTTGTTTAGGATTTTGTTGTAAGCTTGTTCTGTAAGCCTCCAAGGCGGCATTTTTTTTACCTAACTTTTCCAGGGCTTTTCCCAACAGGTTATGTCCCTCGGCTGATTTAGGTTTTACGCTAAGATAAGATGTAACATAACGTACTGCTTGCTCGTAGTCTCCAACATTAAAATACAATTTTGCAAACGAAAAACATCGCAAATTTCTCTGAAAAATAAAAATTTTGTTATTGTGAGGGCATACATATTAAGAATTCACTACAGACACGGAAAATGTGTTACAAATTTAAGCAGTAAATAGTGAATTATGTGGATCAAGAAAGAAATCGAAACAAATATGAAGTACAAACAAATTTCCCGCCAAAATATCATAAGGCCCACAAGCCCGGTTTTAAAATAGCATAGGTAATCATTGAGGTTAGAGCAGACTCTTGATTTTTTTTGTACATATTACAAAATATTTGTTAATACGCTTATATAACAGATATGAGGATTTAAATAAATCGTTGTCATGAAAAAATGCATAATATGCTAAAGCCGGTACGTGAAAAGTGAAAAAATCGTTAAAAATGGCCGCTTACCTCAGTCTCATTATTAACTTTTAACAAACTATTATTAACGTGTTTATCAACTTCTTGTCGGGACTGAAACATTTTCACTTAAATCCTATGGTCTTCTCACAACTATTCACCTTTAACAGTTTCTAATCGTATTTTCAAAATATTTGCAACATCAACGGAAAACGGAACATTTACCTTTGAAATCAGCAATATGGCGAATTTCCGAAATTATGAACTGTCACCTGTCATCAGTCATCATTACACTCGATATGCGCCGTTGCCAGAGATTGGCCGTAGGTATGCAACTAAGAATACTTAAAATCAAATTCGCTTTAAAAGAAAAAATAAAACCCCATCAAAAACATAGAATATAAAAAAAATGCCAAAACAAAATAAACACTTTAAATTATACCTGGCAAAATATTTTTATTGTTATAACAAAATTATTTTTAATCATTAAATTAATAATAATGTGCGCGTTCAGGGAACACAGCGGCTTACCGACCGCTGAGTATTTTGCTCAGCGGCTGACTATTTTTCTGTGTAAAAATAGACCAGACTTAAAAATAGACAGGCTTTGCAAATTCTTTTAATTATTTAAGCTTAATATTTTTTGATATACCTAGGTTGGAAAATAAAATACATTTGTACATATAATAAATTTATTCATGACAATAAGTATAATCGTAGTGGGTATATATTTAAGTTTTACAAATACAACGTGCAGTAGTATGAACATATCAATCGAATATTCTTCGGAGATCGGAATAGGCCTATGGTTGGTTCGCTGCTCGAGTGGGCTGTGGAGCAATCTGAAACAAAGAATAAAAATATGAAATTGAACCGGTTGTGTTAACACTGCAAATAATCAATAAATAAAATTTAGATAATTTTAAATTCTGTAATTTTTTACAACTAGAATTAACTAAAATATATTCTTGAAGAGATACTAGTTTTAAGAATATAAATATTTGAATTTTAACTTAAATTATGTAAAAACATTTGCGTTTGTACTAAGAATGTATGTACAAATAACAGAATTTAATTATTTTATCTAAATTTTACTTAAAAAAATCGTAGAATTAAAAAAATGAGATCAGTGTGATCAAAACGAAGTGTTCCTATCGCAAGTCCGCGTTCTGCTCTATATCTTCAATGGGGAATATACAGGAGGATCAAGTAAGTAGGAGTACCAATAACAGCTGCAGTTGTTACGGAACCAGTACCATAAACCTATAAACAGAAATAATTGTATAATATTGTTTCCATCATACAAACAATATTTACTAAACATCCCAGCAGAAAAATTTTCTGAACGGCCTCCAAGAAATATGATTAAAAAAAATGTTTAGGTAGTCTGTACTTATATTCTTGTGCAATTGTGTAACATAAGAATACTAGTACTAAGCCAGAACTAAAATAAATGTACTGATTTCTTTCGAAAATCGACATCTATGAAAATATGAACCCTTCCCGGACACAAACGGTACATCGGAGACAGGAAATTGTAGAGAGAAACAGTCACAGTGTGTATTGTATGAAACGTGTGTGTAAAACTATTTTATTTTATCTGAAAGTATTACTGTAGATAATTATTGAGCATTAGGTGCCCCCTTTACTAACACCGACAAAGACGTAGAAAATACTAGTTTGCCTGCATGGTCTAAAAAATACCAAATATACATATCTAAATATGGAGCACTATACTAAGTAACTTACTTGGGTAGCCATATATGGAATGCAGGTCCCCAATGGCCAAATATCAGAGTCAGAGGATGATTCAGGTCCCCTCTTTTGTGGAAGGATGCAGAAAGACACCGTTCTCTTGTGTGGTATTAATATGTCTAAAACAAAACGAGATATATTTAAAACACCCAAAACAAAATAAACATTTTACTATTAAAGTTTAGCAAATTATATCTAGCAAAATATTTTTAATCATTAAATTTATGAAAACCATCTATCAAAGAATGAAAACGAGATACTGCTACCACAGATATTCTCATAATTTTTTAAGTTTCTCTAACAGTACGGAAATTAGGAAAACTATAAATGGGATTAACCATTTTAGAAGAAGCAAAATGTTTGTTTTAGAAGCAAAAAAAGTTTCTCCTCTCTCCAAGACAATCTCCAGACATATATTAATAAAAATAAAACTTACTTTGAATTTCTTGTACTGCAGTAGTTGAAGATAGAGCTAAATCTTTATAAAAACCTCCTCTTATAAATCTTCGTCTCCTGATGTGATTTTTGATGTTTTACCTTCTTGCCCCCAGCTAATTTAACCTATGGTCAAAGATAAACCCTCAGCCTCCGCCAGCTTTTAGACATGGAGGGTAGTAACTGTCTCGGGTACCTGTACTTGCTATGCAGGTCATTGATGGCCGAACATCAAAATTAGAGGATGATCCAGGTCTCCTCTTCTGGGAAAGGATACAGAAAGACACCATTCTCTTGTGTGATATTATTGACACACTGATTTATTCTAAAAGATGTAAAAGACTTAGAAAATGCTTTTTTACCTGAATAATCAATTACGTCAAAACAATGGGTACTTACAGTTTCCAGTAGATTAAACAGGCCTTAAGGGACAGAATAAGCTCAAATTTTTAGTGCGCAGAAAAATCACTTTTCTACCTTCTGGTAGAAATCAGAAAAATCGTAAAAGAACTTCCCACAAAGGAAAACGTCGCCCAGTCATGATCATTTTTTGCTGCATAAATAATGCTGTGGCTAAAAGAAAATATTTATTCTACAGATATAAATATAATAATATTTCCTGCAAAGATTGGACTAGATTTGAGGCCATATTAAAAATAATGATGAAGCTAGTCCTAGTGCAAGACAATTTACTTTACTTAATGCTAATATGGTCTAATGTCATTTATTAACATTTCTTGTTTCTAGACTAAGATATAACAAATTTTTTGCCTGCATTGATTGTATATGTGTATAAGAATAAATTTATATGCTTTCCCCTTTGCCTAAAAATATTTTTGTACACCTTAATAATCTTCTTTATTTTGAGAAAATCGCCATTTCAGTATATAGAATAAAGGAACTTTTTAATGTATGTAAGGTATACTTGATTTTGATTATTTTAAAGGTACTTACCATCACAGTTGTATCCACCCTCAATTTGATAAGCTGCTGTTGCCATTCCAAGCTTGAATTCCACGGGAATTGCTAGCAAAATTACACATACACAAATAATAACTTCATGTTTTAAATACATTCCATTACATCTGTTTTGTTTTATCAATAAGCTATTAGTTTATCCTGTTCCCTACTTCATAAGTAAATACCTTATTTATCTCTGGTTATAGGGCGAGATCATCATAGATCATACAGGAGAGCATCTATAAAACAATGAACTTTCTGTAAAGTAGTCACTCATTTGTAATATACCAACTACTAAATAAAACAAGCTATGAGGGCGACTGTCGTTAAATATATTCAATGTTTAATGTAATTTTTTTTTCTGTTAAAATGTAGCTTACAATTTTTGAAACGGTAATGTCCATGATTTGTATGATTTATTTTTAATATCATGGGAACCTTATAATAAACAGAAATAAATACCTATAATACACCATAATAATACACTATATGCCTTTTACTTTTAAAACTTAACTGGTGCTATGTTTACCTTTTTTAGCTTCATAGAACATGTTTGTTGGCTTGTTTATGATTACTTTCAATTACTACATTCATTATCGCTGCTGAACGTCACATATTTCTATGCAGCTTACGTATTTTCAATTCTGAATTATCAATATAGTTATTAAACGTTTCTTGTTATTTGTATTTCTCTTGTATTTCATTTATATATTTTCGAACCACTTCTGATTTAAGGTTAGGTGAAGATAAGCCGGTTGCGGTGATTGATTTTCCAACGAACTTCCTGTAACGTTCAAAAATAAGAGGAGAAATATTTAAAGTTACCTTATTATAGAAAAATTGGAGCAACGTTACCTTAGATATGCCGTTCGAGAACAAAAACCATATTATTTTGCTGGCAAGAAATTATCCAACTGTTATCTTGACGCCGTTTTTTCGACCCCACTGTGTTATTACGATTAAATTGCTTGATCAAAATGTTCTACTTCGTAATGGGGTAAACTGGAAACATGCTGGAACTACCTATAAATAATTGGAAAAATGATTGTAAAAAGTAACAAAAAACATTCCCAAGTTTATAACTCCAAGCATTTACAGGGTGAATTGCAAGCGTCGTCTCTCCGACTAGACGAATCTTAACAATCCCCCCCGTAAACGAAGGTACCTAGGAATGCGGAATTTCGTGGTAGAACTTGACCGGCGCCTCGGCATCAAGACTACCTTGACAGACATCGTACGCCTGCAGACAATTCTCTAACAACAACTCAAGAGGGCTAAATTATGGGCTGGCCAGTTCCCATAACGTCGCATTCCTCAAGCGCCAGAAAGTTAGGATTAGAGTCTACATCGCACGCCGCGTCTGCGAATCCCAAATAAAATTCTTTTGTTTTTTATATAAGTACTTATTTTATGTCGGAAGCGACCGGTGAGATATTAAGGCAATGACGTATACCAAAGGTGTATTACTGGTTGCCAATTAGTTATAAATTTTAAATTTAGTATCTGTTTTTCTTAAAAATACTTATGAAAATATCAAAGAATTTAAAGAAAATTATTTCGCAACAATATCATATAACTTTCTGTATGAAAATTAGTTATAAAATCAAGTTTAATGGGTATTTTTATGATTATTAAAAATAACGGCCAATGGCATTATTTTGAGAGTTCGATTTTAAATGGAATGTGTTCAAAGAAAAGTGAAAAATACTTTGAATTCGTTATATTTTCCTAATAAATTTGTCTCTCAAGTGTTTTAAACTCACCCAGAATAAAAATGTACACAGCGCAAGGCACTGAAAGTGGAATTAGTGATTTGAAACATGGTGATATTGACCGTTTACGAACACACTGTTATATTCAAGAATTGAGACCATATTCATAGTTTTTTTAGAAACTATAATAAATAAGCCTATCAGGTATGGAATAAAGGGGTGTCTATTATTGTTTTTTATTTCAAAAGTAAATTTTGTTGTACTTCACATCTTAGGTCGATGCTTCTACACATCTAATCAAATCAATACAAAAAGGTACAAAAAAAATTAAGGAGTCTTCTATTCAACCAAACACCAAATGCCAAGAATATTATTTCATCAGCAGAAGGTATTTAAAACATTAGTTAATAGTTATTTTGACCTAAATGAAAATATTTGTTACCATATATATTACTGTTTATATTATTGATTTGTAGGGAAGAAAGTAAATTTTAGCAACAATGGGACTTAATAGCGGCCAAAAGCAGACCTGTATCGACTAAATATATGCTGGGGACCTGCTTAGCGTTCCCAAGGAAGTGACCACTCTAGGAACTGGATGATTCTTAACCTTGGCCCTGGTTTTAAGTAATTGCATATTTTTAATTCTTGCTGGATTAATTTAGTAAGTTAATTAGTAAGTTTTTTATAATTGTATATATTGATAAATTAGATGGCTACTCTTGTATATTAAAAAAATCTTGTAATCTAATGTATATTAGGTATCTTGAACTAATAAATTTGCCAAAAATGAAGAACATATGTTTTATTTATGATTTAATCAGTATCACAACAGGCAAAGCCAGTTAAAAACATCAACTTTACTATGACTTTACTATATACAATAGTATACTGCTCTATAAAAATGTAAATATATAGTAAACTAAATTTATTTTAAAATGGTCCAAGGTGGTGTCAATATGTGAAACATATTTAAAACACTCAAAACAAAATAAACATTTTACTATTAAAGTTTAGCAAATTATATCTAGCAAAATATTTTTTTGTTAAAACAAAATAATCTCTCGGGAGAAATTAATAATCTCTCGGGAGAACCTGAAACTCCTAGAGAGCGCGTCCCCAGGTGGCGGATCGGGGAAAGCCTCCCAGATATGGGTGGTAGGAGGAAAATGAAATACCTCCCGCGGACCAACAGGTATGCAGCGTCTGATTCAGAGTGAACGGCCGCAAACAGCGTCTGTCTCAGAGTGAGCGGCTGATTACTAGGTCCTCCAAAGGGGGTTGTGGCGGCAGGCGTAAGCACCCTACCACACTTAAAATCTTAAGTGCTTGGGAAAAATAGATGCAGAATGAAAAATTATAAGAAAAATCCCCGGGTGGCAATCCACACCTCATTTAGAGGGAGCCCCAACGGATACGGGGGGGCAGTTCTGCTGAAGATTTTCAAGTACAAGCTGTAAACAGCAACCGGGACAGAAAGAGGAAAGGGAGGAAGATCAAGGAAAGGAAATTAAGACTCGCCACATGGAATATCCAAGGATGGAGAACCAAGCGAGAAGAAGTGTTGGAGGAATTCAAGAACATGAACGTGGATATATTGGTTGTAACCGAGACAAAGAAAAAGGAAACGGTACAGAAGAGATCGGAGGCGCACTGCATATATGGAGCGGAGTGAAAAAAGAACAAAGAGCTAAAGCGGGAGTCGGAATATTAGTGAAGAAAAAATTTAGAAAGAACATCAAGACGTGGGAACCAGTAAACGAAAGGGTGATAAGAGTGGAGATAGCGATATACGGTAGGGACGTAATTATAATAGGCGCATACGGACCAAACGATGACAGCCCCGTTACAGAGAAAGAAAAGTTTTTGGACACGATACAGAACGAAATTGCTAACATACGGAAAAAAGAACTCATTATAGCAGGCGACTTGAATGGGAGAGTAGGCAGAAAAGAAAATGATAGCGTAATAGGAAGATTTGGAGAAGAAATAACCAACGATAACGGTGAAAGAGTCATAGAAATATGCGAACTAAACGACCTCAAAGTAACAAATGGGTTCTTCAGACATAAGGATATCCACAGATACACCTGGACACAAGAAACGAGAGAACTCAAATCTATAATAGATTACATTATCATACGAAGAAGATCTACAATTAAAATAAGGGACGTCCGAGTACAGCGAGGGGCAGAATGCGGAAGCGACCACAGATTATTACTAGCTAAAATGGAATTCCCTTGGATGAATAGAAAAACGAACAACATTGAAGGAACACCGATAGAAATACAAAAAAGAAAACCACTAAAAATACAATTATTACAGGATGAATCCACACGACATCTATACCAAACAAGACTTGACCAGAAACTCATAGAATTTAGATACGATGATAACATGGAAGACACATACCAGCACATCAAAGAAAGTATGCTACAGGCAGGGATGGAAGCCCTCGGAGAAGTAGAAGGAAAACAACGACCTTTCGAATACAATCTTAGTGAAACGACGATTAACGAAATTAAATGTAAAAAACAACTGTACAATAAATGGCTGAGTACCAGGAATGAAGATGACTACAAAAAATATAGAGAAAAAAACAGAGACGTTAAAGGGATGGTAAACAGAGAGAAAAACGAAAATTGGGAAAAAACCTGCCAGAACTTGGACCAATATATCGGTGGAGCTAGAAGATCAGAAGCATGGAGAGTGATTAAGGAATTGAGATCCGATAGGAAAGAAAGATCATACATATCATACATTGAACCTGAGAAGTGGAAAGATCACTACAAAGATTTACTCACGGAAACAAGACAAAAGTTTATAGAGGAAAGACAAGAAGAAGAGGGACAACCTAGAGCACAACATATACCTATAACAATAGAAGATATACGAAAGGCAATTAAAACAATAAAAAACAAAAAAGCAGGAGGACCAGGGGACATCGCACCAGAGCTCATAAAATGCGGCACAGAAAAATTATTCAGAATCATACATGGAATGTTTGGGAAAGCAATAAATGGACATAACATACCAGACGAATGGAAGGAAGCACAGCTAACATCGATTTTCAAAAAAGGAGATAGAAGACAGTGCGATAACTATCGAGGGATCAGTGTCATAGCAACCATGGGGAGGCTATATGGTAGAGTACTGAGAGACAAATTAGAACAGAACATACAAGGAAAAATCGGAGAAGAACAAGCAGGTTTTACAGCAGGGAGATCATGCATAGATCATATTTACACGATCCAACAATTATTGGAGAAAAAAAAAGCAAAGAACAAACCAGTACACTTAGCATTCATCGATTTAAAGAAGGCCTATGACACTGTACCCAGGAAAGAACTATGGAAAGCGATGGAAAGACTGGACATACCGATAACACTCACAAATGCAATGAAGACTTTATATAGGAACAACAAAATACACATAAAAGTAGGGAACAAGATAGTAAACAGCTTAACAACATCGAAGGGGCTGCTCCAGGGATGTCCAACATCGCCAACATTATTTAAAATATTTCTGGAACATGCACTGACAACCTGGAAACGCAAATGTGAAGGTATGGGAATCCCTCTAAGAAATGAACATCTTTACACGCTCTGCTTTGCAGATGACCAGGTGGTGATGGCCCAGGATGAGGAAGATCTAAGTTATATGCTCAGGAAGCTAAATGAAGAGTATGAAAAAGTAGGACTAGAAATAAACCTGAAGAAAACCATGTACATGACAACAGAGGAAGATACAGCTGATTTACAAATAGAAGACCACCTGGAAATAAAGGGAACCAATAACTTTAAATACCTGGGATTTACACTATCGAAAAACGCAACTACGGAAGAAGATATAAATGTCAGACTTGGACAGACAAGATCCTGTATACAACAACTGCACTCCGTTATCTGGGATAGAAATATCAGGAAAAAGACTAAAACATTGATATATGAAACAATTATTCAGAGTATCATGACATATGCAGCAGAAGTATGGGTCATAAACAAAAACAACCAAAGAAAAATTCTGGCCACCGAAATGATGTATTGGAGAAGATGCTGTGGACTAACCAGAAGAGACCGAGTCACGAATGAGGAAATAAGAAGAAGAATGGGGAGAAAGACCGACGTCTTAAAGTACATAGAAACGAAAAGATTGGTATGGTACGGTCATGTTAGAAGGGCGGAAAATAGATGGATTAACAGAGTGACAGAGTGGAGCCCGATTGGAAGAAGAAAGCGAGGGCGGCCAAGAAGACCATGGCGAGATGAAGTGGACGAGTCTATGCATCGGAGAGGACTACGAGAGGGAACATGGGATGATCGAGACGAATGGAGGACCCGGTTGATGGAAGGAAGGCAGCCAGAGCTGTAGAATCCTTTATATATATATAAAACAAAATTATTTTTAATCATTAAATTAATAAAAACCATCTATCAAAGAATGAAAACGAGATACTGCTACCACAGATATTCTCATAATTTTTTAAGTTTCTCTAACAGTACGAAAATTAGGAAAACTGTAAATGGGATTAACTAACCATTTTAGAAAAAGCAAAATGTTTTTTTTAGAAGCAAAAAAGTTTCTCCTCTCTCCAAGACAATCTCCAGACATATATTAATAAAAATAAAACTTACTTTGAATTTCTTCTACTGCAGTAGTTGAAGATAGAGCTAAATCTTTATAAAAACCTCCTCTTATAAATCTTCGTCTCCTGATGTGATTTTTGATGTTTTACCTTCTTGCCCCCAGCTAATTTAACCTATGGTCAAAGATAAACCTTCAGCCTCGGCCAGCTTTTAGACATGGAGGGTAGTAAATTTCTCCGGTACCTGTACTTGCTTAGCAGGTCATTGAGGGCCGAACATCATAGTTAGAGGATGATCCAGGTCTCCTCTTCTGGGAAAGGATACAGAAAGACACCATTCTCTTGTGTGATATTATTAACACACTGATTTATTCTAAACGATGTTGAAAATGCTTTTTTACCTGAACAGTCAATTACGTCAAAACAATGGGTACTTACAGTTTACAGTAGATTAAACAGGCCTTAAGGGACAGAATAAGCTCAAATATAGTGCACTGAAAAATCACTTTTTCTACCAGAAAAATCTTAAAAAACTTCCCACAAAGGAAAACGTCGCCCAGTCATGATCATTTTTGCTGCATAAATAATGCTGTGCCTAAAAGAAAATATATATTCTACAGAAATAAAGTGTTTATTAGATTTATAATGATTTTATAACCGTTCAATTCGTTTTATATTAACAAAAACAAGATTTAGAATAGATCTTTGCAAAAATATCAAAATTTTGGCGACATTTTACAGACAAATTAAAGTATCTCCGATAGAGCTGCAATTTTGCATAGAGATAGAGCTTTTAATTCTCTTCGTTAGTATATTCTGTGAGTGGGACTGGAAAACAATAAATAGTTATTCTGTGACAATAAACAAGGCATAAACTGCAATAAACTGTGCATAAACTATCGAAAGCACGATACACTCACAAATAAAATTTGTTTTTAATTCCCATACTGATGAAGAAAGTTTTTAAGGATATAACCATTTTTAAATAAGATTTGTTTTTTAATAATAATATTTTATCTAAAAAACATTGCAGGTTTGGGGTGTAAAATTCAGTCCGGATAAATCGAAAATTTTATCAGTTTCAGGAGACAAAAGTACTGTAATATATAGTTGTCCTTAGTAATAAATGCTTTTTATCCTAATTTGTACTTATTAATATATTTTTTCTTGTAAATAAAGGATTTTTCAGCTTAATTAAATTTCAAATTTGAAAATTGTGACGCCAAAAGTTGAACAGATACATCCGGTAAGAGCTGTCAACGTTGAGTCAAGTTAAAGACTTATGAAGTTATTTTTTATATAATTTATCTCATATTTCTTACTATTTAACTATATAGAATTAGTTTCTTATTAAACTAAGGGATATTTATTGAATAAAAACACTTGTTTCTTAATAATTTATTAAAATATTAAGGAAATGCATGATTTTATAGTTCATCTAATTACGTGGGTACCAGATAATTTCAATATAAAATAAGTTTTGTATGATATTTTATACTGGAGGGAATAAATACAAATAAAGACAAATCATTTAATTAATTTAAGAAGCATATTCTACTGAAATTTTAATAAAAATCATCCATGTTTATTAAAAAAAGTTAATATCGTGGCATCCAAGAGCAAAAAATACTCGATCGTGATTGGTCAGTTTCGGTCGCGTGGAGATTTTGAATTTTATTCTCGTTCGATGTTGTCGGATTGTTAAAAAATGCCGAAAATCTTTTTTTCTGTATGATTTTTGTCAAATTATATTAGTTTAAATTGATCACTGGCACTATAGTAAGGGCCATTTCTATATATTTTTAATAAAACAAGTACTAGTAATGTTGTTTTGTAGGAATTTCTTTTATTTCTTCTTGTAACTACGTACTAACATTATAGTCTTTATTCTTGGTTTCGATGTATTTATAGCATTAAAAATGTATTTAAACAGCTTCATTTTATGTTTATTTCATGATTTTTGTGTGTTTATGTTTATAATTACTTATTTGTTTTTATTATTTATGACAATAAATATTTTACCTTACGTAAAAAAACGATATCAGTGGAACGTATTGAGTAAATAATAACTTTTGAGAAGAAAATTAAGCTTAATTTAGAAGAATTTTCCTATAAACAATTTTATTAGTAATAAATAAATTAATTTTATGAGCAGCTTAAAATTTACGAATGACTTCAATCTGGCAACGCCGGTCCTCCTTTTATCGTTTGCAATCGAAGGATCCGTACGTCCTCTCGTCGGTTGCATGGATTTCTTAATTTTCTCACGAAAAAGTGCGTTTAGTGTACACAATTTATGCGTAATCTGTTACTAGTGCCCTGCTTAGCCTCCTGAAAAAGTGAGTACCCATAATTTTATGTATTTTTTGGGATATTTTAGTTTAAAATTTTGGGATTTCGCAATATCCATCATGGCTGCCTTCTTCTCAATGTTCCCCATTAAGTTATTAATTTTTAAGAATATTGTTTAAATAATATACGTAGATTAATAAATAAGTATGTAAAACTATGTATTTTTGGTACTTTCTATACTGCGTGTTACATAAGGGTAAAATAGTACTACAGTTTTGGTAAATTACGTAATGTATCTTTCATTTTTTGTTTAATTCTTTCGGTCAAGGAATGTTTAAATAAAATGGCCGCCTGTTGGATTTCGATGTCTTGATTTTTTCTAAATTGCTATTTTTAATTTAAATTTCTTTTTATAGGACATACTTGGAGTTTTCTTTATTTTTAAAAATATAATATGGCGCATTTTAATAATATTTTGAATGAGTATATAGGTTTTTTGTATTTACATTTTAAATAGGTATATAAGTTCATTAGGAATTTTATTACGTATTTTTTTTATTTAAGAATCCTGAATCCTACATATATTAGGTTTCAGCATTTTCTATTTTAAAATATATTTCTCTTTTACAGCGCGTTATGTAATATTACATGTTAAAAAATAGTGTTAATGTTGACAAATGATTTTTGCTAATTCAGTATTAGTTGTAAATTTGCATTGAAGAAATAAATCAATTGTTACTGAATTTTTATAAAAATTAAAATATTTCAAAAACAGTCAGTAGGATCAAAGATATGATTTTGAGGTAAATTTTGATAGAATGTTTTTGTGTCTTCATAGTAGAAACTAAAAATGTAATTATATAGGATGTCTCAATGTTAAAAAAATATAACTTTAATATTTTTTATTTATTTGAAACACTGTAGGTTTAACTTTTAGCTCTAAATAATATATGTTACAACTCTAAAAACTCCTTGTGTATTTTTATTTTTTTATGTGTTACATCATGGAAAAAAATCTTTGGATTTTGACCATATTCATCAAATTTATATCCCTTTTTTCTATGTCATATACCTAACATCTTTATATTTTTGACATTTTTGGTATAATAATCAAGGAAAAATCTTATAAAATATTGCTGAGGTATAAATGGAGCATCTCCTTTTTCATATTTAAAATAAATATACCTATTTATATATTGTCGTAATATTTTTATAGATGTTCGATAATATTTTTATAGGTATTCCAATATTTTTTCGTTTTTTAGGCGCGTTATATTAATACTACAACACCACACACTCCTTCCCCACTCACACGAGCATTGCTAGCTCTCTGTGTTGGTTAATAAAATTTCCTAATTCAACATTAGTGAATTTCATTAGCTGATGCGGTTGGTTAACAGTGTTTTTGTCGGTGTGGATCCCCGGCTTAAGATGACTCCAGAGCGCGGCGCGGCCTTCCCCAAGAGAGGAGACTTCTTGGGTCACCCCCTAACCCCGATGTTCGGGCATCGATGACCTGTGTAGCATGCAGAGGTACCCAAGGGAGTCACCACCCTCTGATTTACGAGCTAGGTGTTCTAATGCTAGAGGCTTCGGCCGGATACAACCTGGCACCCAAGCTCCGAGATTTCTTCGTGCACGTATTCCGTGACCCTCGAAGAGGCAGGGCGGGATATCGGACACATTGAAGATGATGAGGGGGGTCCGCCTGTAGGGGGTCCCGGTGGATGTCCGTCCGACGGGTGACGAGGGTGGCCCCAGACGAGGCGGCTTAATTGGGATGGGAACTGACTGGTGAGGCTTAATCGTCGACCAATGGGTCGAATCTGCATAAGGAAGGCAACCAGCACACACTCGCAGGCGGGTCGTGGAAACATTTTTATGTTTTTTCTCTTGGTCTGCCCCGCGTCGAATTTTGAAGGCAGAAAATGTCGGGAGGAGGCGAGCATAACCAGGCCTAACTTAAACCTGTTAAAAGTAAGTCTAATTTTTTTATATTACATTTAAATGGTAAACTTTTACTGTACTCTCTACCAAATAGCTTTTTTATGCCACCATGTAGCAATCAAAATTCTTTTCATATAAGTGTTGTATATTTTAGTTTTTTCGTTACATGAGCTTCAATTTAAAGTAGAATAACTTGTATAGTAATTAGAGCAACTTTTTTAAAAGTTATGGTAGATATAAGTTTAAATTCTAATTTAATTAATTTAATTTAAAATAACTTTCTAATTTAACTTGTAGTTACTTATAAAACTATTTTTTTTTTCATTACTTATTTTTTTTTCATTTTTTTAGGACAACCCGGGTTCGCAGCGCGATTTTAAAAAACAAGAATGAAGAAGTCAGAAATTCTGTCTACATGCTGCATATGATCAGTCCCAAAAAATTTCGGATTGTTCCAGGCACCGTCGAATACCTGGAAAACGTGTTTATTGTCAACTCTACAGGATCGACCGAGGTTCATGGAGTTGGGGGCATTCGATGTGCCCCATAGCAGTGAGACGCCACTGTTTTTTTCGCCGTATAATTATTATGGTGGGACTGAAAATGAACTTAAGCAAGATGCGATGGTGAGTTTTCATATTTTTACATTGTTTTTTTTTGTTGTCTGTAGTTTGTTTTTTGTTTCTTCTAGCATATGTATTTGTTAGGAATATTCTAATATTATTTTTTTTTCTCTTACAGGTGATACGGTATGGCTTGGAGAACTTCAAAAGTCGGTTCGCGTCGTGGTTCCAAAGCAGTAACTTTAGGTTCCCTACATTTGCAGAATGTCGCATTAAGTACTCATTTTTTAATTTGCAATTTTTACATTCATTTTTACTTTTTTTCTTACTCTATACAAGGCTTTAGTATAACGTTTTTTTTAGTAATAATAAATGGGTAATAAAAAAATAACTCTAACGAGACACAATTAGGTAGCATATCGTTTTTCTATTATATTTGGAAATAACTGAGGTCTTATTTTAAAATTGATAATATTGTTTAAATTTTTTAACGGTAATTTTTAATTAAACGTAAATAATGTAATTTTACATTATAATGAGAATTAAAGTATTAGTAATTTATTTTTGTTACTAAAATTAAAATCAGTTTGTTCCTGCATAAATCTTTTTAGTACTAAACTGCTTTGGAATGAATTTTTTGGGGGGACAACAGCAGGATTAGGGCCGTCTTCTAGATGCCATCAGGTAAATTTATATAACTTTATATTTATCATTTTCTTTTAC